>NC_134899.1:16841526-16976526 GCF_041734735.1 Babylonia areolata
CCACCACCCCCGCGGCCCTGCCCGTGCCTCGGACGCCCGGCGCCACCTTCACCCTCCGCCTCGCAACGTGACCTTCGACCCGTACCCCCTGACCCTCAACACCCCCCGCCTCACCACCTTCTCCGGGGGACGCGACGATGACGACGTCGGCGGCCAGTCCTCGCGCCAGCCCATGACTTCGTTCTCATCCTTCTCTCCCTTGCCCAGGCCATCGGTGGTGCAAGCGTCAGCCGCCCGAGCTAGCCCCTCCCCGTCCTCGTCCGCGGCGACCTTGCCCGCCTCCCGCCCCATCTCCCGGGTCGTCGGCGCCCGTCCGGGAGCGGAGGAGGATGGGGGCAGACGGCCCAGGACCCCTTCCGCCGTGTCCTCCCCCAGACCTCCCTCCTCCACCACGCCTCCACCTGACGACGTGTACTCTTCTTTTTCCCAGCCTCCTCTCAGACCCCTCCTCCACCACCACCACCCGCTGTCTATTCCTCAGCCGCCCCACCACCAGTCTCCTGCCGGGTTCCAGCCTCCCCACAACCACCACCACCCCCAGCACCCACACCCCACCCAGTCCCCTCCGCGGCCCCCCTCCCAGGGGGAGGGTTACATCGACCTCCAGCGACAACGGCAGCGCCAGCATGGGGCCGACGACCCCCGCTCCAGGTCCCCCATGCCCTCCTCTTCCTCCTCATACGTGGGAGGCAGCTACGTGCACCTGAAGGAGCAGAGGAGCCCGCTGCAGCAGCTCGGCGACGGGGACTTCGTTGGTGCGAATGCTGCCGGCGCCGCCACCTACGTGCCTTCCTCGATGCTGTCGGGCACCTCCTCAGGCGCGTGCGACGGGGAGACGACGACTTCTGGCAGCTACACCCTGGACCCTCAGGATCGGGTGCAGGAGATCGACCAGCTCTTCTTCGACCCGCCCGGGGATGTGGTGGTTTAAGGGCCGTGTGAGGGGGCCGGGGGGGGGGGTGTCTTCTTGTAGCCCTTGAGGATACTTGGTGTGTTTTGGGCTGAAGGATGGTTTGGAGGTCTCAAGCTGCTCAATAGAAAGACTGTCTCGTTGATCGAGGCTTTTCAGTACACTTTTTGGAGGAACTGTTTCCGTTCTGGACCATCGTTATGATCGCTTTGCTTGACAACTTCTGTTGGGACAAACAAAAAAGAAGAAAAAGAAAAACAACTAACGAAAGGTCTTTGGTGTAGGCTCTTGTTAATCCCCACTCCCTCCCCGCCTTTTCCGTGTACATACAGGCAGATACATTACTCAACTAACACCCCACGTTCACACGCTTGTATGTAAAAGCTTTTGAGGAAACGTTGGTTCGAGAAACCATCAAAATTCATTTTTGTTGATGTGTTCTGCTGATACTGTGTGAAAATAGCTTCTGCTGATGAAAACGTGAACATTTTCGTCCTACCTCCCACCCTCAACCCCACCACCCCCTTACTCCAATCCCTCCTCCCCATGCACCCTCTCATATTAAAAAAAAAAAAAAAAAATCTGTACTGCTATTTGCTTCTTATACCCAAACTCCATTCCAAACTACAATGGGACTGTGATGTGTAAACTAACTGTGCTGTATTACATGTCAGCTGCGATAAACAGGCCAAAAATGTCAGGAATTAACCCTGAAATCTCCTGATGAAGTGACCAGTGAAGCGACTCATATCTGGATGAGAGGGGGGAGTGACGGAAACAGTCTGAATGACTTGATACAGACCAAGCGCCTTCCATTGAATGTTTTCATTTCTTGCTTTTTGATTAATACACTGCCTAAAATCAAACTTTTTATTCTTCATTTTTTGTGCTGCCTGAAAGACAATGTGTTTAAAGGAGTAGTGCAGACTTTTATTTGTTTTATCGCTGATCCTTTTAGATGAAGAAGTTTTAGGCGTCCTTCGTTTTGAATCTGTGTGTTATGACATGTTTTGTTACCTGGTTCAGTGAGACTAAACGAATAGAACGTGAACTGACAGAGGAAAGCGGCAAGAGATATAACTCTTTGATGAAATGCAATACGTGACCAGATCTCAGCCTTGTGCCGTCGTGGTACAAAGATGCTTGAATTAATTTCTTCTGATCCATATTGATCTCGAAAAGCAAAGTACAGCAAAATGCCACGTACGAAACCTTGTTAGGGTGAGGGTGGTGAATGGGTGGGCGGGTCCCCAGTGTCTGGGGCAAGTCCCCAGTGTCTGGGGCAATATTTTAACAGGCAATAATAATCATTATACTCTATTCGAGTAGATCTGTCGGCCCCAGGTAATACTGACCCTCGTTAGCTACCAGTATAATTATGTGTTTGACGTTGTTTGTTTGTTTGTTTGTTTTTTTCCTTCATTCTAATCAAGACTGAGCGTACCAAAGACCTGTAAATCTGTGTGTGTGTGTGTGTGTGTGTTTTGGTGTGTTTTTTTTTGTTTTGTTTTTTTGTTTGGTTTTTTGTTTGGTTTTTTTGTTTGTTTGTTTGTTTTGTTGTTGTTGTTGTTTGTTTTTTGTGGGTTTTTTTTTTACATTGTATTTTTATATAATCCTATTCACACGATGTTTTAGCTTATTGATTAGAGTATTCTTATCACATTTACTAAATTATTCTTCTCACATTTACTAGTGTTTCCGGATCTCCCATTTTCATATGAGATCGAATGTTCAAAAGAAACGTTTTTGATATGATGTCGTTGTTTTGTATAAACCCCAATTCAGGCACGTTTTTAACCTATTGGAATTTTATTAGTGCATTTGCTGCTATCTCAAACAGCATCGGTGTATAGCTGGCACACTTGTACCAAAAAAGACAACAACAAAACATTCATGGAAGCCCTTTCAAAAAAAAGTTGTGCGACAAATTACACACAACAACAGAAGCAGGGCTGATGATGGGTAGTCCCGAGACAAAGATGCTGATTAATTAAAGGGCAATACAAGTGTTTGGCCATTGTCAATTAAACGTTTGTATTTTGATAGTTTATGAATGTGTCACCTCCACTGCTGATATTCCAGAGATCCTTGCTACGTGGGGCAGTTGTATGACAGTTTACTAATCGCCATTCTATGGCAGGCGTGTAGCTAAATATGCGGCGAATGAATGACTGGATGAACGCAGAAATGGATTAAAGATAAATGAATAACATTAGATGTTTAGAAAAAAAAATAGTTTCAGTTTCAGTAGCTCAAGGAGGCGTCACTGCGTTCGGACAAATCCATATACGCTACACCACATCTGCCAAGCAGATGCCTGACCAGCAGCGTAACCCAACGCGCTTAGTCAGGCCTTGAAAAATAATAAAGGTGATAGAATGAATATGCTTGACTTAAACTTCTGATCGTCCATTGCACGGAGTTGCAGCATAAGTTTCAGCAATCGCCAATTAATTGATGAATGAATGGGTAGAAAGAAAGAAAGAAAACTGGTGAATCGAAAGCATCAGACTTCCACTTTTTAGATACCGCTGATAGTATTTTCAGGACATAATGTACTACGCTGTTTGTATATACTATCAGAGACAGATACAGACTCTCAGCAAATAACTGAGACAAGAAAGTGTACAATTAGAACAGACAACTTGACAGTGTATTCGACGGCTTAAATATCAGGAAAAAAAATATTCTACACAGAAACGGCCATTGGTTCGTCCATAAATTCGTCAGGTTCACGCAGATGTGGATTGTGGATAACTGGGCTTAGCGGTAAAACCAAAAAATAAAACGAGTAAATAAATGCGACAGCCTAGCTAAAACGGTTAGAGAAAAATCGTATCCATCAGTAGTTTTGCACAAGCAACCTATTTTTAACGTTTTTAAACGTAATCAAATCAGTATTTGCTTTTTGGTGCACGGTGACTACAAAAGCATGTGTGTCAAAACGGTGACGAGTTGTTCATGGAATACTGGATTAGCATGCATTGTCGTTTCCCTGGTGGAAAGATGATCAATGGTAGCACTGGAGTGGACTGGTGGCGTGGTGACCATTAATTACCCCATGTACTTACCCGCCTTAATTGCTGGCGCTGGTAGCTTTGAGTGGGCGATGGGGCCTGCTGTATATGACGGTATCATTTTTGTGGAGTGAGCATTTCAGATGATATGATTAACTCTGTGTGTATGTTGTCTGCTGAGCCAAACGTTGCGATTAGGCCTGTTTTGATGTACTCTCTTTGTTGGTGTTTTACGAATATGGTTTTACCACAGTGCGTTATGGTGTGTACCGCTGTAGCCTTTGGTTTGAGCGTTAGTATGTATACGAGGCTGTGTGGGTCCTGGTTTGGTCTGAGAGAAAGAGTGATCGAGAGAAGAGAGAGAGAGGGGGATGCAGTGTGTGTGTGTGTGTGTGTGTGTGTGTGTGTGTGTGTGTGTAAATATGTTTGTGCGTCGGGCTTATGTGTGCATGTGTGCTTTTATATTTTAATGAGCTTGCATCTTTCAGTGCACTGTGAGCCGTGTCACTGGCCTCATGGAAACTTGTCAGCTGATGTTCCATGCCATGCGGTGTCGATGAGATACGTGGCATTGTGTACTCACTGGTCTCTGTTAATGTTTTTAACCGTTGTCGAAGGTGCTATTGCTTTTGTTAAACGAAAGCTGCGTGTCTGTGTGTGTATATTATAGTTTTCGCCTATGTTTTAGCAACTTTTTGTTTTAGAATTCCGTAGTCAGATCGCATGTATACCGTTGTGCAGTTGCAAGTCATACGAAGATGAATCAAACATGAAATATATAGCTTGGTATTTCCTAAATCCTGACTACTTGTTTGTCAGTTTATTTGTTTTTAGCTTACATGTTTAACGCAAATCTCTTTGTTAGGACAGTATGTAGGAGCCTAAATTGATTACTTCAAAACGGACAGCAATCTTGGGCTACTTTGCTATTGGCAGTACTGTATGAAAAATGTCTAACATTTCGTGAAATCAAACGCACAATGATTTCAGACGTCAAATGGGACCAACATGATATATATTTGTAAAGTAGTGTGTCTATTGACATGTTCAAAGAGTGTGTTTCTTGACCTATTTTCCTTCTCCGTCTTTGACCGGGTTTAAACCTTAACTCTTAAAACTCGTGTCAGTTTTTGTGTGTACTTAGTTCTGACTTCATCAGCCCATGCTCAGGAGTTAGAAAGGATTTTTGAGAATGATCGTCAAAGAGATATGTTTAGGCTTCATAAAAATAAAGATGTCCTGTTTCTATCAACTGCGAGAAAAGGATATGAGTATTCTTTTTTTCCCTATGTAGGCCTCTTTTATTTACACGTTCAGTGTGTGTGGTGAAGTATTTTTCCGCACTGAGACCCTGATATCTATTCTTTATTTAATTAAGATGAAATGTGCAGGCTTTTAGATTGTCTAGCATTGATATGAAATACAAAATCTCAGGGGATTGAAAAGATTTGTATGTATTTGGAGAAATCTTCCAGTTTAATGTTCCATGCTCCAGCTACTATGTTCAAAATATTGCAGAAGTCAAACGGAGTAGGAAAAATGTCTTTTGTAGGTTTACACCAAGGATGTGTTGAAGTTCATTATTAACCCCCCACTCTCTCTCTCTCTCTCTCTCTCTCTCTCTCTCTCTCTCTCTCTCTCTCTCTGTCTGTCTGTCTCTCTCTCTCTCACTTTTTCTCTCTTTCTCTCCCTCTACCCCCCCCCCCCCCCCCTCTCTCTCTCTCTCTCCCTCTCTCTCTCTCTTCTTGTTAACATAATACAGCGGACTTGAGGAAAAAAAAGTGCTATAGATTTTCAGATGCTGAAATAAAGCAGACTTAACTTTTGGACTTTTGAGTCTCCCTTTCGTATATACATTGTTGCAGAAGATGTGTGAATTTTTGTGGCACTGTGAGAGAGGGAGAGAGAGAGAGAGAGTATATTAAGCTGAATCTTGAATGGAGAACTTAGTGATGCTTCTACAATTACCAGTGATGTAAGGTATACTGACTTTGGGCCACTTACATATGGTTTATTAACAGTGTTCAGAAAACACAATGGTATATAATTATATGATATAGATTATTAAGTATTGCTGACTTTCATTGATATTGATGACGATGATGATACTATCTCACGTCTGCGGAGAGCAGTAAAACTGATGAAAATTACCAAGAGTTTGTTTTACTCTCTCTCTCTCTCTCTCTCTCTCTCTCTCTCTCTCTCTCTCTCTCGTTCATGGGTTCATACAGGTTTATTCATAAAAAGTAATCTGTAACTTAACGGGTTTCTAAAGGTTTGTTGTTAATTTTTGGCTGTCTATATTACTGACATACATATATTCATCGCTTCGGTCAGTAATAAAGCGCAGCAGCGAAGTGTTCTACCAGAGTTTAAAGTTGAAATTAAAACAATACATAAAATAAAACAAGAACTGCTCCCGAAAGATTTTTTTTTTTCCTGACAAACATCGCAGTTCTCTATTTTGTGGCAGATAAAGATTCATTCAAGGGAACTCAGTTCGTATCAACACGCGCTTGTTTTCTGTTTGTTTGGTTTTATGCTTTGGGTACTTATTTAATTTTCACCCTTTGTGATTAAAAACCTGTATGAACGCCCCCCGCCCCTCCCCCCCCCCACCCCACCACCACCACCACCAACCACCCCTCTCTCTCTCTCTCTCTCTCTCTCTCTCTCCCTGCTGCCTCATGTCTTGTCCACCTCCCTACCAACCCCTCTATACTACCCTCTCTCTCACACAATCGAGCTTTCGGGCTTTTTTTTTTTTTTTTTTTTTTTTTTTTTTTAATGTGGATGTCTTTTTGATTTCATCTCGTGTTTTTGAAATGTTTTGCCCATATCTTTGGTTCGACCCGTGTTTATTTGTTTTGTTTTGCTTTGTTCTGTTTTTAACAGGGGAATTTTCACAAGCACAGCAAAAAGACAAAATGAAGCGCCTACTACAGTGTATATATGTACGGTGCATGTTTGTGTGTGTGTGTGAGAGAGAGAGAGAGAGAGAGAGAGAGCGAGAGAGGAGTTGGACAGAAAGAGACTGTGTGCGCGTGTGTACATGCGCGTGCGTATGTGTGTATGTGCATGCCAGTGTGTGTCTGTCTGTCTGTCTCAGTGTCTGTCTTTGTGTCCATGAGTATCACCGGCTCACAAACCACGGAGTCATTTATAACATTCTCTGGAATGACGAAATAAAAGAAGAAGAAAAAAAAAAGAAAAAGAAAAAACACACCAGAAAATAGAAATAAAATAATGAAAGAATACGAAGAAACGAGCGTGGACAGCTTAATTCACGGAGGCCAGCAGATGAGAGAAGATAGCACTGTGCAATTTATTATAAAAATAAAAAATTTAAAAAATCCACAAGTGAATGTCAGTCGTCTTGGAGTTTAACCACCTACACTGGCGGGCCATTGCCCTTCAGACCACGTTCTTTCGGCTTTGTTCGGTGAAGGTTGAGTTGTTCGATGGGGGTGGGAGGTGGCGAGTTGGGGGGAGGGGTGTTGTTAGTGGTTGCCAGTAAGCTCCCACGGCGCGTACTCCGCTAACACGTACATGGGGACCTAAAATCAACACACAGGACCTGTACTCGCAGCCGCAAATTACCATGACAATAACCTGACTAGGTGAGCCATGGTCCTCCCTCCTTACCTCTCGAGGGTCATGCATGGTGAGTGAGACAGAACGGCGCTAGCTGTCACTGTATCAGGAGCTTGGGAGAGGACCTGTTGACAACAGCGTGTCAACACACAGCTCGCAGGTGTTCAGTTGACAACCACGTAGAACTGCTGTTATAATGGAAAGCGATCGACACGCACTCTCTTTCCCTGAACCAGTAGATAGGACTGGACAGAAAAGGAAGGAACAAAAAAACAAAGAAAGGGGGTTGGGGGGGGGGGGAATAGAAAGAAGAGAGAGAAAGGACGGAAGAAACGAAGAACCTGATAGTGAATGAATGAATGAAAGACAGAAACATGGACAGACAGCTCTCTTCTTTCCTGTCTCTGTCTGTCTCACTCCACCGCCTCCACCTGCTCAACCATCTCTCTCTCTCTCTCTCTCTCTCTCTCTCTTCGTTGTTTCCTCCTGTCCTATCTCCCTAAGGGACCAAGGACAAGGAAATAAAGCGAAAATATAAGTACTAACTTCTCTATCCATCTCACGAATAAGGATTTACTGCTGTAGTTCGTGTCCGGAACACACATTCCACTGACCTCCATACACCACCCGGCCGCAGGCTTGATTTCGTTAGTCGGCTGGACACAAAGGCTTCTCGATTCGCATCGTGTCGTAGGATGTGTTTTCGTATCGTTACATTTATTATTTTATATAGGGTTAGCTTGCCTTGTGTCGTGTCTTGTGTTATGTCGTGTCGTGTTGTATCTTTTCGTATTGTACTTCCTTTCTGTCTTATTACAGTTTCAGTTTCTCAAGGAAGCGTCAGTGCGTTCGGACAAATGCATGTAAACTACACATCTGCTTGGCAGATGCCCGTCCAGCAGCATAACTGAACTACTCGCATAGTAAGGCCTTAAGGGCCTATGTGGAGTGATGGCCTAGAAGTAACGCGTCCGCCTAGGAAGCGAGAGAATCTGAGCGCGCTGGTTCGAATCACGCGGCTCAGCCACCGATATTTTCTCCCCCTCCACTAGACTTTGAGTGGTGGTCTGGACGCTAGTCAATCGGATGAGACGATAAACCGAGGTCCCGTGTGCAGCATGCACTTAGCGCACGTTAAAGAACCCACGGCAACAAAAGGGTTGTTCCTGGCAAAATTCTGTTGAAAAATCCACTTCGATAGGAAAAACAAATAAAACTGCACACAGGAAAAAATTAAAAAAATAAATTAAAAAAAAGGAGGGGGGGGGGGGTGGCGCTGTAGTGTAGCGACGCGCTCTCCCTGGGGAGAGCAGCCCGAATTTCACACAGAGAAATCTGTTGTGATAAAATGAAATACAAATACAAATATAATCATATTTGTGTACCAATCAGAGTGGAATCCTTCTCCAGAATTTTGCCAGAGGACAGCACTTATGTTGCCATGGGTTCTTTTGTCAGCGCGCCAAGTATGTGCTGCACACGGAACATCGATCGTTCTATCGTCTCATCCGAATGACTAGACGCTCAGTTTGATTTTCCAGTCAAACTAAGGAGAAAGGGCCAGACTAGGAATCGAACCCAGACCCTCACAGACATGGTATATGCAGTTAAACGTCTTAACCATTCTGTCACCTTCCTTATACTTCTTTTGCTCATCATAATTCATTTCTCTATAAAAATTCGTGTTGCTTTCCCACGCAGGGAGCGTACTGCCACAGTGCAGCGCCACCCCCCTGCCCCCTTCTGTGTCTGCGTGTGCATTTGTTTTACTATGAAAGTGTGTTTTCCCTTGCTGCCATGGAATCTAAACGTGCATTAAGTATATGTCGCTCGTGAGACTTCGATTTATTGTCTCATCCTAAATACCATAGCATCAACAGCCCCAGTCGAGGTCCAATTGATATGAGGGTTAAACTTTTTTCTTTCTTCTTTTTTTTCTTCTTTTTTTTTTTTTTAAGTTCGTGCTGAAGAAGTCCTTTCCTCCTCATCAACTCCATTCTCACTCTCACGCATTCATTTAATAATTGAAAATTTGGACATTAATATTTTGCTCACAATAGCAAGCCAAGCCTGACTGTTCCTGCAAACAATTTGTGCTTAGTTTAGGGGGCGGGGGGGGGGGGGGGGGGGGGGGGGGGGCACGTCCACAATCAGACACGACTGTAATAATAATTATAGTGTTCTCTCTCTCTCTGTGAGTGTGTGTGTGTGTGTGTGTGTGTGTGTGTGTGTGTGTGTGAAGCCTGAATAAATGAAACAGGAAACGAATTATGACCCCCTAAAGGCAGCTCTCAGTAGGCTCTACCCAGATAGGTAGCATATTGTGTTAATGAATCCGTTTTCGTATAGCGCTAAAAGTTTGGTCTCTGATCAAGGATAAGCGCTGTATAAGCAGGTTTATGTGTATCAACCAATCAATCAGTTAGACACTATCATAAGACTGCACAATGAGACTACAATGAGTATTTATTATAATTGTATAAGTATCCTAATCAATCAGCCAATCAGACACGACCACACCACTGATAAGTGTTTGACATGTGATACTTGTCATATTTAGCCACCCGTGACGCATGCAGAAAAACCGGTCACTGTAACCTGTGCATATATTGGAGTCGTTATAAGCCCTTTTACAGAGCAGGTCGCAGATTCGATGAAAGCGCCATTTCTTTTGTTTATTCATTTATTTAATATTTATGCAGAGGAAAAATCTGCTGATTGAAAGTACCTCTGATGGCGGCCTGAAATTATGTACATGTGAACCTCACGCGTGAATTCTTGACCACTGGGCAACGGCCAGAATCTCCTTATTGGCGCCGTCATTAACTTGACGTTGTGGGCGAATTCCAGCAGAGGATCGTTAATCGTAAACAACAAACGTAAGTGAACCTAAACCGTTTTGGCAAAATACAGCTGCCGTGAAGTAAACCTCGTCGTCTTCTTCTCCCGCACAGTTTGTCGCCATTAACTACCACGTTCACTCGATTCCACTCAGTTCCAAGAGCGGACTTCTTTTTCTTTTTTTTCTTCTTTTTTTTTTTTTTGCGAATGTAACGGTTCTTACCTCGACATTTAGGCAGCCAAACTCCGTCCTCTTGGGGGTGTATATATACCGGGAATGTTCGCGATTTCTCAAAGTGTTCCACCGAAATTTGAATAAGCATTAAAGTGCGCATTTGATTTTTTTTTTTTTTTTTTTTTTAATGTACACGGATTAAAGCACTATGATTGTGCGCATTGTGTTGACCACATGAGGGTGGGATGGGGGGCGGGGGGCGAATACCTGACCTCAACCCAAGCGCCGATTTTGTATTGGGGGAAATTCGAACCAAGAAACCCCTGATTGGAAGTCAAACGCTGTAACTACAAGCCCTGTCGCCGTGCCCGTCATGTGACGATAACCTAATTAGCATCCTTCTGCGACAGTACGTGTTGACGTGAAGGGTGTTAGAATGGGTGGAGGATGGGGGGTGAGGGGGGGGGGGGGCCAGGAGGGTATGGGGGAGGAGGTCAGTCTCTCCTCCCGGGCTCCCCGCCATCACCGGGCACTAATAGAAGTGTCCTCTCCCATCTCCGTCACTTTGCCAACCGTGAAATCACACCCCGACAGATCCGCACGCGAAGGGCTACAGGTTAGAGCCGTGGGCAGAAGTGGTCATTTATATACTGACAGCATAAAGTGTACAGTAAAGGAAGCGGGAGGGAAAGGTGGGGGTTGGGGGGGGGGGGACGGGGATGGCGAGGGAGTGGTAGGGGCGGGGAGGGGGGTGGGCGGTATATTGTGATAATTATGTGCTTCTCATTCACTTTTACAATCATTTAAAGGGGATAACTGGCTGAAAGACGGTCACGGAAGTGAAAGGGTAGAGGGGACAGGGGAAGGAGGGCGAAAGAGGAGTGCTTATTGAAACCCAGTGCATGAGGTGGTTGTTGTTGTTTGTTGTTTTTGTTTGTTTGTTTGTTTGTTGTTTGTTTTGTTTTTATTTAACGTCGATTTTAACTTCGTTGATCCAGCTCTTAGCGGGAACCTTCACTGCGGCCGCAGGGTATCGCTTTGACACAACGTCACAGATATGCCTATTATACTGGCCAAGAGATGTCCCAAAATGAATACACTCAGCAGCCGCCCTGTAACTGTGTCACGGTTGGAAATGTGCATGGCAGCGGAAAGAGAGGCTCGGCAAATAACAGCTAATCAATTACACGCGGGTTTAACGTCGACACCCGTCTCAGGTGACATGACCGACAGAATAGCCACAATGGTCGCAATAGTAGCAGTAGTAGTAGTAGTAGTAGTAGTAGTAGTAGCGGTAGTGGTAGTAGTAGTAGTGTTAAGGGACTACGGTAAGCCGTGAAGCGGTAGTTTGGCCGTTCTGATATCATCAGTTGCATTTATTCGTAGTCTGATATATAATTATTGTTGGTGTTTGTCGAAGCTTCAAAACAGCTGCACAATTTTCTTTTCTTTTTTTCCCCAAAAATTTAGTTTGGGTGTCTCATCTTCCTTATCATACCCATAATGAGGTCGAACGAGTGTTTCCATAATCTGACTAAAGTAGTCTTGTTTAAAGTAAATGAAAGGACTTTTGATCAGACTTGTCATTATATTTATATTTGCTCAATTTACCAGTATACGAGTCTATATATTGGGATCAAAAGATATGTTTTAGTTTGATACAACGCCGAAATATTTGTCTTAATCACACATGAGAGTTTCTCTTGTATCATAATTAACATAATATTAGCACTGCATGGGGGGTTTACATATAATTATATAGAATAGAATAGAATATGTCTATTACCAAGTGTACCGGGGTAACAAGGAATATTGGGAGGGATCGTAATATAACAAGATACGAACATAAAACGAAAATCAGATACAGCAGAAATTAGGATACATGCAAGTGCATATCAATGTAAAAACTTGTGCGCGCACACACACACACACACACACACACACACACACACACACACACACACACACACACACACACACACACACACACACACACACACGTTTGAACAAAAGCTGCATATTACGTGTGGATGGGGCTGATGACTAGATCTTTCGGCAGATGGTTGTTGGGTGCACAATTCTATTTATCACACTGGATTTGATCCAGAGACAGGGCATTGACTGCTTTGGGGAAAAAGCTATTGTCGAAGCGATTGGTTTTCGTCCTTATACTTCTGTACCGTCGACCAGAGGGGAGCATCTGGAAAATCCCAAAAGCTGGATGTGATTCGTCCTGGCTGATTGATTTTGCTTTTTTGAGTAGCCACTTATAATATTATATGTCTTCTAGAGAAGGTAGGTCAGCCCCGGTAATCTTGGTGGCAGTTTATACCAGAATACTTAATATATATAATATATATACCAGAATAATGATATATAACATATATACCAGAATACTTAAAATCTTTACAAATTCAGTTCAACATTGAAACATCAAAATATGCATGCTTCACAACAACAAAAATGTTAATGGCTGCTTTTCCCACATGAACATCAAATTAAGTCGGATAAATATACAGATTCCCCCCCTCAGTAATTGAAAAACGAAACTGCCACAATGTTATGGTCTTCAGAGATTGTAAGAAGCCATAAAATGCAGACTCTCAGTCCCTGTAAGCAATCTGTGGGACGGGGAAGGCGACCAAGGGACACAGAAACAGAGCAACAAGGGAACGGGACCTGTTACACAACACAGCTCACAGCCTAAGTAAGCAACTCCTCGGGACCACAGTTACCAGATAAGCCTACAAGAACCGGGTCACTGAAGTGGACAACTCACTTAAGGCCTCCATCAACAAGGTTAAATTTGTTCATGTTTCATGTGGCAGTGAAACCCCGGGCCTGACTTGTCCCACGTTGAACAAAGCCACGAACGTCCAGCCTGGGTATAAACCGCCGTTGGCAAGGATCGACGGACACCGCTTTCAGTCCTAACTCTCGTGTTGGGCTGAAGTAGTTCTGAAGTGTTCGTCAATCACCTTTTCCTCGGGCCACGCCGTTCTGACTGAAGGGGTACAGACAGACGGATCCGTCGCTCCCTCAATTGTACCCAGCTGCCTCGTCTTCTCTTTCTTCAGCTCCAGCGTCATTTTCACCCGGCTATTCTTGCGCTAATAGCTGCAAACGTGACAACCAGCGAGGAGGGAGGTTGTTCGACCTGAAGTAGTGGTTGTCGTAGTGGTGTTGGCCTCTTTGGAACTAACGTGTATTCTTTAGGACAGATAACGTTGCCCGAAGTGAAGGTCCTGAATGGGGTAGTGGAATTGTTGGCCTCTTTGGAACTAACGTGTATTGCTTAAGACAGAGAACGCTTACTGCCCGAAGTGAAGCTCAAATAAAAACGGTTGGCCTAATCAGCACGTTCTCAGCTGTTTACGTGTTCACCTGTCGCTGGCCATATAAGTGTCGACAGGACCAACACAGACATCTTCAATCCACCACTGAATCGGCATCAGTTCAGCTCTGTCCGACCTATCAGCAGTTACTGACCAGTTCAACACCGTGACAGCGGGGCTATATAAGATAGCTTGCTGTGCTGAAGTAACGTGAAAGGGTTAACGTGGTGTGACAGGACGGATCGAACCATTCTTCGAGAGGAGCTTCAAATAAGACGTGAGTTGGGTTTTTTTGTTGTTGTTGTTGTTGTTTTTAAATAGATCTCTTCTTTATGTTATGTGTTATTTTGTTCAGTTTGCCAGCATTTTATTTCAACTGAGTGCATTCGTTAAATTGTTCATGCAGTGGTCGGTGATGAGTATTTCATTTGTTGAGTAAAATCTTGGCAGATTTTGCTCAGTTGTCGTCAGTTGTACAGGCCCGCCGAACTTTGGAGAGGCAGGGGTTGGGAACTGAGTCAGCTGACATATCCATGCGGCTATCAAATTGTATTGCTGATACCTATATATAATTTCGTCCCACGTGGATTAGTCAAATAGTATTATTCTGGGTACTCATCACCCTTGCCGAATGATCCACAGACATCACTGAATCACAATAGTGGTATTCAGTCTTGATCAGTCGCTCACCTTGGGAGAAAAATACCTACCCAACTTCATAAACTTGAAGGCTGTCCAAGAAGGGTGATGGTAAAATTGAACATGAAGGAAACAATACGATGAACTATGTATAGTGAAAAAATATATAAAGGCTATATAGATTAATACCGTTTTAATTTTTAATGATTTAGATCAGTTAAGCTCTACTCGTTTTAGTTGTCACCCGTGGAATATTTGAACAAGCCACTCATTTTAGTTGTAGCCAGCAAAATATTTGAGCAAGTCACTCATTTTAGTTGGCACCCGCAATATTCGAGCAAGCCAACAAGTCACATACAGGATCATCGATCCTAACCCACGTAAAAAAAACTAACACACGTGGACGCATTGATAACTGTGGTGCAACCGGCAGGCTACTTGCAATGATATCAGAACCTAAAATACAACACTGACGTGCCGCGGTGTGCGCGTGACACTGACAGTGAACGTGATCAAACTCAGTGACACATCACGGGACAGTTTCAGTTTCAGTTTCAGTTGCTCAAGGAGGCGTCACTGCGTTCGGACAAACCATATACGCTACACCACATCTGCCAAGCAGATGCCTGACCAGCAGCGTCACCCAACGCGCTTAGTCAGGCCTTGTCACGGGACAAACGTATACCGCGGTTTATACTTCAGTGCGTGAAGTTGTGCTGGCCGGATCAGTAGAACACGTCAGTGGATATTGCCCGGCGTTCGGGAACGTACTTCTGCGAAAACCCGTCCCGATACCGGCTTTTGAAGGTCCAGTGCGGATGGATTTAGTTCACGATTCAGTTGACTGATTAATTTGTAAACAAATTAAACTGAGTAGATCTAAGCAATAAATTATTGTTCAGTTTTACGAACAAAAATGTCACGTAGGTCTCCATATCACAGTGATTGTAATGCCGCGGTTTTTCATAGAGAGCCGGAGTGCCGTGTGTGTGTGTGTGTGTGTGTGTGTGTGTGTGACTGTGTGTGTGACGCACTGTATTGTGTGTCAGGGTGCCGTGACTGTGTCAGTGTGTGTGTGTGTGTGTGTGTGTGTGTGTGTGTGTAGTCAGTAGTGTAGTGTCAGTGCCGGCGGTCAGTGTGTGTGTGTGTGTGTGTGTGTAGTGTAGTGTCAGTGCCGGCGGTGTGTGTGTGTGTATGTGTGTGTCCGACACGACAATGTCAGCATGGTGTCCCACCGTGACTGAGTCGACGTGCCAGTGTGTGTGAGTGCGCACCTCGTCACTGAGTGCGCGGTCAGGGTCAGACTTGGTATGTTTTTATTTCGCCGCATTACTGTTAGGCACAGTATGTTCGAACATGCCGTGTACCCATTCTTTCCAGCCACAACAGCGAACAGCGGCAAGCCGGTACTTCCTGGCCCCAGACAATTCAGCTGCCGGCTGATACTTATCAAGGTATTACTGAGTCAATATTCAGTATGTGCATAACCCGCTACTTCGTGTGAAGATGCGAACCCCGCCCCCCCCCCCCCCCCCCCTGGCTTTCCCCGTCCGTAGTATCATTTACAATAATAAACTTGCTGTGATGGTGATATTTCCGTCATAACAGCGGATTAATATTGCGCACCTGGGTTACTACAACTTCTGGCGCCTTTTGGTTGCCATCATGCGCGGGTTTTCTTTTCTGACACTTTTTCGGTGTGTCCGAATGGAATTTCTCGCGCACACATCAGTGCACTCACACAACTAGCACAAAGACTGAACTCATTCAGGCTCTTGGATGGGCCCAAATCTGCGGTGTCCGACACACGTGGGTCACTATTGACAGCTGTGATTAAACCATATCCATCCGCTTAATGAAACAAGGTCTCCCCCCAAAAAAACAAAAACAAACCCTAAAACAAACAGAATTAACTACACATTCATTCGTATTCAGAATAGATGATAAACCGCATTAAAAAAAACTAATCTTAAAATTTGGAACGGAGAAATTTCCAGAAGCGATGCGACACAAACTATTGCAAATCGCGCATGAGGCGTTGACCCTCGAAAATATTTCATCACTAGCAAGGAGTCAAGGACGTCGGACCACGTTGTGGATCGTCTACAAACACGTTTCGTCTTCGTCCGTTTCGTGGAAAGACAAACTCAGAGATCGTTGACGTGAAACAGACATTACTTTAAACAGGTATTAGTATTTTAAAGCATAATAATCATTCACTGGGCCTTCATGAACTGTGTGCGAAATGACTGTGATAAACGACTGACATAAGTGTGGTCAGGTGTGCAGAATAAACTTTGTCCGGTTGTTAGAAAGGTTACATTGATCAGAGCTTTTCACATACAAAGTTCGAAGTAGACTTAACCGGCCAATATCACTAGTTTTTGTTAGCATGACGACTTTTGTGTTGCTTTGACTGTGAAGATCAAAGAGTCACGTAATCGGTGATGCAGTTTATAAGTTTGCATGTGTTGGTATGCACACAAAAGAAGCATGATTTTATTTGTGGTGTATGTGTGTGAGTGTGTGTGGTAGTAGTAGCGGTAGTAGTAGCAGCAGCAGCAGTAGTAGTAGTAATAGAAGTAGTTGTTGTAATGGTGTGTCCGCACATCAGCATCACATGAGTTTTTCTTTCCATTATAGACTTGATAGTGTTGTTTTTGTCTTATTCTGTGGTTATGTTTATGATTATATTATGCATGCTGAGAATAATTCTTGTAGTTGTACATTTTGTGCTCATGTGTATGAATGTGGGAGCATGCACAAGTGCCAGCAAGTGTGTGTTTATAGGTTCATCTTTAAGTATCATTATTCGTTTAATTGCAGCTTCTTTGAAAAGAGAAATACAGCCCTTATAAATATAACATGTATCACACAAGATACCTTGAAAAGATAAATACAGCTCAGAAATGTATAATAATGGATCACACTAGATAACATATACTGTAAGAGGTATGGTTTTATTGACTGAACAATGCTACATTTATGCCACATCACCAATGAAATGCACACATTCACGTCACTTTGTACAATGCATTGCAAGTTCGTGGCTACTTCAGGCTTGTGATGCAAAACTGCCCTCCCCCTTCCCCCCCGACCCCCCACTTTTTTTTTCTTTTTGTTGTTTTGTTTTGATATATAGTCCAGTACCATTGCATGTGTCACTGTCAGTATCTCTTGTCTCTTGGGATGATTGCTGTGGAGGCCTTGTTCTTTTTCTTACAACAATAAATTGTATATGGAACCAGAAGCCTAAAGCAAGCAACAACCTTTTCCGTACATGATACAAGCTAAGGCTTCATTACTTTCAAAGAGAACTTCTTACTTTCCTTCCTATGATTGAATCATGTGATGGTTGTGATGTGTGTTTTTCATGACAAGATTCAAGAAGAAAAATGGCTGAGCACAAGACATGTGTTGCGGACACGCCTGACAGCACAAAAGCTGCGACTGAGCACACAGATAGCATGGAGGACTACGGACTCCGTGAGGCATGCGGCCTTTTTGGCTGTGTGACCAGAACTGACGGCACGTCTGCTATGGACGTGGCTTCCATCATTCACCTTGGACTGGTTGGAGTACAGCACAGGTAGGACTGGCTTCCGTATCTCATGGCCGGGAATTTGTCTGTATGAAATGAATTTCTGTGTTCATTGGTTGGTGTTTTTTTGTGCTTTTTTTTTAAATTATTTTTTTAACAGATTTTCTTTCTTTTTTTAAAAATTAAGACATGCATTTCATATGCAAACTCTCTATAACAGCAGGTATCTAGGTATATGGTGCTCCTCCATCTAGGTATATGGTGCTCCTCCATGCAGATGATGTGCCACATTTATCTAAGGACCATAGAACAGCTCAAATACTTATATTGGAAAATGACTAATGCAGTACCTACAGACTGTAAATCAACCAAAGTACTGATATTGGGTAATGATTAGTGTCTACAGGCTGTTCAACAGCTGGTGAAGTACTGATATAGAATAGAATAAAATAGAATATGTCTTTATTACCAAGTGTACCGGGGTCACAAGTAATATTGGGGGGGGGATAGTATATTATAAGAAGGTACTAACATAAATCATACACAAACACAGATACAGTAGAAATTGGGATATATCAATATAAAAACTTGTGCATACTCACATGCACACACCCACTGCACATGCACGCACGCACACGCTTGAACAGAAGCCGCGTATTACATGTGGATGGGGCTGATGAATAGATCTTCAGGTAGATGGTTGTTGATTGCACATTTCTATTTATCACACTGGATTTGTTCGAGAGACAGGGCATTGACTGCTTTGGGAAAAAGCTATTGGCAAAGCGATTGGTTTTCGTCAGTATACTTCTGTACTGTCAACCAGAGGAGAGCATCTCGAAAATTCCGAAAGCTGGATGTGATTTGCCCTGGCTGATTGATTTTGCTTTTTTGAGTAGCCGCTTATAATATATGTCTTCTAGAGAAGGTAGATCAACCTCGGCGGTAATCTTGGTGGCAGTTTTTACGATTCTGTTAAGGGCTGCAACTTCTGCCTTGGAAATGTTTCCATACCAAACAGTAATAGCGACAGTTAGCACACTTTCAATGACTGCTAAGAAATCAGCCATGATTTCTTTTTTAATTCCAAACTTTTTGAGGCGCCGGAGAAAGTACAGGCGCTATTGTGCTTTCTTAACAATTTTTTCCGTCTTTTTCTCCCATTTCAAATCGTTGGAAATGATCAGTCCGAGAAATTTAAATTCACTGATGATCTCTACTTGCTTGTCTTTGATAAGGGGTAAGGGGTCGGATCTGGCCTTCCTGAAATCTAAAATTAATTCTTTTGTTTTTGATACGTCGAGTTCTAAGTTGTTTTGATTACACCAGCTGACAACTTCCAGTACTTTTTCCCTATATTTTGACTCATCAAAATATGAGATGATATATATTGGATGATGACAAATGTGGTAAGATAAGGTTAGATATGATACACTTTTACTGTCTTTGAATTCTCAGTAATTTGTCAAGTGTAACATTAAATATAGAAAGCACAATCACTTTCAGAACATGAAAATCCATCAAAATATTCATTGCAAAAACTCATGTAATAAAATCGGTGTTGAACATGCAAGAAGAACCACATGTTAAAGACACTGGAATGAAAGATACACTAACATTAAGTTTTTGTTCTGTGACACACACACTCATCCACTCATACCTTCACAGCCAGTTACACACCCCTCCTCACACATATACACAGGTCAATACACACTGGCAGCAACAGTATGCCAGCCATGCTGCATCACTGTGAAGGAGGAAACACATGTTTCAATAAGATATACTAATACAACAAAAAAATATACAAAATAAGATATACCTTTGAGGCCTGTAAACATATTTTTTAATTTGTCTCCAGTACACGCATTTACATCTTGTAGGACAGCTGGTGAAGAACTGATGCTGAATAATTATTAACATCTGTGATGTGTGGCACAGGGGTCAGGAGAGTGCAGGCATTGTGACGTCCACTGGGGCCCCTGATGCCAAGTTCAGCGTCCAGAAGCACATGGGACTGGTCAACAGTTCCTTCAAGGATGAGGACGTCAGCAAGCTGAAGGGCAGCTTGGGCATCGGTGAGTTTGTCGAATCTGTGGTCAGAACTGCGTGTTTGATTTTTGTCCATTGCATTTTAATGTTTTGCTGTATTTTGTGAATTGTTTATAGATCTGTATATGTTTAATGCACATATATGCATTCACATGCATGGGCACATGCTTACAAACACACAAACAAACACACACACACATACACACACATGCACATATGAACACACAGGTAGGCACACACACAGATGCGCTCGCACACACACACACACACACACACACACACACACACACAGATCCACACACACAGCATCCACACACATGCATCTACACACATATATCCACTAATATCACTTAAAGTGAAAAAAACTTCAAACTGAAGAATACACACATACATACACACACACACATGCACCCACTGACATTCTTCATATCATTATTATTATTATTTGTTTACAGGTCACACCCGGTACTCCACCCAGGGGGCCTCCTCTACAGTGAACATCCAGCCGTTTGTGGTTGAGACGCTGCATGGTCTGATCGCAGTGGCCCACAATGGGGAGCTGGTCAAAGCCAAGTCCCTGAAGAAAAAGGTAGTTTACTCAGCATTTGCCTCCATGTGTGCTGGTTTGTTTTGTTGTTTTGTTTGTTTGTTTGTTTTTCAACAGAAATTTTTATTATTGTGCACATGCTGCATTTTCCTGATAATGATGACAGATGCATTGGGCTTTCAATCAGAGGAATTGAATTCCTGGTAGTAGCACCGTGAGGGTGAAGGGTGGAGATTTTTTTCTGATCTCCCAGGTCAGCAGATGTGCAGACCTGCTAGTGCCCAAATCTGCTTCAGAAGCCATTTACCGGACAATAAAAGCTATACGTACAAATGATAAAACATGCATTCAAGTATGACATACAATACACAGACAAGCACATGAACATGCATGTACACACAGGGCAGAAGTTCAAGAAGCACATTATTCTTGTACACCACTGCAGGGCAGAATTGCTCTAAACAGTGAAACAGTAAAGGTAACAGGGTGTGTGTGTGTTTCCTATGGACTGTTGGAGTGAGGTAGGAAAGGCAACAGGGTGTGTGTGTGTATGTGTGTGTGTGTGTGTGTTTCCTATGGACTGTTGGAGTGAGGCATGACAAGTAACAGGGTTTGTGTTTCCTATCCACAGCTGCTGCTGCACGGTGTAGGGCTGTCTACAGGGTCAGACAGCGAGCTGCTCACTCAGCTGCTGACTCACCAGCCAGAATGCGGTGAACCCAATGGAGCCAACTGGCTGGGAAGGTGAGTGGTTGATGACTCAGACTCAACACGGGTGGGAGTACTTCATTTTATTTGTATTTCTGTGCAAGCAATTTGGTAAAAAAAAAATTTTTTTTTAAATTTTTAATCTGTATTTTGTTTCTTTATTTTTTTTGGTATTAGGACATGCATTTCAAATCGTAGTCTTGTACATAACTCTTCAGAATAACAAAAAAAATCAGTCACGCCTGTCCTTGGGCTCATTGAATTTATTTTATTCTATTTCTGCTGCCCCAATCATCTGTACCGTTTCAGTGGCATCACTGTTTCACCACTCTCATCACAAGTCCCCCATACACAGCCACACATCCAGGTTTGTATGCCTCAGTCTCAGTGCTGGTGGTCAACAGAACTGTCTGTGCTGTGTCTCCAAACTCATTGTGTTGTGACAACCCAGACAACCCCAAAGGGTCGATGGATACTGTGTGGTAACTTGGCACAAAATGGGATTGTGAAAGGGAAATCCTTTGGGGGGTGAGGGTGGGGGTTGTGATGGGCAGGGTTTATATTTGTTATGGTTCTTGTTGTAACTGATTTTTGTACCTTTGCAACAGGGTTGACAGTGCTGCCAGCCCTGAAACAAACCTGTTCAGCAATGAAAATGATAGTAACTGAGTATATCCTGGTTTCGGGAGAAGAGAGAGAGGCTGTTTGTTCTAAAAACCAAATAAAGAAAAAAAAAATCAAAATGTTTCTTAAAAGATTTTCATACTTAACGTGAAAAGAGTTCAAAAGGATTGGCATCTCTGCTTCATCCACCTGTTACACTGTACCCTTGACACTGCAGAATCCATAAAATGATGAAGGAGGTCACCATCTCCTATTCCCTACTCGTCATGCTGCCGGATCGCATCTACGCTGTTCGGGACCCTTTCGGGAACCGACCCCTGTGTATCGGGAAACTGCTGCCTGCTGGCGCCTTCTCCGGCAAAGGTGAGTCCATCAGTCGGTCATCTCTTTCTTCGTGGGTCCTGTTTGTACTTTTTGACATGTTCAAAGAGTCACTTTGTTTTATATGTTGTTGACACAACCAATAGATCTGGAGGAATCTAGTGAGCATTTCTTCTCTGCAATGCCCCAGTGACTCTTCACAGAGCTAAGAGAGAGGAAGAGAAGAAATATTGGAAAAGATGTTTCCTGTTTTGTTTTGTGTGGGTGTGTGTGTGTTTGTATTTTGTATGTTTGTTTGTTTCTTTTTTTCCTACTTAGAGCAGCTGTTGACCGGAGCAGGGGGGTTGAAGGGGGAGGTAGGTGTTAAGAGAAAAGAAGAGCACTTTAGAGTAGCTGCTTTTTGTTGAAAAAAGCTTGCAAAAAAGATCATTTTGAAGCTGAATAACTTTTGACAAAAATTCCTTTTGCACATTTAGTGCAAAGTTGTTTTTGGTTTTTTTTGTTTGTTTTTTTTTGGGGGTTTTTTGTAAATGTTTGATTAATCTTTTAATTTAGTAATCATGTCACTAACATTATACAATCATATCATTAATCAGAATGATTATGTGCAGTCTGCAACGGTGTAACAGAACGTGTGCAGGGTAAATATGATTACATTGCAGTTGGAACATTTAAATCCACACAACACCCAGAGTGTTTTGGTGATCGACTTAATGTGCTGTTCTGCTAAGTCACACTGCACAGTTCATCATGCATGTGCAAACACAGGTGCAAGATCACAGATTTCAATTGCAAAGTCACACGTTCATGTGTGAGAGATCTTAACACCGTGTCATATTTGCACATGTAATAGATATTTAGCACATTCATGTGTGACTGATAAGTGTTGTTTTTTAACACTGTTGTCACACTAGATGGATGTTTCACTGCCTGCTCTGTTTTTGTGTTCAGGGCACTAGTGCTCAGTGCCCAGTCTAAACACCACACAAGGGGCGCTCCCATGGCGATCAGTGCACATCCTGCTCTAATCATGAGTGCGTGCTCAGAACATCTGTTCAGTGTAAAACCTTATCTACTCAGGGGAAGCCAGTCTCGTTCACCTGTTTCCGCTTTATCTACTCTTTTTATGTTGCTTTATGCATATTGTTTTCTTTTGTGCATGTTCTTTTTTTTTTTTTCATTCCTCTATGCATAACTTGTTTCTTTTTCCTTTTCTTTTATGCATGTTGTTTTGTTTGTAATTGTTGCTTTTTTTACATTCCTTTATATGCATATATTGTTTTGTTTGCAGATGTTGCTTTTTGCATCCCTTTTTGTATATATTGTTTGTTACTGTTTTTAAAATCCGTTATGATGTTTTTGCACGATGTTTTGTTTGTTCTTGCTTTTTTGATTCCTTCATGCATGTTGTTGCATTTGTTGTTTTGAAATTCCTTTGAGCTTATTTTTGTGTTTGTTGCCTTTTTGGCTCTTTGATGTATCTTGTTTTATTGTTTGCTTTTTAAAATCTTTTATGCTTGTTTTCTTTGTTGTCTTTCAAGTTGCTGTATGTATTATTGTTTTGTTGTTACTGCTTTTTTTTTATATTCCTTTGTGCATATTGTAATGTTTGTTTGTTTGTTGTTGCAGCTTTTTAAATTCCTCTTTGCTTATTGTATTCATTGTTTTGATGTTGTTGCATTATATATATGTTGTAGCTTTTTACATTCCTTTATGCATGTTGTTTTTGCTTGTTGTTGCTTGCTTTATTTCTGTATTGCTTTTACTGACTCACCCTGCTGTTGCCCCCTCTGTTAGCGGTGAGTTCAGGGTCATTTCTTTCAGTGCAAAACAAGGACGTGAAGGACAGCGAGCTGGATGGGTGGGTGGTGTCCTCAGAGTCGTGCTCCTTTAACGCTGTCGGGGCAACGTACCACAGAGAGATCTTGCCTGGTATGTACAGCTATTAGTCAACAATAAAGAGAAGTAACTCTCCATTTACAAGGTACACAGCTTTTATGCTGCTGCTGGTTCAGCTGTCATTGCTGCTGTGTGCCTTGTCATTGCTGCTGTGTGCCTATGTCGAATGATCAGTATGAGGGACAGGCCTGGAGCTTCCTTTTTTGAGGAAGTTTCTGGGTCTGTGTTCATCTGGTACCTTTTATTTACCTGTGTGCTAGCTCAGTCGGTAGCATCAGCTGCATGGACTTGGAAGTTGTTTACCTTGTAAATGGAGAGTTACATGTCTTTATTTGTTGTTTTAATCCTTTTCTCTTTGAGCTTCATTGTACTTTCATTTTGTATAGCTCTGCACCTCTGGTAATGAAAGGGTTGAGTATGTTAAAGGTGGTGTTGGTTTTTGCTTTGTTTTTTTTTGTGTTGTTGTTGTTTTGTTTTTGGTTTTTGTGCGTGTGTGTGTGTGTGGCTGTTTATGAGTGTTGGTTGTGCATAGGGCATAAACTGTTTGGGTGAAGTGTGTACAGTTCATCACATTGCATTATGCAAGATTATGCGCTGTATATATTATTAATGATTGTTAGATAAATGTTTTGGGGTGGGGTTTTTTTTATCCTCATAATTTATATATATATATATATATATATACTATTAACATAATGATAGTTCTTACTATCAGCCTGAAAAACATTCCATGAAGCGAATCCTGCATGTTGCGCACTTTCAGGGGAAATCGTGGAGATCAGCCAGCAAGGCATCAGATCCAAAATGGTGGTGCCCCTGCCCAAGGAGAAGAACCCCGCCTTCTGTTTCTTTGAATACGTCTACTTCGCTCGCCCAGACTCCATCTTTGAAGGTGAGCATTACAATGATAAAAATGTATAATCTATAAAGCAATGGATCCTGTGCAGACACAGATAAAGCACTTTACACCAGTCATTCACAGCATGCAGAACTGAATCGTCCCACAGTATTAGTTTGACTATTTGTGAACAGACTGCATTCTAAATTCTTTAAAAAGTCACCGTGAAACATTCTCATATCCAGAAATATAGAAATTATTATTATCTTTAAAGTACAATTAAACTCTTGGAAAAGAAAAAAAATATTTAAGTAACCTGTATTTGCTCCAGTATTATTTCAGTACACAGTCTATTATTTCACTGTCCAGTCTCCACTATCCAGTGCAAGAAGAGGGGGATAGATTACAGTGTTCCCAAAAACGTACATATGTGCGTAAATGACGCACAGATTTACAACTTTGACGCACAAAATTTTTACCCTGTGCGTCAATGTGACGCACACTTTTTCCTGAAACTAACAAGCATCTTACGGCTTCCAGGAAAACCGCGAAGCACGCATCGTGGGCCTAAGCTTAGGCTAGTGCATAGCAGACGAAACTGAGCTGGCCAAAAACGTGTTAGAGTAACTTCCCTTGCCGATGCAGGCAAACGCTGTTGTGTGTTCATTAGTAGTGAGTATGGTTATGTGCTCATTATAAGTAGTTGACTGTGTTTTCATTGTATTCAAGCATTTCAAATGCCCTTGTTTGGAGAAGGTGTGGGTTTCTTTTCATTTTCATTGTACAATTGTCTTCATTGATTTTTTGTATGTTTTCCTGTTGACCCTCAGAAATGTGACAATGACCCTCAAAAATTCCAGTCAAAGGGTCACAGTGACCCTCAAAAAATCAGGCCCATTGGGAACACTGGATTAGAGCAGAAGATAAGGGGGATGGACATACAAGGTGCTTTGTTTGATTCCCAGTCATCTGTAACATCAGATGCTGAAGTTACATACCATTCTGTAGAGGGAAACTTTATTTAATTCCTTGGTAGTATGACCTGTGACTCCTCCACCCCACACCCCACCAGCAGTTTCCTTTTCCGCTCTCAGTTGGTTGGAGTGCAGGATTCTCATCCAAGTTTTCTGAGTTCGATCCCCAGTTCGGTGCAGCAGGTGGGTGAAGGGGGAGAGGTGCAGACCTGCTAGTGCCTGAACCACCCCCTTTGTGTTTATACACACAGAATTCACATATAAAAGATCATGTAATTTGTACCAGTGTTCAATGGAAACACTCCAATACCCAGCATCCATCCATGTGCCATCACAGTTACATCAGGAAGTTGATGTTGGTTGTGTAATTAAAAGAAGAAAAAAGTTAATGTTGGTTGTGTAATTAAAAGAAGAAAAAAGAATACATGTATATATATAGAGATAGATAGATATAGACAGAGATATATAGATAGATAGATTGTTATAGACAGAGAGATAGATAGATAGATGAAATTGCATTGTGTTTTGCTTACACCCTGTGTGTATGTGACCACCAGGCCAGACAGTGCACTCAGTACGAAAGCGCTGTGGTACCCAGCTGGCCAAAGAGGCACCAGTGGAGGCCGACATCGTCAGCACAGTGCCGGACTCTGCCACGCCTGCCGCTATGGAGTATGCCCGTGCGGTATGTACTGCTATAGTCTGGGATGGGGGGGAATTGTATTTATTTACTTATTTCAAATTACTACCAGCATGTTTATGCCTTTGTTGTTTAGTATTGTGATGTTTTGACCGTATTTAGGATGAGGACTGGACGAGAAAATGTACACAAATACTTGTCTATCATCCTTGAAATAAAGAATTATGATCTGTCTTATTTTGTCTGATGAAAGTTGTGTGTCTGTGGTCAGGGTATGAGCTGGTTTTCTTTGAGTACAGTGTTTGAGCATGAGGAATGGGGAATATATTTGTCATGTCTTTGTGGCAGTAAGTTTTAACAAAAGTTCCATTGTTTTTTTTGTGTGGTTTTTTTTTTTTTCATTATGTTAGCAGTGTGTATCAGAGTAGATTCTTTTTTATAAGACAAAGTTAAAAAACAACAACATTGATGTAGTTCAGTGAGGTTATGAAAACTTATTCCTTGTCTCACACCTTTATTTTGCTGCAAATAAGGAGATCATACAACACTTCATGTTTTAAGGGACATATCAGCATCTTGCAGATGAGATGACAAACCGAGGTCCCATCTGCAGTGGGCTCTTTGCACACAAAATGAACCTGCAGAAAGTTGTCCACAAGTAAAATTCTGTGGAAGAATCTGATTTGATGATTCATCCAATACACTTGCAGAAAGAAAACTAAATGGTGGTGCTACACTGGAGCTCCCTGGGGACAGCGGCCCAGATTTCATGCTCTGAGATCTGTGACGACAAATAATGATACAGCACAATTCAGTAGAAGCTGCCATTTCTGTGTATAATTCTACCATGGTTAAAAGAAAGATGCCAGAGCCCTGTTTGGAGAGTAGGTGCTACATAGTATTAGTAATAATAATGCATACTATTATTACTATCAATTTGATGCAATTCCACCTGTACTGGTCTAAAGCCCTGATGCGAAAAGGAGGAGGGTTGGACTTGCAACCCCCTCTATGTCCAAAAAATAAAAATCACTGCTACAAAAACGTCAATGAGAACACCAAGCTTGTTGCAAGTATCTTCATTGGTGTTGCGTTGTCCTGTCCTCTGCAGCTCAACATTCCTTATAAAGAGGTGCTCTGCAAGAACACCTACGTGGGACGCACCTTCATCCAGCCCACCATGCGGCTGCGACAGCTGGGCGTGGCCAAAAAGTTTGGTCCCCTGTCGGAGAACTTTGCCGGGAAACGGGTCGTGCTCATTGATGATTCCATCGTCAGGGGCAACACCATGGGCTCAATTGTCCGCCTGCTGAAGAGATTTGGAGCAAAAGAGGTGAGGAGAGAGAGAGTTTGCTGTAGTGTGGTGTGATGTGATGTGTGCAGGTTTTGTGCAGAGTTATGGATGTCTGAAGCAAAAATGACAGAAACATTTCCATGGCGGTAAAAAGTCTTGGAAATATATGCTTTGCCCTTCAGAGTCTGGAAAAGTGTTTTGAATTTTTATAAAGCCCTTGACCAATACCATTCAAAAAAGAGCTTTAAAGCATTTTTTTTTTTAATCTAAAAAACAAAAGGTCATGAAAATTAATCCTCATCCCTGGGATCTAACGTTGTGAAATGTATAATGTGTTTAACCATAGGAGTGTGATATGATTGTGATTCTGTGTATGGTGTCGTGCATTTGGGGCCAGGAGTAAAAAAGTCAATGATTTTAAGATATTTTTTAATGTACAGGTCGATGTCTGTTACTTGATATATTGGTGGTTTGAAATATAACATGAGTGGGATTTTTTTGGGGGGTGTGGGGGGTTTGTTTGGGGTTTTTGTTATGTATTGTCTCTTTTTTTTTCTCTTCTTTTTTGCTTTTGCTTGGGGGGTGGGGGGATGAGGGGGTGTTGTTTTGGGGGGTTTGTTTGTTTATTTTATGTTTTGTTTTTGTTTGATTGTTTGGGTGCTGGGGGGTGAGGGGGTGTTTTTTTTTTGTTTGTTTTTGTTTGTTTTTGTTTGTTTTGTTTTTGTTTGCAATCAGACAAAATCAGAATGCTTTTACTGGTTTACTTAAATATTTTTCACAGGTGCATGTTCGCGTCGCCTCTCCCCCCATCAAGTACCCGTGTTGCATGGGCATCAACATCCCCACACGGGAGGAGCTTGTCGCCAATCAGATGAGTGTTGATGAGATCAGAGACTTCATTTGTAAGCAAACTACTTCAATCTTTTCTCTTTTATCTTCTTCTTTACCTCTTTGTCTTGTCTTTTAAACCTTGCATTGCTTTACCTCAGTGGGTACCAAGTAATCTCAAATGAAATAGCTGAACATTCTTGGAAACAGCAACTCTTGTATAATGAAGAAAGGTTGCATTGTTGTTGAGAGAACTTGTTTGTTTCTATTGTCAAGTAGGCATCAAAGCATGTGGACTGGTTCAAACACACGACACCACACTGCTGGGGGAAAAAGTTCTTTTTACATGAATTTCAGTCTGTACAAAAGAGGAAGCACAAGGAGATGCATTTAAGATATTAATGAAGTGAAGGCAGCTGGAATGTTATAGGCACAACTAAAGAGAATTCCCCAGAACCATGTACATTAGAGGACTGTTACCCTGACCCAGTAATGAGTGCGACTAAAGGCAACTTTCTGTCAGCTCTACCCAGACAAGCAGCCTGATGTGCAAATTTCTCTGTGTTTGTAAAATGTTCAGAGCATGGTCTCTGACGGAAAATAGGTGCTATGTAAGTATGAATGATGATGATAATACTAGTAATGATAATAATGATAGTGATAATAATGATTATAATGTTTCATTTTCCCAGGTGCGGACAGCTTGCACTACTTGTCCATCGAAGGCTTGCTGGCAGCAGTACAGGATGGGGTGGACAAGAGCAAACCCTACGGTCACTGCACCGCCTGTCTCAACGGCCAGTATCCCGTCACTCCGGAGTGGTAGTGGTGACCAGCGTTGTGCCACTCCCCGCTCTGTCATTTATGACAGCTGATTGCTCTATGAGATGCGAGGGTTGCCTGCCCGACCTGTGCATTGGCCAAATTGTTCCATTTTTCATTCATGTAGGTTCTGCAAGCCATAAACTTCTCCAAAGTTACGGATGGTTTATGAATTTGATTTTCAAAGAAAAACTGATCTCATTTATGAATTTGATTGATTTTTTTTTTTTTTTTTTTTTTTTTTTTAAGAAAAAACTTGATCACATCATATTATGAAGGTCTGTCAGATTACTGACTCTGTCCATTCCCAGGAAGTCTGTTGAGTGCACTTCACTGCTCCACAGTACTGACCCATTTCTTGTTTCCTTGTCCTGCTAAAACTGCTTACCAGGGATCAAGCTGGTCTCGCATTTACAGCTTTTGTTGCTTTCTTTCTTGAAGTGGCATGCTGTTAATGGCTTTATTTGGATGACTGGCACATTTCAGGATTTCAAGATCTGACCATATAATATTCATTTTAACCTAGAGCAATAAGATGAAAAAGAAAAATGTGGTCTTCATAATTTCTTCGCAGAGCAGCTTTTTTAGATGCATTTTTCTCAAATCGATCCCAAAACCAGATAGCCAGTTTTGGCAGGCAACCCTTGATATTGCACAATAGAACTGCAAAATTTGATAGGGTTACTTTGATTCTAGGTTTGAATATATTAACCCGGTGAAGTATGATGATGATGGTAGAACTAATATTTGAAATAGGCAGCACTCGTTTTTAACTGAGAGCAGTGTTGCATACTTGAAGATCTGAGAATGCTGATAAAGTGGTATTCACATGTTTGATCTGTCAAATCCATGTTCATGGTGTTTTGGGTGTGTGAGGCATGGGAGCCTTCACCTAGAATTCATTTATGCTTTGCATAGTGGCCATTTTAATGATATTATTTGCTGAGACTTCAAGGAATGTCATTTTTGTACAATTTTAAACAAAATATTCATCTTAGAGATCTCTATCTGTGCACAAAGACATTTGTTCGTGAGATTTTTCCTAACTGAATTTTAACCCTCAAAGTGCTGGATATAATAAAGCAATACAGAAATCATGCTTAAAACGAAGGGATAGTTTGCCTCCGCTACCTGTGCTCTGATTTGGGGCATTTGTATGCTTATCAGTAAGAATAAATAGGTAAACCTATACATTTTTGACTCACTTGTGTAAACAAAGTGAGTCTATGTTTTAACCCGGTGTTCGGTTGTCTGTGTGTGTGTGTGTGTGTGTGTGTCCGTGGTAAACTTTAACATTGACATTTTCTCTGCAACTACTTTGTCAGTTGACACCAAATTTGGCATAAAAATAGGAAAAATTCAGTTCTTTCCAGTCATCTTGTTTAAAACAATATTGCGCTTCTGGGATGGGCACAAAAAAATAAAGAATGAAGCCTAATCATATGCAAACTGCATTTACTGTTATGTTTATATTTTTTGTATTCTCTAAACTTGGCACTTTGATCTGATATTCTGACCCAACAGCTAGAGCAGTCATTATTATCATTTTTGGCTCAAACAGGAACTTCTTTTCCTAAGCATGGAAGCTTTATTTATTTTGCAAACGTTTTGGTGCAGATAGAAAAAAAGGGAAATTACTACTATGTAATGCTAGTGGAGTTAATTTGCTTTAAACTGATCTTTCTCATCTTAAACATTACATTTTGAAACAAGAGAGGCAAGGCCTTCAAGACTCACTTGTGATGAACTTTTTTTTTTTTTAAATGCAAGCTTTTTATGTATTGAGTATAATTTCAAAATGTAATGTTTAAGATGAGAAAGATCAGTTTAAAGCAAACTAAGTTCCCCAGCAGAGTAATTTCCCTTGTTTTACTGCCTACACAAAAACGTTTGCAATAAACAAAACTTCCACGCTTAGCAAAAGAAGTTCCTGTTTGAACAAAAAATGATAATAGTGACAGATCTTTTGTTGGGTCGAATATCAGATCAAAGTGCCAAGTTTAGAGAATACAAAAAATATAAATGTAACAGTAAATGCATTATACTCAATACATAAACAGCTTGGATTTTTTTTAAAGTGTATCACAAGTGAGTCTTGAAGGCTTTGCCTTTCTTGTTGGAAAATAGAGTGAAAGAAGAATCAGATAAAAGTAAGAAGGAGGCTGTACCTTGTATGTAGTTGGAGGTATTCCATAGGATATAATTAAATTTTGCACACTTGTTTTTCCAAAAACGTCAACAACAATGTTTATAGGTATTTTCACATCTTTTACAGAGTCAGAATCTCAAAATTGGAATTAAACTACAAAAAATGTTCTGGCTGCAGAATCATGATATGAATATAACTGAAACAATGAAATTATAAGCATTGTATTATTTGTTTGAGACACACCCACCGACACCACGCACGCGCACATCTACAATACTTTATGCAATCACAGGCAAAAACAGAAATAAATGTTTTCTTTTAGCTCATGTTGCTTTCAAAGCAGCAAGAATGCTTTAAATCAAAATAATTTCCAGTTTTCTAGCTTGATTTGGTCAAGAAATCGCAATAGACCCATGCCTAACCCACTTTACCACCCCCCCCCCCACCCCCCATCCCCCACCCCCAGTTTTTGTGGCTGGAGACACAAAACTGAATGAACAAGCAAGCAAGCCAGCATGCCCAAGTGTCAAAATAACAAAGCCGTTTTCACCAGAATCCCTGTCAGCAAACGAATCATCACTGGTGACAAGGTCACTCATTTCCTGAGCTTTGTCAACTTCAGTGTCATTCATTGTTTACAAAAATACGAAGATCTGGACTCATAAACTCGGTCAAAGTTTGTGCAAACACAAGCAGGGAGGCAGTAACACCAGAACGAGGCAGTTTTACGATGTCGGACCTTATGTAAACAGAGCCACGATCGTGGCTTTCCCGGTAAAGTGCGATGGGCCACGATCGTGGCTCTGTTTACATAAGGTCCGACATCGTAAAACTGCCTCGTTCTGGTGTTACTGCCTCCCTGCTTGTGTTTGCACAAACTTTGACCGAGCTCTCCGGGTTAATGCTGAAATCTGTTGTGAAAATTGTGGGCTTCCATTGTAAATGCGAATATTTTTACATTCAACCATGACATATAATTTTAAAGCACAAATATTGGAGTCCTTTTTTAATATGAAGTGTGGGAGTGTTTTGAAGTTAATGTTTGAATAATGTTGTGTAGTTTGATCACGTAGTGTGCACAATTGCTGCTGCAAAGCAAATCATGACAAATGACAGAATCGTGTATGCTAAGCTGACCTCACTGAAAATATAGCTGTGCTATGCAGAAAGAGCAAATATTCAAAACATGGAGGTCCATTTATTAATTTTTTTAGTAAAACAGGCTTTCTCTCAAGGGTATACATTTTGAATGGAGGGATACCCAATTGTACACGTGTGTACTTCCCTGCATATTTCATGCAGTGCCAGAAGGTAGGGTCAAGAGGATGTTGTTTGTCAAGTGCCTTCTCCCTTCTTGTTTTTGATTTCAAAGTGGATTTCATAATTTGTGTGTGTGTGTGAACTTCAAAGCAGAAGTCACTGCGCTTTGAGAGATAAAGGCCATTTAATTTCTTTTTTCGGCGATCTCTCTTCTTTTTCTCTTGGAATTTAGAAAATAGATTAAAAATGATAATTGTCTCACTCGTGTTTACATGGTTATTATGTTTTGGGAACAACAGCATTGTGTGTGTGTGTGTAACACAGTATTCGTGGTTTCCTTAACCTTTGAACATTTGAGGGAGAACACATATCACAAAGACAGCAATGGATGACAGCAGCATTCTTCTTCTTTCTTCTTCTGCGTTCGTGGGCTGCAACTCCCATGTTCACTCGTATGCACACGAGTGGGCTTTTACGTGTATGACCGTTTTTACCCCGCCATGTAGGCAGCCATACTCCGTTTTCGGGGGTGTGCATGCTGGGTATGTTCTTGTTTCCATAACCCACCGAACGCTGACATAGATTACAGGATCTTTAACGTGCATATTTGATCTTTTGCTTGCGTATACACACGAAGGGGGTTCAGGCACTAGCAGGTCTGCACATATGTTGACCTGGGAGATCGTAAAAATCTCCACCCTTTACCCACCAGCCGCCGTCACCGTGATTCGAACCCCGGACCCTCAGACTGAAAGTCCAACGCTTTAACCACTCGGCTATTGCGCCTGTCAGCAGCATTCAAAACTAAAGCAAAACCTCTGGTCACACCATCTGCTTCACCTTGGGGAAATCCTCCATAATGAATCATCATCACCTATTGATTGCTCACAGTTCATCCAACTGCAGAGGGCCATCCATGTCAAGGCTGAAATCACTGTCAGTATCAGGAAAAAAAAACTCTTGGGAAAGAAGATAAGTCACATTCATGCCAGCAGGCAGCTCACATGTCCTAGGTGTAAAAAAAAAGTGTAACACGATACAAAAAAGACAAAGGACAAAGAAGAAAAAGCCATGGCTGTCCAAGAAAAAATACAGGTAATGGACCAGTTAAGCAGAAAATAAAGGAAGACACAACTTCCCTTTTTCTTCATTTGTGGGCTACGACTCCCACGGTCGTCAATCATTTGCATGAGTGGGCTTTTATGTGTATGACAATTTTTACCCCGCCATGTAGGCAGCTATACTCCGTTTTTGGGGGTGTGCATGCTGGGTATGTTCTTGTTTCCATAATCCACCGACGGGCACAATAGCCAAGTGGTTAAAGCGTTGGACTGTCAATCTGAGGGTCCCGGGTTCAAATCACAGTGACGGCACCTGGTGGGTAAAGGGTGGAGATTTTTACGATCTCCCAGGTCAACATATGTGCAGACCTGCTAGTGCCTGAACCCCCTTTGTGTGTATATGCAAGCAGAAGATCCAATACGCACGTTAAAGATCCTGTAATCCATGTCAGCGTTCGGTGGGTAATGAAAACGAGAACATACCCAGCATGAACTTCTTAATCTAATGAAGGTCTAAATGCTCACTTTTGCTTAAACCACACATTCTTAAACACCAACTGGTTGTGGGTTTTTTGTCCTGTTTTTTGTGCACATTCAATTTAACACGGAAGCCAAGACCCTTTTTGACTCATGCGTATATTTACAAAATTTATTTTGTAGTATAAAATCCACTCGTATCTGATATACCTGCATATGTGCATGTGTGTGTTCGCGCACATGCATGACAGAAGCGTACATTTAAAATGCAAGTTCCATAGTCCATGCTGGGAAAACATTCCATGTTCATTGTAAAATGAAGAACAATGAATAAAGAACAATCGCCAGGGAAGGTGGCTTGTAGAAGTACCTTTGAAAATTTTTTTTTTTTTTTTTTTAATTGTTCTATGATCTGCACACAAGGTGAGATGAAAAAAATTGTTCCTATTCATTCATTCATTCAGATCCTTTCCTGTCTGTCCCTAGTCATTTTGTCAGTATTGGAAACTGACGTTTCATTTTCCACATTGGCACGAAATCTTGGATTGGTTATCTCTGATAAAAGGTTGCTTGATGATGAAGTCACTACATCTGTAGATCTGCTTTTTCAGTTCTCGGTCAATTAAGCTCTACCCATCTGTACCATACCATTGCAGGAATATACCAGTTTGTGTCTTTGCCTTGTCAAGAGTAAACCATGTGTGCATTCATGCGTGATCCAATTGACGTGCGTGTGTGCATCCATGTCCGCTCGTGCACACATAAGTAGTAGTAGTAGTAGTAGGTTTTGATCTCATGACACAGTCTGTTACACTTCATTTACACTTTATTTATTCATCAAACTATCTAAAAGATAGGAATTTTGTAGAATTGTCCAGTTGATTCTTGAATGAGTTAGTTGATGATGCTTGTTTTAAATGCAGTGGCAGTTGATTCCATACATTCGAAACTCGGTTACTGAAGCAAAACTTTCTTGTGTTAGTATTTGAATGTTGTACAAAATGTTTTCCATCAGTATTTCTTGTGGAACTGGACTGATGTGCAGAGAAGAACTGATCCCAAGATACATCAACATGACCATTGAAAAGCTTATATATCTCAGTGAGATCACCACGCATCCTTCTACCCTTAAGGGAAAATAATCTTAGATAAGTTAATCGATCGGGAGGAAACGCGGAGGCAATCAGACTGCTCCAGTCTAGAGAGAGAGCATCCACTGCCCACGCTTCTGGGTCGGCAACCGAAGAGACGTAAGTTGGAAGTCTCTTGTTGAACAAGGTCCACAATCGGCCGAAACCACTGTTCCCACACCCACTGAAGGCTGTCCTTGTCCAGGGTGCACTCTGTGCGTATGACACTCTTGGACCTGCTGAGAGCATCTGCCAAGATGTTGGTTTTTCCCGCTAAGTGTCTCGCTGAAAGTGGAATGCCCTTGCTGTGGCACCAACGGAGGAGAGCCTCGGTCCGCATGGAGAGGTCTGCCGAGTGCGCTCCCCCCCATTTGTTCACATAACATGCGACCGTCGTCTTGTCCGTGAAAAAGCGGATGGTCTTGCCAGTGGCCTCCCCCATGAAGTGCAGGAGAGCCCTGCGAACTGCCTCCAGTTCCAGAACATTGATGTGGCATAGGCGCTCCTCCGGGGACCAAGTCCCTGCTGCATGGAGTGAGTCCATGTGGGCTCCCCAGCCCAGGGAGGAGGCGTCTGTGAAGAGTGCCACCTGAAGAGTAGGTGGGGCTATGGGCACTCCCTGTGTCTGAAGGGGGGTGATTAACCACTCTGATATCACCTCGAGGAACCACTCGCCCAGACATAACTGGGTATCCCATAGCTGAGTGCTCTGGGACCGGCGTAACCTCAGTGCCCTCTGGAGAGGGCGCTTGAGAACCCTGTCCCGGGGAATGAGAGGTGCCATGGACTCCATCATGCCCAAGAGGGAAGAAAGTGTCCACGCTGTATCTTGGGAGGAGTGGCGCCAGTGGCTGAGAAAACCTGCCAGACGGTCCCAGTGATCTGGCGCCAGAGAGACTATCATGGACCGCGTGTCGAATCTCATCCCTAAGAAGTCGAAGGACTGACGTGGGGACAGATCGCATCTCTGCTGGTCCCTGAGGAAGCCCAGTTGGGAGCAAAGGTCTAGAAGTCTGGCCATATGACTCAGGCACAGGGCCTGCGACTGGGCCAGGATAAGCCAGTCGTCCAGGTACACACAGAGACAAAAGGATTCCGAGCGGACGATGGACACCAATTCCCGCACCACCTTGGTAAACGGGAAAGGGGCAAGGGACAGACCAAATGGGAGGGCCGGGAACTGGAACCCCTTGTCCCTCCACACGAACCTCAGGTACCGATGGGATGCCGAATGAATGAGTATATGAAAATAAACATCTTCCCGATCGACAGAGGTAGGCCAATCACCTTGTTGGATGGTCTCCCGAATCTGTGCCTGTGTGTCCATCTTGAATTTGATTTTGGGGAGGAATTTGTTGAGGGGGGACAAGTCCAAAACTGGTCTCCACCCTCCCAAGACCTTTGGAATCACCAACAACCAGCCGTAAAAACCGGGGCCCGGGTCCGAGAGTTGAGATATAGCCCCATGAGGAGTGGGTGCGATATCTCTTTTTCTAGGATGCTCTCCTGCTCCGTCGAGCTGGGCACCTAAGGAGGAGGAGTGGATCTTAGAGGGGGGCAGCCCTCCACCCAAGACAGCATGTACCCCGACTCTAGCACTGACATAATCCCGTCGTTGAATCCCAGAGCACACCACTGATGTGCATGCCGGGACAAGTTTCCTACTTGGAGGGGCTGAACGACTGGCGGTGCTGAATCGGGGCCCAGTCATTGGGGGTGCTGCCTTCTGGCCTTGGGCATGGCCGGTCGGCTTGGACGGACATAAGGTGGTTTAGTCCTCTGCCACTGATTCTGCACACGCTGCTTTGACTTAGGCGGCGTGGTATATGGAGGGGCCCTGGTGGCCGGTCTCTTCAATGGCATAGAACCCTGGAGCCCATGAGAGGTGTGGGCCAAATATGAGGCCACCTCCCTGTTTGTCTCTGCCCTGTGGCTGACAAAATGGGGCGGGAACTGGCCGAAGAGGGAGTGCTGCTGTGCTGGGATGGACCGCATGAGACCAGATGCTACCCTATTGCCAAAAGCGTGTAACCTCTGGTCGGTGAAGAGGCCAGGCGGGACAGAGGAAGGAGATCCCGTGTCCTGATTAACCGGACACTGTTCCTACAGCTCATTGGCCCTGTGGAGGAACGCGTTGAAGGTGTACGCCATGGAAACCTCGAGGAGGCAGCGGCCAATTTGTCCCACTCTGCTAACGTTTTAAAGGATAGGGTAGCTGAAGTGGGGAAGGTGATGTGTACCAGGACCACACCCCTCCCTTGGAGGAATCTTTAAGGAACTTTCCCGGGGAAAAGGCGCCCGGGGCAGAGAGGGACTCCCTGCCTGGAGGAGGGATGGAAGCAGCACCCCTGACAGTGCGGGTTGGCTGATTAAGCCATTCCTGCACCATTTCTGGCACTCTGAGTCGCCTTGTGGTTCTGGAGTTAGAGTCACATGGCGTAAGGAGGGTCAAGGGTAACAAAGTAGCCTGAGGGACTGATTCGGCATACGTGACCCTATTGGGGAGGGTCAGTTCGAGCTCGGCAAAGTCCGAGTTTGGTTCAGGCTGGTCCCTAGGGAGGCGCAGGCTCAATCTGTCCCCCCTGGGATGTGGGCGAAGAGTGCTCATCTGCTTGTTCGTCCTCATCCGAAGACAGGGGCTCCCACTCTTGTTCGCAGTCCATCCCCTGCTGGGTGCCATCCCAAGTGGATGTACCCACTGGGGCGTCCTGTGAGCTGTGGTCAGCCCAGCGGGATGAGCTGGGACGATCCCGAGCCGGGACCATGTCCACCGCTGTTATGTCCTTGACACCTGAAGCGGGTGGGGAGCGTGTGGACCGTAGGTCCAACCATGCTTGGGATGGTGGGTGCCACCTCTTGAGAGGGCGTCCCTGGATGCAAGAGGGACCCACGGGTGCTGTGAGGGGACAAACACCCACTCATCTCACTGTAGGTCCGAGGGCTGGGCAGGTGGGAACCGCAGGCTCTCCCGGCCGAGTAGGGCCCCTCAGCCGCCGTCGGTCCTGACAAGAAGGCCGTTGTGACCGTGGAGGTCACCTGTGGGTTGACAGAGACCCGATTTGTGGACAGAGTGGCAATATTGGTCGAGGAGCTCGACCTGACCGACAAGGAGTCGATCCCACTTGTCGGGGCTGTGTGTGTCACCCTGTGAGATGTGCTGGGTTGGGTCAGGTGGGGAGCGGACAAGGGGCTGGCCCTTGGTACTCCCGGCAACCCAGCGTGCACCATAGGTGCACCCCAGTACGGGTAGAATGGGGGTAACTACCCGTGGGCACCAGCCATACTGTGACCCAAACCCCAAGGGTCACTGGCGCGTTGACCTCCATGAAGGGAAAAAACCTGGCCAAGTCAGAGGGAGGACAGGTCCGACTTGGGTGTCAGTCCCGCTCGCAGACGAGCGGGCTGACTGCCCGGAACCGCCTGACACGCGCGGGCCTCCCCCAGAAGGGGAGACCGGCCAGATAGCGGGAAGACCTGCAGAGCAGGTTGCCACGCGCCCCGAATCCCCTCCCGTGGGGAGACTGGGGTGGCTTGGCCCGGGGTGGGCAAAGTAGAGATCCCCCCCCCGGAACCAACTTTTTCTCCCCCACCAAAAGGAGGTGGGGGAGGGGGGTCAACAGAGAAGGGAGGAGGGGGAACAACAATGGGGCCCGTGAGGGCCGTCTCCGAGGGGGGACCCGGGTAATGGCCGGGCGCGGCCTCCCCTTGGGAGTTCGCGCCTAGCTGCGAGTCCCCACAGCCAGGAAAGGACTTGCCATTCCCCCCTCTCCCTGCCTCGCGCTGGGACACCTCAGGAGGCGACGCTCGTACCTCTTTCCCCACGGTCCCCTTCATGACCGTTTTACTGGTACGAAAGTCGCCTCCGCGATCAGCGTCTAACGACGCATCGCCACGGTCCGTATCGGGAGGAATCATGAGCTCCGGGCCTGGGAGAGTCTCTTGCCGAGTCTCAATCCCAGCAACATGATCCCTGCCTTCGTGGTATGGCACACGAGGCATGGAACCCGCGCTTAGGCACCCAGCGAAAATCCGACCCCCAACAGAGAAAGGAAAGACAGGATCGACTTAGAGGCAGAAAAAAACGAACGAATCGAGGGTGCCGAGTCGAATCGAGTACACAGAATGTAAGAATACAATAAACACAAGCCGCATGCAACAAAATAAGGCCAAAAGGATACGCTTAATAGCCGAAAAAAGCGTAAGACGAGACAGAGCGTAAACCTGACAAGATGGCGTGGAGAGCCTTGGCCAAAGGAAAGATTCAGCGCTTATAGCTTTTAAGAGGCGTTTGATTGGCTGAGAGCGGGCGGGCCCGTCTTTTCACTGTTAGCCGCGCGAAATTTGGCCAAGCAGAGCAAACCAATAGGCCTAGTTTGCATCAGTTTGACATGGTACAGTATATGACACCAAACGTCACTTCAGATAAGGACACCATATATTATTTCCATACTCTAAGTGAGGTTGCAACAGAGCTTTTATAGTTTTACAAAAATATCACAGTCAAGATAATCAAAAGTTCTTTTGATTAATCCAATCATTTGATTTGCTTTACTATCAAAAGTGACTCCTAGGTCTTTTACACTGTCACGATTTTACTGTGTTTCAGTTTCAGTAGCTCAAGGAGGCGTCACTGCGTTCGGACAAATCCATATACGCTACACCACATCTGCCAAGTAGATGCCTGACCAGCAGCATAACCCAACGCGCTTAGACCCGCGCTTTTACTGTGTTTGTAGTGTTATTCAGTTGCATAATGTTTTGTTTGGATTTCTTCTACCAACATGCATCACTTTACATTTGTCCACATTAAAATACAGATTCCATTTCTCTGTCCAAGCCTGGAGTTTGTCTAGATCTTGCTGCAAGATGTTATTGTTTCATGTCTTATTATATATTTTGGTATCATCAGCAAAGATTTTGTGTAAACTACTGGCTATACCATAAGCTTCTAGTTTCTTTGACAGTCTTTCATGTGTTACACTGTCAAAAGCTTTACGGAAATGTAAGTAAATTATGTGTACTTGATCACTTTTGTCAAGTAACGTGCTGATTTCCTCCATCACCTCCAAAGGCTGTGTAACACAAGACCTTTTATGTCTAAAAGACATGTTGGCACTTAGCATACAGATTATTTGTATCCATGCGTGAAATAATGGCATCCCTTGCATAGGATTCTAGAATTTTGCATGTGAAAGAAGTTAGACTGACTGGTCTATAGCTTCCTGACTCAGACATAGACCCTTTCTTAAAAACTGCTGTGATGTGACATCAGCTTTTTTTTCCCAATCTTTGGGAACAACTGATTCTAATGACCTATTGTACAGTAATATCAGTGGGTAAGACAATTCTCTTGCTAGCTCTTTTAATACCCTTGGTGGTATTTTGTCTGGTCCCTATGCTTTTCAGTGAGGCATCAAGTTCCCTCAACTTTGTTTCAACAGCTTGTGGAGTAATCCTTATCTCCGAAACGGACACACCATTCGACATGGAGCACTCTGTCAGTACTGGTAGTTTGGAAGTATCTTCATTAGTGAAGACGCTAGCAAAAAACGTGTTCAAGGTCTCAGCTTTTTCTTTTTTCAGATGTGGCAAAACCACCATAATCTTTTTGTAATACACTAATGCCTGTATTACATTTTGTTTTTTCTTGTACATATTTCCAGAAGTAACTGGAATAAACCCTATCATGTCACCTGCATGGCATATTATTTTGAAAATGTGACGCATTTTGTTTTGCCTCATAAATTTGTTTTAAAAAAACAGATAAAAAAATAAATAAATCGGGAGTCAGAACATGCAGTCAGGTCACTTGATCAAACGGAGAGAGAGAGAGAGAGGACTCAGGACGGTAATAACTTGAGAAACTTAAGAAATCTGGCAGAGCATGTTGTTCAAAATATGCTCTTGCTATATATTCCAGTGTCAGTAGGATGCAAGCGTGTGCATGCAATTCCAACTTTGTGATTTGGCCATTCCTCCCCCTAGTAATTTGTTTTCTTCAGTTTTTATTTATAATAAAGAATCCACCTCCGGTCAGCATTGTTTATTTTTCCACTGCTCCCTCAACATGCAATGATTACACAACAATTCACATGATGAAGATAGCGAAACTACTGTTTTAAAGAAAAATTACTGCATGAAAACTAAACATAACATGGGGGAACACAGGACTAGTCACTGCATGGAACATGGGGGAACACAGGACTAGTCACTGCATGTAAACTAGACCTCAACATGGGGGAACACAGGACTAGTCACTGCATGTAAACGAGACATCAACATGGGGGAACACAGACCTAGTCAGTGCATGACAATCAGACCTCAACATGGGGGAACACAGGACTAGTCACTGCATGTAAACTAGACGTCAACATGGGGGAACACAGGACTAGTCACTGCATGGAAACTAGACCTCAACAAGGGGGAACACAGGCCTAGTCACTGCATGGAAACGAGACCTCAACATGGGGGAACACAGGACTAGTCACTGCATGGAAACGAGACCTCAACATGGGGGAACACAGGCCTAGTCACTGCATGGAAACTAGACCTCAACATGGGGGAACACAGGCCTAGTCACTGCATGGAAACGAGACCTCAACATGGGGGAACACAGGACTAGTCACTGCATGGAACATGGGGGAACACAGGACTAGTCACTGCATGGAACATGGGGGAACACAGGACTAGTCACTGCATGGAAACGAGACCTCAACATGGGGGAACGCAGGCCTAGTCAATTGGATATCAACACAGCGGAATACAGGCCAAGTCACTGTATGAAGCTGGTTATCAACATGGGGGGAACACACACAGTCCTTGTCAAAGCAGGAAAACCAGACATGGGAGAGGGAACACTGGCCTCTTCACCACAGGAAAACTGGACATCAGTATGGGGATAAACTGGCATAGTCACTGCATGAAAACTGGACAACATGGGGAAATAGAGGCTTAGTCACACTATGAAAATGCATTTGGCAATTTTGTTGTTATGATTCATCAAAGCTAGATAGTGGTGATGAAGACCAAGAAAGTTTGAAACTTTGATACACCTGTATCATATTCGTAAAACAATGACATACTGTATCATATTTGTAAAACAATCACATACTGTACCATATTCGTAAAACAATGACATACTGTATCTTATTTGCATAAAACAATCACATACTGTATCATATTCGTAAAACAATGACATACTGTATCATATTCGTAAAACAATGACACACTCATGGACATGGGCTGCCTTTGCTACTTGGAATTATTCTATTTCCAGCACACAACTTTTGGTTTGACAAACGCTCATTTCCGATGGTGAGCAAAAGTATAATTTGGATTGATAGGCCAATGTGTAATTAAGTGCTGGTATGTGTCCCCCTATCCCCACCTCCAAAACACAACCTGCTTTTCTAGTTTCATTCTTGTTTTTGAATGATCAGAAATTACATGTAAGCCATGAAGGCTTCAACTTTTGTTTATAGGTCAGACCGGCATAAATCTGGAAAATTACCCCGTTTTATCAAGTATTTTATTACACTGCAGCAGGTATGCCTGTAACTTGTTAGGTGCTAATTGATGAAATAATCCAGAGATAAAGAGTAAAAACAAACAGTGTGATGAAGAACTTCTCCATAACTAGGACTGACCACTGCGCCACACGGAAGAAAAACTGGCAAAACACTTAAATCCCACTGTTCAAACACCACTTTAACAGAACTAAACTCATAAACGAATACATTTAAATCCTTTCTCCTCAATCATCAAAAACATGACGCATGACTCGTACAATCCATTCTCTGCTGTCACTGATTCAGACAGGTGGGAAAACATCACAAAGGACTGTGCCTGCTGCAGGACACAGTGGTAGAGGAGAAGCGAACCCAACCAGCGGTCCAGAGAACAACAACCAAAAAAAAAATGCTCAGGAAGGCACATGTTTCTGATCCAGCTTTCTGATACGAGGTCTGGAAACTAGACTGCTGCTCCAGTGATACAAACTCCACAATTCGAACATGAGCTGGCACAAGACTGGTGGAACCATTATAAAGTGGCCCAATCAGTTACTGTCTCATACAAGTGATTTCTGATGATGCGTTTTACTTGGCCTGACCCTTAATTCCTCCTGTCACAGCCCACGACTGACGTAATTCCACTGATTCACTTTGGGAGAAAGACCAACCTCTGGCAGCATGCTTGTCGAAACAGAAAAAAAAAAGACAGAAATAAAAATGAACAATGGTAGAGATGGAGGAAAAAAATCAAGGAGGAGGAGGAGAAAGAAGAGAAGGTGGAGATAAAATAGTTTTTAAAAATGGACAAGGAGAAAGAGGAAGAGAAAGAGACAGAGGAGGAGAAAAACAACAGGGGTGGGGAGAGGAAGAAGATAAGGTGGATATAAAATAGTTTTTAAAAAATGGACAAGGAGAAAGAGGAAGAGAAAGAGACAGAGGATGAGAAAAACAACAGGGGTGGGGAGAGGAAGAAGAGAAGGTGGAGATAAAATAGTTTTTTAAAAATGGACAAGGAGAAAGAGGAAGAGAAAGAGACAGAGGAGGAGAAAAACAACAGGTGTGGGGAGAGGAAGAAGAGAAGGAAGGAGATGAGAAGGGGGTGGGAGGGGGGGAGAGAAGTTGGAGGTGGGGAAGAAAAACTAGACTGCTGCTCCAGGATTACAAGTTCCACAATTCAAACTCCAGCAGGCACAAGACTGACAGAGGCAATATAAATAATATAAATGATACTAACTGTAGATGCCACTTGATAAAAAAAATAATAACAATAACATCTGGGGTACCCGGAAAATACAATGAATGTGTTCACAACATGAAACTATTTTTTCAAATAAATAAACAACAGTCAATACCAAGAAATGAACCAGAGAAGATTCATTTGAACAAAGGAATAAGCCAGCCATGGAGGTCATCCACAAAATAATGGTGCTCGCCTTCACACTTCAAAAAAAACAAAACAAAACAAAAACACACACAAACACACACACACACACACACAGTGACACACACACAGATACTGTGCGTATCAAGGAGTGAAAGGTGATGTTAGGCGAAGTGAACATGTGTTTTTTGGGTGGTTAGTGTCTGTGCAACATAAAAACATTGCCATTGTCCACAGGAGTGCACAACTGGAAAAAAAAAGAAGTCAGTTTCCACACATGCAATGCCCCAAATAAATATCATAATTAACTTTATATAAAAATTTAAAAAATAAATTAAAAAAAATTTAAGTCTGCAGATGGCCAACTAGAGGCCACATGAAGTCAGCTGACACAATTTCACATTCAATGATTTGTTAAATCAATTAGCCTGCACAACAACACAAAAGGCTCTGCTCTCTGATTAAAAAAAGTATTTTCATCTGTAAATTGTTGTCTGTTATTATCACATTGTAATGTTTAAAACTTTATATATGACATAGACATACTGTTTAAATAACAAATGCATTGAAACCAAGCGAAAAATATGTACAAGCAGTGTTCAAAAAACGTTTAGATATAAAAATGTATGTTGATACAGAAATTATATATATATATATATATATATATATATATATATATATATATATATATATATATATATATCGATACAGAAACATAAATTTCTCTTTGTTAAAAGAATGAGATCGTTTACACAGAGACAACAAAACACAATTTTCCCAACTCCACAAAATTAAATAAAAATATTGGAAATATTACAGCAAGTGCATCCAGGTTGGAATAGAGGTAGAGGTACATATATATATATATATATATATATATATATATATATATATATAAGAGACATTTCACCACCACTATACTGAAGTGGTTGTGTTGTAGGCTGATGACTGAGAGGATGTGGAGTTGAGTCCAAGCAAAGGTGGGTTTGTTTGTTTTTTTCTTTTTTGGCCTTTGGCTGGCTCCTATCCAGAACTTAACTTAAAAAAGTATTTACAGGTTCAATCAGGAAGACTGGCATCAAAGCTGTGGAAAATCCACTTCATGGAAGTGCCTTTGGAAGTGTTGCTCAAATTTCCAGACCAACACTGAAGGTAACTCTATCTCTAGGGCCTGGTTGATGCTGGGATATCTTATGAAAAGAAGCTTAGACTACAGAAGTCCAAAAACGCCATCTTCATCATCTCATCCATCATCAACATAGAAAATATTGTCCCATATTCTGTGGCCTTTCATGCCCTGCTGTCACAGTAACCTCAGTTCTAATCCATGCATGAGGTGAGTTCATGTCAAGGTCTTCAATTTCTGAAGATTCATGGAAAAGTTTTTGAAGGGATGTGGTGGTCGTCTCCAATCTGGAGGGTACGCAAACTCTGTCAGGCGCCACAACAAAACAATTATCGTGTTCAAAACAGGGCTTAAAAGGTGGTGTTCTGTGTATGATGAATCAGAACAGGCACCACTGAACACTGGAGAGAACAACACAGCAACATGACAGGGTCTCCTCTGTATTGCCACCTGGTGACCTAACATCGATAATTCCCTTATGGGTTACCAGTTCAGAATCTGCTGCAGATGCACCTAGTTATGGCTGTTTGGGTTTGGGGGATTCCCGATGAGCCACATGGGATAATGCCACTGAATCAGTGCAGATGATGGGGCAGCCCCCCCACCCCCCCCACCCCCCCCCCAAAAAAAAAAAAAAAAAAAGAGAGAGAGAGAGAAGAGACATTTCTTTGAGGGTTTTTTCCCCTTTCCTTCATGCCCTGAACCCCCACCCCACCCCCTACTATTCCCTGAGGAGGAAAACTGGTACACATAGAATCAAAAGAATGTGTGTGTGTGTGTGTGTGTGTGTGTGTGCATGCGAATGTGTTTGAGTGTATGCATGTGTGTGTGTGCGTGAATGAACATGTGCTTGTGCGGATGTGTGTATTCATGCGTGCATGTGTGTTATTTAGATATTTTTGCAAGACACAAGTGGAAATATCAACACTGAACAATTCATAACTTTTACATGTAAGAAACAATGCAACTGTACAGATAACATGCAGAATAAGCAATGGAACATATCAAAATATGTGCATACTTTTGGTTGCTATTTTCAGCGCTTTGGCCTTCACACAAAAGTTAAGAGCACCTCTAAACCCACTGATTGTCACCTGCTTTTAGCCTCCATTCTTCTTCTGCATTATGGGCTGAAATTCCCATGTTCACTCATATATGAGTAGGCTTTTATGTGTATGACCCATTTCACCCCACTATGCAGACAACCATACTCCGTTTCTGGGCTATGCATGCTGGGTATGTTGTTTCCTTAATTTGTGCTGTTCCGCAGACATGTACGCAGAGCGTGACCTTAGTGAAGCTGCTCTGCTTACATTTAAGCAGTTATCTCACAATTTTTACTGAGACTGCAACGCTTTAAGGGAAATAACATATGTTTGCAAATGACAGATGTTTCTAAATGGATTTACCTTCCTTGACCACGGCATGAACATTTGTGTGAGAGTTTGTTTAAAAGACTAACTCACTAAAGTCTTAAATATAGACGATGGATTCAGTAAGATGGCGGCTGATTGACTGACTTGATGTTTTTGACAGCAAAAAAACCTGATAAATTAGTGTCAGAAAAAGGCTCCAACAAAGAAGACAAATAAGAAGCTTTTATAGTGTTGTTTTTAAGTGTAAAAATGATATTGAGGAGCCGAACATGTAATCAGTGATAGAATAGTGACTGGAATAGTGCAGTGACCATGAAATCTATTCTTCTCCGGATTGTTTGGATACCTTTTCGTGTGGACTGTGGAATAGTTACATCTGCATCCACATAGATGAGTTAAGAATATCTATAAACCTTTTGTCTTGCAGTTTTTGATCACTAATTTGAGTATCTGAGTTGATTTCTTGTGATTTTCAAAAATCATGAAAAATCATGCAATTCCTTGGTGCATGGTCTTGTCTGCGACTCGACTGAGTTAACCAACTGAATGTTGGCATGAATTACAAGTTTTTAATGTGCATATTTAATCTTCCGCATGTATATACACATGACGGGGGTTCAGGCACTTGCAGGTCTGCACATATCTATGTTGATCTGAGAGATCAGGAAAATCTCCAAGCTTAGCCCACAAGGTTAGCTGAAACCCGGATTCAAACTGGAAATCAAACTGAGGAATCTTTGGCAAGGAATCCAACCCTCAAATCATTTGAACACACCACCCATCATTGTTTCTCTACAGCAAGAAACTTAAAACTTGACGTCACACCTGGAAGAAGTAGTCCCTTACTCGCATGCTTTCAAACAAATCTAAAAACATTCCATACCAAGCAGTCTACACATTATTTAGGCACTCCGTTCCATACTCTGTATCCTGTGGATTCACATCCATTTCTTCCTTTCATTCTAAGAAATTAGACAACAATGTCTTGTGGCCACTCACCAACAATGTCGTACTAAACCATGCATGCATGTACAACATTAGCTGATATGACAATACAAGGTTATCACAATGACAAATTAATATTGGTATAGCCTCAGATATGACAGAACTGACCAGATGATGTCAGTTCAACTGTACAATACACAGTTTCTGTAACAACAGTCTTAGTTAACAGGACATTAATTCACAAAGCTGACCAGTTATGTCAGTATAAATTTAGTTAATGGAACTTACAAAGCTGACCAGTTATGTCAGAGTAATTTTAGTTAATGGAACAAAACATGGTTGCTAAAAATTACTTGATCAGAAAGATAATATCAAAATAGTTAAAGACGAAATGCCACCAGTGGTGAAAACGATTTTTTCTTCCTTCTTCATTCATGGGCGGCGAGTCCCATGTTCATTCTTATGTTCACATGCACTTTAACATGCATGACTGATTCGATCCTGCCATGTATGCAGCCATACTCCGTTTTCAAGGTTGTGCATGCTGAGTAAGTTCTTGTTTCCATAAACCACAGATGGCCCACATGAATTAAGAGATCTTATTGGACTTATAATGTGTGCATTTCATTTTCTGCATGCACATCTGTTGCTATGGAGGATGTGAAAATCTCCATCAGACGCTGCTACTATGATTCTAACCTGTCCCTAGGACTAAAAGTCCAATGCTAACTGCATCACATAAATGGGGAAACAAAATAGAATAAAATACAATACAATTATACAATTCAAATAAATGATTAATAAATCATCTTTTGCAATGACAAACAATGGAAGACCAGAAAATGTTTTGACAAGGATATTGGTTAAAAGTTTCATGTGAAGCATCAAACACAGAACTGCTGATCAGTCAAGCCAATATCTTTCATCTAAACTTAAAGCCATATTACTGATATTTAAATTTTAGGAATTAAACACAGACGCTTTAGTCGTGCTAATTATAGTCAAGCAGATACCTTTTATCTAAACTCAAACTTGTAATTCTGAAAGTGAAATATTTTGTAGCGAAACACAAAGCTTTAGTCACACTTTTTCCTTCAATTAAACACAAAGCTATAATCATGCCACAGATAATTTTCATTCATTAAACTGAAATCAATATTTTCTCTCTTTTTTTTTTTTTTTTCAAAGCACATCAACAATAAAAAATGAAAGAGGCAGTGGGGGGGAAGGAAGTATCTTTTGTTGATTACTGCCAAGAGTACAACACAAGGAGGGAAAAAAATCCTTAGACCATTGACATGCTGTAACAAAGTTTACATTATATATATATATATATATATATATATGAATTACTAAAAAAAATAAAAAGGCTGCCTCACACAAAACAAAACATCAAAGCTGCCTGGCTCCACTCACAACCCTCTCAATGCCCTCCACAGTTCGAGGGCACTTCTCCGACAGGTTGACTGGCGTCGTGTCCGTGATCAAGATGTTGTCTTCGATGCGTATGCCGATACCGCGGAACCGTTCATCCACTGACAAGTCGTCCTTCTGGATGTAGATGCCTGCCAGAGACAGAGAAAGGACAAGAGTCAACAGTGGAACTTACTTTCATTCGAGATCTTGTGATGCAAATTTTAACCAATGGTCATGTTCTAAAAGTGATTGTGCTTTATGTGTTCAATGTCATGTGCACTTGAGCCAAAAGACATATTTTGTGTGAGTTTATAGACATTGAAGAATCTAATCTATTCATATGTGGTGATTTCAGACAAGATCAGAATCATGGAAAACAAAACAAAACAAAAAAAAGATAATTCCTGTCTGTACTGCACACACACAAAGAAAGGAGTATGTGATTTTTGGACAATAAGGCGATATTTTCCCATAAAATGATAAAACTTCGATCATCTAAATTATGAAGGCTGTTTATATACATGGTCTACCACTGGCCTTTCAATGAACACACAAACGGCCACTTCAGGCACACGTGTAGCATGAACAGCTTGAAAAATACAATTGAAAAAATATTTTTGAGCCAAAAATTTACAATAATTCAATGGCATATAAACAATGATGCTTGTGGCTCTTCAGAAGTGCATGTGCAAGAAAATAAAGCGCCTCTGCTTAAAAGTGATGCTCATGACGTTGGCTGCATACACAGCCATTTTCCGAAAATTCAGCATTATTTCACTATGCCCCCCCCCCCCACCCCCCCCCCCCCCCCCAACAAGAAAACTGTGCAAGGTCATTAACATTTGGTGAACCCTGAAAGAGCCCCAAACACCCAAAGAAAAAAAAACTGTGTCAAGATCCCTTAACTTTTTGTGGACCATGTATAACTGGAAGATCCCCCCAGCATCCCCATGGAGGGTAGGGGGGCGGGGGTGGGTGGGGTGGGATGGCAGTCATCAGATGACCCACCTGGCTCCACTGTGATGACCATGCCAGGCACCAGTTTGACGCGGCGAGAGATGTCCTCCGTGTCGTGGACATCCATCCCTAGGTAGTGACCCACATGGTGGGGACACAGCTCCTGGGCTTTCTGTCAAACAGTTCACTTAGTTCACTTACTTACTCACTCACTGCATTCGGACAAATCCATGTACTCTACACCACATCTGCTAAACTTATTCTGTGAAAACAAACTGTCTGGAATAAAACTTGGGACACAGCAAAGCAAAACTCAACAGAGCAGAACACAACATATTTCACCAAGTGTACTGGGGTCATGAGGAATATCAAGACATTCATCACATCTTTGGTTTCGCTCTCACTCTAAAGAGGGGACTTCAAAGCAGAAGGTGACTGCTTCCAGAACCTACCCTGATGACATCGGTAGCAGGGGCACTCTGGGACACGATGCCCAGCTTCTGCAGCTCTATGCCCAGCAGAGCCAGCATCTGCCGGTGGATCTCGTCCAGAGAGTTCCTGGGCGTACTCAGGGAGACGCACACTGTGTGAACTGCCAGCACCGCTTCGTACAGTGCTCGCTGAGCAGGGCTGAACTTGCCTGCAAATACACAGTTGTTTTGGGGTTTTTTTGTTGTTGATTTTTCCACCACTCTTACTGTTTTGCATGTGTGTCTGTGTGGAGCATGGCCTAATAGTAATGCACACTCAACTAGGAAATGTGTGTCCCATGGTTCCAGTGCCATATCGACCACAGTTTTCACTGTCCAATCCAATTTGAGAGAAATCAATTGTGATATATTTATATACACACATATTTCTAAGTTTTCAATCTGTCAATCCCATTCTCATGAACGTATTTCACCCTGTTGTACACCGTAGGTCTGTGGGACCATGTCACTTTTTTTTTAACATTAAAGCTGTATTCATTAAACATGGTGTCAAAAATGGCAGATGTGCATGAGACTGAGGCTGAAAAGAGGATATCAAAAACGGCACACATTCTTGTTGTGATATATTTCATTCTTTAGAAAGTGTGGGTCTGTGAGACCCACAAGGTCAGAACAGGAGTAGCTATTTGCAAGACATGTTGGGTCATTCTTCAGTGGTAGTCATCAGTAGAGGTTACTCACTTCAGTGCATGAATTGTACAGGAAAACAATATGTTCTGGCGTGATGAGTGATAGTATGTGTGGTGCATAATAATATTGAATATCTCTACATATGTACAGTTGTTAAAAAAAAAAAAGGGGGGGTGGGAAGCAAAATTTGGGTTAAAATGTTGCAAAATAAAATGCATAACGTCATGTGAAAATGGTGGCCAAAAAAGGGAAAAGGAACACTGCTGCTGTTGTGCCTCATTAAAACTACAGGTAAACATTTCAGTAAGTTCATTTTATGAGTCTAAAAGACTGGTGAAAAGCCAAATCTCAACATAACATCTTTGAAACATGCTCACAATCAATCTTGTCACACGGGACATCGTTTAAAGCTTATCTTTCCACATCGTTGGTATTGCACTGGACATGAGGGTTCAACGCACTTTTACTCAACAATGAAGCCACAAACGGAAGTTGGTATGGGTTCAAGGTTATCGCTACCATATCCTTCTTTACTTTTTTTTTTCTCCAGCAAATTTACTTTAAATCTCAATCAAAAGAAATGTTTGCTTAAATTCCAGATGCCGCAGTCATTGCAAGGCAAAGAATGGACATTTTTCTTCCTGATAAAAACAACATAGCCATGAAACCATCGAAGACCCTGGTTTTTGAGATGTCAAACTGGATTTTCATGTCAGTTAATTCCCTCAAGTCTTTCTGACAACAAAGGGTTAATCAATGACAGCAAGTCACAAGCATTCACACATATCAAAATTGGAAAATTCAATGTCTTTTAGGCCTATCAAATACTTTCTATTTTATCAACTTTACTTCCCTTCTTTGAAATAAATTCGTTTAACTGATGGATTTCAGCCACTGTGTTGATTGTGTTATGTTAAGACTTGCACCATGTGACTCCACTTAACTCATTCTATACTGCCCGATGACTTCCTTCATATACTCTGTACTGGCCGTTTGTTTATGTTTCAAGAAAAGTTACTAAAAAAGAATGCAAGTACATAGAGTTGTGAAATTTTGTGTTAATGTAAAAAATAGAATGTACTAACATTTGGCAAAGTTTCAGAGCACTCACTTTTTTACTGACTGATCTATCATATTTTGGAAGAAAAAAAATCCATGTTTTTCACAACTGACATTAAGGGGGTGAGTTTTTCTCAAATTATTACAGAAACTTTACAAATGTGGTCTTTTGTAACCATAGACACTTCCTAACTGTAGCAGTTGAATGGGCAAATGTATATGCACAGTGGATATCTACTATAGAATCAGTTTGCATTCGACTTTGAGCCACAGTACTTGCCGAAGTTGACAGAGACATCATCTTGTTGAGTGAGTGAGCAAGACGGCTGAGTTGGGTGACTGTACGCTCGCATGTATTGTACTCAAACAAAGGCATTCTCAGCCACAATAAAAGTACATGTGCACTTTTGGGTAACTGTAGAACAGAGCTGTGCCATTAAGACCGTTAATCTATAAACAACAAATTTTTAAACTTGCGGTATACTATAGCGTACTAACAAAGCGTTGAGCGCATGAGGTATGCTATAGCGTACATTAGCATAGAAAGAGTGAAAGAGAGGCTTTTGGGGATCACAACATTTTTCATTGAATAACAAAAGAACAATGAAATCAAATATCTTAACATGAAAAACAGCCTGAAAAGAGAAGATTAAGATTTGAATACACACAACTTCTTCTTGTTCAGTGTTGAATTTATCATTCCTTTTTTTTTTTTTTTTTTTTTTTTTTTGTCATCTGTGTGATTCGATAAGCATTATGCCTTAGATTTAGTGTCCAATAACTCTGAGAATATCAGTTTGTGTTGTATGCTGACAATCACTGTGTTTCTCCGAATTCATGAGATGCATAACATAATATTATTTCATCTCAACAAAGTTCTGTTTAAATGTTGGAAAAAAAATTTCAAGAATTATAACACTTTGCCACATATAATTTCTATGTATGCTGAAAATGCGTCATTGAGTGCATAAAAACAATGCACTGATATTTGTTGTTATTTGCCAAGTGTACCAGAAGTCTTCTAAGGAAATTTAATTGCTTCTGTCAGATTTTTGTATCCAGTAGAAAGCACTTCAAATCACACAGCAACAAGCATTATTGATATGCACATCCCCACATTATCCATGCACAACATGGAAATAAGTAACTTTTGTTTTCTTCTTCCGATTGTGCCTGAAAATATAAGAGATTTAGATTTTTTAACAACCAATCTAAACTGTATTTAACCAGTTTTAATTTTGCCTCCAATTCCCACTTTGTGTGACCAGCACTGAAAAATGACTCATTTACTTATTTTATTCATTAATCAAGACAAAGTAAACTAGCAAAAAAAAAGATTACCCTATAGAATTTGAGGCAAGCACACAAAATCTAGAGTTAATCTCATATCAAATGATTTTTTTTTTTCAATGATGAGTACAACAGGCCCAGTAAAGATTGAAGATATAGTGTGCCCTGCACTTGATTCTATCACAAAAGGGTGCTGTCAACAGTGGTTGTGGACACCGTGCTTGATGAGCAAACTACCACAAACTACCAGTTCCAAACCTGAGGATGAGGTTTTTCTCCCCTCCACCTGACTTGAGTGGTGTGTCTTCACACTAGTCTTGCAGGTGAGATGGTACATCAAGTTCTGCCTGGAACATGAACTTAGTCACCAAAACTATCCAAACAAATGTGAAATGTATTTTGAACAAATCAAGCAAAAATGATGGACTGCAGAACAGTAGAAGACATTTGAGATTCCAGAATAAAAAAAAACCCAAGATCTTCACATGCCAAAAGACATTATTAAAGTATCATCAAATATATATGTAGCAAAGAAAGAAGCTCCTGCATCAACTGTTACTCAACACTCAGCCTCACCATTGACAGGCCAAGTACGCGTCAGGTCAGAGGAGTACCCGTGCAGCTCACACCCAGCATCCATCAAAACAAGGTCACCGTCAGCAATCACCTGATTGTTGGCCGTGTAGTGGATTGTGTTGGCTCGGGAGCCCCCTAGTGCACAACACACATTACTTTAATACATTATCTATTATGTATCCTATGCCTTTAATTTTCAGATGAAACCCCATGTTTATGATCAGTGTCTTGTTTTTGCTTCGCTTCACAGTAGGCGTTTCATTTTCACTTTAAAATGTCACTTTGATCATGTTTGATATCATATCTTTGTCACTTTGATCATGTTTGTTATTATATCTTATTTTGCTTCATGTTTTTACTTTTTGCTAAACTAAATACACTGTGAGAGATGTAGTAAAGTATTCAGAAGTCTTGAAAAAAAAAAAAAAAGATGAAATCAATAATAACTAATGATATAATGATGGCAGTCACCTGCAACAACTGGGGGATAGGCCAGGAATTGGGCTCCTCGTATGCGGCACTCAAAGTCCATCTTTGCCCACAGATGTGATTCTTCGATCTGTCATAGGTAAATACACAACACAGTCTTACACACCCATACGCACACCACACACACAAACACACACACACACACACACACACATGCACACACACAACACACACACACACACAAGTTGTCAAACACTCATACACCATACTAATGCACTCATATAATTGCATGCACATACAGATCACATGCACACACACATTGGTAAAGTATCCCCCCCCCCCATCCCCCCCCCCCCCCCCCATGACCCCCTGTTTGTTTGTTTTTTTAAACAGATGTGGTGTTATGTATGTATCATTGTATGGATCAGTTCTCAAACTTTTAAACTTCCTGAAAACTGAACAACGTGAAACTGAAAGGGAGGTAACATCTGAAAAAACATGTTGTAAGGCTTGGCATCAATTTCAGGTAATGTTTCCCTTTTAGTTTTACTGTTGAGATATATTTTCAGGTCAGGACTGCCCATGCATAATTATAGTTTGCACAAACATGATTTCACAAAAATGTCTTGTTTTTATTTTTGTTTCCTGACTTTCTGAAAGAAAGACTGACTTCAAAATGATGGTGAAAATACCCTTTGGAATTTCATATCAATTTGAAAAAAACATAAGTACTGCAAACTACCTTGAAAGCGCCCACCCCCACTCGACACAAATTTCACCCTGAAGTTTGGGTGGGGGTTGGGCATTTACTAAGTAATTTACCCTTTGCAGGGGTCCATTTAATTGCTTATTTTCCCCATGCAGCACTAACTAGGCTGAGACTGAGAACAAATAGCTAGCTTCTGAAAGCTTCAGTGAAAGAAGACACAGCCTCATGGACAAGACAAATGACACATCAACATCTCATGCAAGTATATTATTCCTTATCTTAAGATCTTTATAATGTGCATGGCTTTGTAAAGCACCTTGTGACAAATAGCAAACTGAACACTTAGTTCATGGTAATTCTATTTTCTGTCAAAGGGGGGGAGAAGGAGGGGGAGAAGGAGGGGGAGGGGGTGCATTTCCAAGGCATTTTACCCTATGCACAGATTTAACTAAAAAAAAATTTTTAATACGGGCTAAACTAAGGTAGACTACAGTATATATGCAATAAAGACTATAAAAAATATTCTAAAATTTTTAAAAAAGAAAAAAAAAAAGGACTTGCCTTGGGCTGAGAATATCTCATCACAGATCCAAAAGCTTGTGACGCAATCTCCACGCTCTGTTTCATCAGTTCCACTTCCGCCACAGATTTCACAACTCGCAGCTCGTGCATCAGCTTCCGTGTGGTCTCCACAGCTCCATGCCTCTCCTGACCAATCATCTGTGACATGACGTCTCGGTGAAATTTGTTTTGCACCGGGGAGATGAAGTCGTACCACAGCTTGAAGTTGTGGTGCTGGTTGCAGAAGTTGTAAAGGAACCCCTCCAGGTCGCTGTAGTTATAGGCACTGTCCACGCCCGTCAGCTCCACAGTCCCTTCCTTCCCCGAGCATGGCCCTTCCCACAATTCTTTGTGCGGATCTTTTTTGGGCACAAACAGAATCGCTGTGTGGTTGTCTGCTGACACACCTGCATCGTCTTTTGCCTGGATCACCAACACGCTGTTTGGTTCCTGGAAGCCACAAAGGTACAAGAAATCTGAGTTTTGGCGGAAGGGGTAAGGAATATCATTGGCCATGTAAACTCTGCATGCTGAGGGAAAGATGAAGAGGTGACCGGTGATGGAAGACAGGCTCCCCTCCCTGCTACGTGCCCGGCCAACCAGCCGGCTCCGCCGTTCTCTGTATTCCTCTTTGGTGATGTTGGGCGTCACCTCCCCACTGCTCAACAGATGGGGGTGTGTGTGGGCAACAGGCTGGCCAAAGCATCGCACTTGGACTGGGAAGGAGCTGGCAAGACTTTGTACAACCCATGTCTTAGTTCTTTTTGACCTCACTGTGCAGGCATAGATGGAAGGCGCAAATAATTTGTGCGTGTGCATCAGCTGGCATCTGGTCTGTGTCATGCCCCAGTAGCATAGCAACCTTGCCATGGTCACCTTCACCATCATACTCTCCTGGAATACAGAAGTAAACATGACCATAGTCATTAAATATTTGAAACAAAAAACAAAACAAAAACTTAACTGCAGTGTCCCTTTATCTGGCACTCTGGTGATCTAACACTGGTACTAAAGATAGTGATAGCTCCCTGTGCACTGCCAGTGCTATAACAGCTGCTGACAAACCCTGGAGTGGCCCTCAGGACAGGGTTAAGCTTTAAGGGTAGAAAAGTGAGCAAGTGAGAGAGAATTAGACAGGAGATAGAGAATAAAAGAAAACACAGACAAGCATAAAGAAAGTAAAAATGAAATCCTGAAAAAGGGTGGAAGACAAAAATACAAAAAGTTCAATAAAATGGAGGGAGGGAAGGGAAGATAAAACAACCTTCCCATCTTATAAAAGATTACTAAATGTCCCATCTCCCTAAAGAAAACTATCATCAAGTCTAAGCTTTGCATTGCGAAACACTAAATTCAGATACTTATCTCTCGCCACATTTTCCCAGGTGGATATTAATACCACTATTTAAATCTGAGACAAGCCATTATCACTTCTTTAGAACTGCTCTCAAAACAAAGTTACAACACACTGTTATTTTTATTTTTTTATGTTTAAGTACAAAAGTAGTATATATATATATATATATATAGAGAGAGAGAGAGAGAGAGAGAGAGATAGATATATATAGATATATAGATATATATCAATCCATATTCTCCTTCTATCAGAAACCATAGATCATTGTTCTGACCATTATCATCACATAATGTGTGCTAAGTATACTATTCATACAAATTTCCAAAATAGGAGTGACAGCTGCGGGGTTACAGCGTTACACTTTCAATTTGACAAGTGTCTTAAGTTTTGATCTGAGTAATGGCACCAGGTGGGTGAGAAGTGAAGATTTTTGCAATCTCCCGGGTCAGCAGATGTGCAGGTAGACCAGCAATGATCCTTTATGTGCATATGAATGCAGAAGGTAAAATGTGCAACATCCTGTACAGCATGTCAGAGTTTGATGGATAATGGAAACATAAACATACTCAATATAATATGATTTGGCAATAATTGTGAGGGCAATGACTGATATTCACTAATGGATTCAATTAAAAATAAATATATAAATAAATAAAAATTACTGACAAGAATTAGGGATATAACTTCAGCATGTGTATGTATACACATTACATGGATTAAATACTTGCATGTGTGCACATAAACTTGGGCCATATGAAATAACATCCCCACAAGGACTGAAGGTTCCAATTTATTTTATTATAAGGACTGAACCCAAGACCCTCAGATTCATTTTAATTTCAAATTGAAGTGCTCCAACCACTTGGCTATCTCGCCCATTTCCCATTTATTCCAAATGCTATCATTGTCAATGTATGTGTACTGGAAGATGTGACAAAACACAAGAGCCATGGGGACCCCTCCCTCCTTCACTTCCCGTCCAACACATTCACTCACACACTTATTCACGGTCCCCAGCAAACACACACACACACACAAACACACGCGCGCGCGCGCGCGCTGCAAAAAATGTATGTTGCACATAAAGGCAGAAATCAACCAACACTCAACAAAAATCTCTGTATATACAACATTGTTTCATCATCACGACACGGACTTCCACTGTCACTGTCACGGCTGCGTTACCAATACCGGTGTTACTTGAAGTAAGCAAAATTACTTGAATATTTAACCCGAGAGTGCTACAGCAAGTTCCAAATCCCAACTAAGCTACATAACATAGAGAACAGAACGCACATTCACTAACCTGTGGGCTGACAAACTTCCACAATAAAACTTCGAGGATTGCATTTTCTTCGTGAGGTCAACTCAGACCGATGCACCGGAAGCTGCAAACCGAAACTAAAGTGAACGGTCAAAACCGTTTAGCGATTTTGCTGAATGTGGAGCTTGGCAAGGCGAACCTGCCTTGTTAATTTATTTTTACTACTATTTTTCTTTCTTCATTTTCATGAAGTATAGCAAAGTTCGTCATGTCGATGTGCCCAAGGATCTGACGTTCTCTATCCATCTCTCTATGTCTCTCTGTCTCTCTCTGAAATGTTTGCTGATGACACCACCATTCATACTAGTCATAAACCTATGCACCGTTTCCCTTTTTCTTCAGGAAAGTATTGACCAGTTGATTGAATGGTCCGAACTAAACCACATGTATCTCCAGCCTAAAAAAAACAAACAAAATTCCTAATAATCACAACAAGGCAAAAACGTCAAAATATGTCCATAAACTGTTCGCCTATTTTCATCAAAGGCAACAAGATTGAAGAAGTTGACCACCATAAAATCCTTGACATCACTATCGATAATAATTTGTCATGGTCACATCGTATTTTTCTGTTATGCAAACAGGTATCAAGAAATATCTATCAATTGCCTAGAATTAAACACGTTTTGGATCTTCATTGCCGAAAACTATTTGTCAGTGCTAGTGCTTATATAGAATCACACATTAACTATGCTTCGACATTGTGGGATTCGGCGAGTGACAGTATTATAAAACCTCTATTGAGTCTGCATAGAAGAGCTGTAAAATTGAGTCTTTTAAAATCTTCATCATTGACTGTATCTGATTATAAAGCTGTCGATAACCTCCCACTGAAAACAAAACTTCTATTTAACAAAGGTCTATTTATGTTCAAAATCATGTCTGGATTTGCTCCCCCCTCACTAAAGAATAAATTTGTAACCAACACTCATCGTCATGTTCATTAAGTTATGGTACCACTTCCAAGGATCGATCTTTTTAAATATAGTCTGTCTTATTCAGGGGGCTGTTTATGGAATGAATTATTATCCTGCCTCAATGTAAACAATGTAAAAAGCATCCCGAACTTTAAAAACATATATCGTGCACATTTTTTGAAAAACATGTGATTATGTGACACATATCAATTATAAACAACAAACATGTATAGATTGTCAATATATACACGCCTCTCTCCTCCCCTGTCAGTCTCTCTCTATGTCTGTCTCCACTGTCACTGTCACTATATCTGTCTATTCAGTCATCCTCCCCTACCTTCTTTACTCTTCCCCTTGTCCATTCTTCCTTCCGCTCTCCACCATGCCCCTACCCTATTGTCCTCGTTGTTATTCATCTATCGCGATATTGTATTGTACATAAGTTCTATGTTTATGTTTGCACATGCCTCTGTAATTTTGATGTTAGTGTTGTGAATTGACTCTCGCTTCTCCTTTTTTTTTTTTTTTTTTTTTTTTTTTAAATTATCATTCTTGCCCAGAGGGCTGGATGTAAACAAGTACTTTGTGCTTACTCCTTTACCCTCGTAAAATAAAATTTCGTTCGTTCGTTCGTTCATGCACCACCAACATTAAAAGACAAATTTTCTGTAAATTCATCAAGGAATCCCCCCAAAGTCCATATCCCAATTCCAAGAATTGACTTGTTCAAATCCAGTCTGGTTTACTCAGGCACCACCCTATGGAACTCACTCCCAGAAACAATTAAACAACACTATTGCCCGACCACATTCAAAAAACATTGCCTTTCCCACCTTATGCCATAATGTGTAATGTAAATCGTTCATCTTTATGATACTGTTTTTTAAATGTGTATGATTGACTGAGAACCTTCCTCACCCTCTATCCCCAATTCTGGTCTGTAGTGCGGTGTGTGTTGTGTGTGTGTGTTTCTTTCATCTTGTTCATTTTTTTCTATGCATTTTACTAACACCATCAGTGCTAGTTCCTGTATGCCATGTGTGTGTGTGTGTGTGTGTGTGTGTGTTTTGTTTTGATTTTTTTTCCCTGTGTTATGTATCTCTACTAACACCATGCTTTCATGTTATTAAATATTGTGTAGTGTAGACCTTATTCAGGGCGGGTACTGGATGTAAAAAAAACACACCAGTGCTTATCTATTATCATCGAAATAAAGAATTTGTCTTTTCTTGTCTTGTCTTGTCATTCAAAGTGCTTTAATTTGCTTGGGAAAAAGTTAAACTGCTTTCAATTACTGTCTATGATTATGCAGTTTAACTGCACCATGTAACTACGATTTTGATATGGTATTATATTCATTTGGAGTCAACATCTGACAATCAAGCCAACGGTAGTTGAAAAGCTTCACTGGGTAATGGCATTAACGTAATTACGGATAACATGACTGCTGGCTAAACTTCATGGACACGAATATGTATAATATTACATATGCAAAGACTCGCCAGGCGTGAACACGAAAGCTAAAAATGCATTTCTTAGCAGGTTTTTCTCAGAGTTCTCTCGATTTTGATCTTGACAATTTTGATAATTATACTGTTTTCTGACATTGCAGAAAGATTGTTGCGAAGTATAATACTGAGGAGAACTGTTTGCGTTATAGTTGTTTGATATAAGAGGGGAGGTGGGGGGGGCGGGGAAGTGTGTGTGTGTGGGGGGGGGGAGCCGGGGGCGAGGGGGGACGAAGAGTACATAGAGGAGCTAGGAAATGAAGGAAAATAAAAACACGGAGAAACAGAAAAAAAATACAAAGATTAACAAAATAAATGATGAATAAATAAATAGTTTACCCGGCTTTCAATTGTTAAAAGTATTTCCTCGCACGAACACGAAGGCGCGCGCACATACACTGAACACACACGCACACAAACAGGTATACACAAATGCACGGGCATGCATGCTTGCACGCTTGTGCGTACACACACACACACACACACACACACACACACACACACACACACACACACACACACACACACACAATCATGCTAAATCCCTCCCGCACCCACCCACTTTTTTTTTTTCATCTATTTCCCTTCGCGGAAGACTGCTGATGCTGCTACTATATATACTACTACTTACAGCGCTGAATCTGGTGCAGAGACAAATCAAAGCGCTTTCGCACCAGTCATTCACTGACACAAATGCATGACTTTAAAACTGAATAAAAATTAAAAAAAATTTAAAAAAACTGAAGACAAGGAAGAGACAGGGAAGGGAGGCTATTTTGGGAAGAGGTGGGGTTTAGGGCCAGACTTGAAAGAGCTGGTGTGGAGACCTGACGAAGCGAAAGAGCTATTTTGCTATTTTTTATTCCTATTACAAGGCCCAGAGACAGAAAGAACGGCGGCCAACAGTCGAGTGTTTGAATCTGGGTATGTGTAAACAGAGTGGATCCGAAGCCGATTGTAGACGGAGAACGAGATGGAGTGTAGAGGTGAAGGCAGCCACAAAGATAGGAAGGAGTATAGATTTGTGAATACATTTATAATATAGAGTGCTGATCTTGTATTGTATTCTGTGTGAGACAGGGAGCCACTGGATATGTTGCAAAAGAGGAGTGATGTGCTCAGATCTTTTCTTTCTGTGGACGAGTCGGGCAGCAGAGTTTTGTTTTGGCAAACCAGACAATAGAGAGTTACAGTAGTCAAGGCGAAAGAGAATGAGAGAAACGACAAGTCTAGGTGTTGCGTCAGTGGACAGATATTTCCGGATGGAACTGATGCGCCGCAATAGACAGTAACATGACTGACATGTCTGCAAGATAAATTTTGCACGGCATGGGCAGTGTGTTGTCAAGGACAACACCGAGGTTCCTGACTGAACTGGAAAGAGTGATGGATGTACTGTCAAGTTTGATTGTGTCAGTTGTGATGGAAGAGTTTTTGTTTAGTTCATATGATCATTGCTTCAGTTTTGTCCGCGTTCATTTGTAACTTATTTAGAGTCATCCAGTTTTGTATGTCCAGGAAGCAACTGGATGTTTCATGCAAGAGCGACGACAATTTTTCAGGGGTATCATTCTTCTGGAGTTAGAGTGTCATCAGCATAAGAATGATGACTGACATTATGGCGGTTGATAATTTCAGCGAGAGGAGCAGTGTACAGTGTGAAGAGCACTGGGCCTAAAATAGATCCATGTGGGACTACTACTACTACTACTACTACCACCACCACCACCACCACATGCGTTTTAGACAAAATAAGGCTACAGTCACTGTCAAAAATACTGAAAAGTTTGCTGCATGTGATTTTGATCGCGAAAAAAAGGGTATTTGATATTCGTTTAGTTACCAATGATTAAGAGTTTGTAAACATTGTAGAGTTTTGTTTGTAGTTTTTTTGTTTATTGTTTTGGTTTTTTTGGGGGGTGGGGGGTAAGCATATGGTTCACACAATGTGACAAAGATTTCGGTCGGTGAACATCACGCCACACAATGTTCGTGCAAAACATACCCTAGGTTAATTTTCGAAAGTTATCGGAAAGAGATGATAATAATATACACAGATATGTATACCCCCGCCTCCGCTCTCTCTCTCTCTCTCTCTCTCTCTCTCTCTCTCTCTCTCTCGATATATATATCTCCCCTTGTCTCTACCCCCCCTCCTTCTCTCGTGTGGGTCGCCGGTGGCCTTCACAAATAAAATAAGCGACAGTGTCAGTCTCTCTCTCTCGACCTTTCTCATTCTGTCATATAGGGCGCGCGCGGACACACACACACACACACACACACACACACACACACACACACACACACACACACACTCTTACCATCCCAACCCCAACAATAATATACCAGCTCATCAGTACAGGAATAGCGTGATGATCATAATCGACCGATCGACTATTCAAGTGACTACACACATTAATTGTTTACTCTCCCGTCCCGTACGTAGCTCTGATTTCAAAAGTTTACCTGGATATCCAATTAATTCACACCACTCCAATCTGCTGATAATGCACTTAACCTGTTGGGGCGCAGTCTCCTCGGTCGTCCCACAAATATGGATTGGTATCCAGGCATCGGACCATGTCCATTTCATCCAGGAAACAATACGAAAGTAATGGCAAGAGAGAGTGAGAGAGAAGAGAAGAGAGAGAGTAAGAGAGACAGACAGACAGACATGATAGCTCAGTACTCGATTTAACTGAACGCACAAAGTCATATAGTTACCATTGTCATAAAGCGGAGGAAACGTAAAACAATGTGCAGCAAACATAAGCAGTAAACCTTGGTAAACAATACATAGAATATCAGCAAGCAAAAGCACAGCCCTGCACATACATTGCAGTGCAACTGATAATTATTCAGTATTGAATGCACGTTTCAAGTTGTCGTAATGTGTTACAGTGTACTTGGGAAAGCCATGCTTCAAGACTGATGGTACAAAAGGGTCTATAACTGACCCTCGTGGGGAGTCCATTTCTTGTGTTATTTTGTTTGTGTAGGTATGTATGTTATCAATTTGAAGAGGAAAGGGGAGGGAGTGCATTCGTCTGACTGTGTGTTCGTGGGTGCTTTTCATAACTGCGCAGATGACAATGAATGTTTTAGTTCACTATGATGTTGAAGTGACTGTACATTTTTCGCACGGGAGAGTTGTTAAAGTATTTTTTACCTGTGATTATTATTTTGATGCAAAATGTTTTCTTTTTTCACTATTTTACTCATGTTATTTGCCTTGAGCATTACAGTATCTTAATGAAAGGCGCAATGGAAATGATTTAGTAGTAGTACTATCATTAGTAATAATATTATTACCTTCACAATGCCGTTCCGCCAAGCGCTAGGCGCATCAAGCCAAGTGACTGGAGCACTGGACTTTCAATTTCAGAGGCCAGGGTTCGTTCCCCGGTTTCGGCGCCTCATGGAGGGTGAAGAGCGAAGATTTTGTTTTATCCTGATCTACCATGTCACTTGATGACCAGAACTTTTTGTGCCCGTTTCCCTTCCGTGTGTAAAACGCATGCAGGAAAAGAAGACGAACTATGCACGTTAAAGATCACCAGACCCATGTAGAAACAGGGTAATATTACTCTCCATGACGCTCCCGATAAAAATCTTTTAAAAAAAGTCTCCCGCAAACACCGGCAAATTGTACCACTTACAATAACCCGAACTCCTTGAAGGGCAGAGAACAAAACTGGGCCGCTGGCTGGCCGGAAAAAGATTGTATTGATTCTTTCTGACCAATCATCTATCTGCTCGTGACTTCACTGTACGCTGTTTGAGTGAGTTGAGCACGTGAGTCTCGTTCGTAAGTTCGAAGTGCAGGCAAGCGTGAGATGGCGGGGAGAGATAACGGGGAAGTGTGTGTATGTGTTTGTGTGTGTGTGTGTAATATGATTGCCTGTTCACTCCTGTGGACGATAGGAACTGCCAATAGTGCTGTTGTATCTTTTCTATTCGTATTATTTGGAGGGAAATTAATAATCATCTTGACAAAGCATCCCTGTCACAAAGTGTACACCCAATGACAAAACTGGTCTTCATACTGGATAGAGTGATTCTTCCAACCGCAGAAAACGCGCGCGCACCTACACTGCACACACACACACACACACACACACACACACACAAAGCACGCACGCAAGCACGCACAGAGTGGATGCAGTCTATGCCCTTTATTTAGAAAAAAAATCCGTTTTATGAACCGGATTCTGTACGTCAAGCCAGACAAGCTCACTGTGTGATGCAGAATATGCAAAAATAAAGTCAATGTTGACTGTATCCACATATACATGTGCACACGTGGGGCACTAATTACTAATATCATGTGAAGCTCTAATTCATTACAATAGCTTTTGCGGCAAAATGAAACACTGAAAAGTCTAACCAGATGCTATTTTAACCCGTGTTCTTTTCAATCAAAGTATGGTAACTGAGAGTAAAATAATAAATCTCACCCACTGGATTGACCATGGAATTATTGCATCAAACATTTGAAAAGGCAACAGAAAATTATTTACTGCTCAAAATCATTTATTAAAAAAACACAAAACAAAAAAAACACGGTAAGTCAATAGACTTTGTTCCTCTTTCTGATTTTCTATCATCAACCGGAAAAAAAAATGTTTGAAAAAAAAACCGAACACAGTGGTAAAAGACAGTGAATCTTCAGAAAGAATTCTTCCATTGAAAACACTCAACACTGTATCAAAACAATAAAAACGCATCAACATTTCATTTCCAAACGAGCCTTGATAAATCCTACTTAAATTGGTGCAAAAATCTACATTCACACAGAGAAATCTGTTGTGATAAAAAGAAATACAAATACAAAATACAAATACATTCTACCAAATACTGAAAATTTGCGAGGTTCAAACTGGAAAAAAAAAGTTGGGGATATCAAACACATGTGTTTCAAAATGAACATAATTCATAGAACACTTGCGACCAGTCTATATCTGAAACAAGTGAAGATAATATTTGTTGATTTTAGCGCTGTTTTCTTCAACCTTGTATTTCTGGGAGGGAGGGCGGATGGAGTGGGATCAGGCGGTGAGGGGGCGGTAAGGAACACGGAGCGGAGCGGGAAGGAGGTGGCGGGCTAAAGAACGTATTTCATGTCCTTGTATTCCTCTGCCATTTTGTTGAAATTTTTTTTGGTAAGAGTGCTATTTCTATGGGGAGCACAAAGATTCAATTAACCATTTTCTGTTGGAATGTCACCACATAATATGGCTTTGGTCAGGTTTGGAAAATACGTTAAAATGTCCCATTTTCATACAATAGAATAAGATAAGAATGTCATCTTATGTAGAACAGGTATTGGAGTATTGTCAGATGAAACATTTGATTTCAGGACGCTGCTTGGGAAAGTATACCCTATATATCTGTATCTGCAAAGTTTTATGTAGTCCCTTTTTGTGGAGCACAGCGCTGAAACCAACAACTGTTATCAGTTTTCAGATGGGTGTTGTATCGTCACGATCGTTGACTGTGTGGGTATTTATTAAGAAATGTAAAGCTCTTGAATAAAAAAAAAAGTTCAGGAAAGTATCAGGAATGCATGTGGATCCATGCTCTTTTTTGTGTATATTTGTTTTTGACTCACTTGTGTAAACAAAGTGAGTATGTTATAACCCAGTGTTCGGTTGTCTGTGTGTGTGTGTGTGTGTGTGTGTGTGTGTGGTAAACTTTAACATTGCCATTTTCTCTGGGAATACTTTGTCTGCCAGTACCAAATAATTATTTGGCTTAAACATAGCAGGAAAAAAATCTTCACAGTCATACCAATAACAGGTTGTAAGTCTCCCGAATTTAACCGTATTTCCGAATCATAAACAGTTTATTTCGGTGAGGTCCGGAAAAACCGCTGTTACCCTTTGCAGCTTCCTTGTTCTATTCCGATACGCCATGACCTCGTTTTTCTTGTTCGTAACTAAAAGCAAAGAAATACACATTCTGGACAGACATCCGTATTATGTTTCTACATTAATGCTTCTCTCTCTCTCTCTCTCTCTCTCTCTCTCTCTCTCTCTCTCTCTCTCTCTCTCTCTCTCTCTCTCTCTCAAATGATTTCGGTACAAAACTCCTAGATTTAGGAGCACTTTTTGATCTAGTTTTCCTCAATGGCAACTGCACTGGTTACGACAATGGTCGATTTACATTCATTTCTAGCGCAGGAAATAGTGTAATAGACTATTTTGTTATATCACGTACGATTGCTCACTTGCCACAGAAAATGAGCATAGGAGAGAGGATAGACTCTCAGCATATGCCAATCACTTGTCAGCTGAGGTGCACAAAAAGCACTCAGTCGATTCCAATAAGGAACAAGCCTATTGTTATAGAAAAGCTTGTGTGGGATCCTACAAAATTAGACATGTTCAAAAACGAACTAGACAGCCTGCTGGATAATTTGCTATTGGCAACAAGGTTGATTGAGACCGATATGCATGAAGCTGTGAATAGGCTTACATCAATATTAGTGCAAGCTTCCTCATGCATGGAGAGGAAAATAACGGTATCAAATCATGCTCGCAAACAAAAATGGTATGACAAAGAATGCCGAGAAAGTAAAGCAATCACAAAACGTTCACTCAGACAATATAGAAATAGTGGTTTAAATGAAAAGATGGATGACTACCTCTTAAAGCGACAAGAATAAAAACACTTGTTAAAATCAAAATCCGCCATGTATAAAAGTCATATGAAAAATAAGATTATTGATAGTATCGATGACCCAAAAACATTTTGGGCTACCATTAAGTCAATATCATCAAGGAAAATTATTAATGGAAACATCTCAAAGGAAGAATGGATAAAGTACTTTGCTACAGTATTTGATGCCATAAACATTATGGATCAAAAGAAAGTAATTATCCATGATGGATGTGATCATGATGATGAATTCAATTTGCAGTTAAACGGTGATATTCTAATTGATGAAGTCTTTGATGCTATCAACCATTTAAAACATAATAAAGCTGGTGGCCCTGATACTTTAATTCCTGAGGTATTTATCTACTCTGCAAGTACTGTAGCACCATTTTTGGTACGTTTATTTAACCAAGCCTTTAGCACTGGGCAATACCCAGAGTCTTGGTCAGAAGCAATTATTCAACCAGTTTACAAGAAAGGTAAAACAGATGACCCAAATAACTATCGTGGGATTTCCCTTTTAAATGTATGTAGTAAGCTGTACAGTTATATACTTAATAAGCGTCTAGTCACTTGGATCGAGGAGAATGAAAGTATAGGAGAAGAGCAAGCGGGTTTTAGGAAGGATCACTCTACAATAGATCACATCTTTACACTCTTTGCAGTCATTCAGAAATACTTAGCACAAAATAAAAAACTTTATGTTGCCTTCATCGACTTCAAGAAAGCATTCGACTTTGTATCATACAGTAAACTCTGGCCTATACTTTTGAAACATGGCTTAAGTGGGAGAATATTTTACGCAATTCAAAGCATGTACCAAACGGTAAAATTCCGAGTCAGAAGTGGGGACGGGTCGGGACTGTCAGATTTTTTTTTTTGCCAAAAAGGACTCAAACAAGGGGAAATAACTAGCCCATTACTCTTCTCCTTATTTATTAGCGAACTAGCCACTGACATTGTTAGTAATGGAAAACATGGAGCTCAGCTTTACCCAGATTTTTACGAATTGTTTATATTGCTATTTGCTGACGACGTAGCTTTGATATCATTCACTCCAGTTGGATTACAGCATCAGCTGACTTTGCTAGCAAAGAATGCAGATTCCCTTAATCTCACAGTAAATTTGGAAAAATCGAATATTGTTATTTTTAGGAAGGGTGGGTACATTGCTAGTCGAGAAAGATGGTTTTACAAAGGTACGGAGATAAAAATTGTTAATGCTTACAATTACCTAGGAATTTTGCTCAGCACTCGGCTTTCATTCTTTCTCTCTTAACAAACATATAACTAAAGCAAAAGCTGGAATTCTTGATATATTTAGAACCATGTGGAGTCTTGGTGATGTAACTCCATCGCTTGTCTTCAAATTATTTGATACACAAATTAAACCCATGCTTTTATACGGGTCAGAGGTTTGGGGCTTGCTAAACGACTCACGCATTGAAAAGGCACATTTATTTGCTTTAAAAAAACTTCTTAATGTATCTCCAAAAACGCCAAACGACATGGTATATGGTGAAACGGGCAGGAAACCACTATGGATAGATGCAAAAGTAAATGCAATTCGATATTGGCTACGTCTTACCAGAATGGAAAATAGTAGACTTCCTAGGAAATCATACAACATGCTTCTTAATATTCATGACAATGGAAAAGATTGCTGGGTCACGGATGTCCAGAGACATTTAACAATTTATGGTTTTGGGTTTGTTTGGCTTAATCAAGGGGTACAAGAGATTAACTGGTTTTTACGAGAATATGAAGAACGTATATCTGATTGCTGGTTTCAAGGGTGGAATGAAAGAATCAAGGAACGTGAAAGATATTCTGTGTACAGATTGTTCAAAACTGAATTATCTTTAGAACCTTACTTCGAAAGTATCAAAAATATAAAACTTCGAGACACATTCATTCGATTCAGGCTTGGCATATCTGACATAAAAACACATAAATTACGCTTTTCTTCTGACTATGGGGTAGATTTATCGTGTCCCTTGTGTAAATGCCGATTGGAAGATGAAACGCATTTTCTGTCGATGTGCACAGCAACCGATTTAAGACAGAAATATTTTACAAAAGAAAACGTGAAGAAACTTAAAATACATCCCATGGCGTTTTTGTGTGATGTGCAACATTCAAACAGCTTAGCAAAATTTATTTACCATAGCTTAAGACTGCGAAGGGACTCAGCGTAAATGATCTCACATACAAAGCTTCATTTCGAAAACCAATTCTTAGCATGCAAAATGCCATTCGATTTATTTTACCACTGTTTAATTGATATCGTTGGTGGAAATGTATGTTAATCGATTGTGAAGATAGTTAAATTGACAAATGTTATTTGAATATTCTCTCTCTCTCTCTCTCTCTCTCTCTCTCTCTCTCTCTCTCTCTCTGTGACTACGTAATCGGGTCGATGGCCTCGGGTTACTTAGATATCAACCTCAGCAGTAGTCTACGATGATTGTGCGTATACATACCGTTAGATATTGTTTTGTATTCCTTATTAAAAGCATTAGAATGTTGTGAAAAGTGTAGGAGGGAGGGAACGTTCGAAGGGGTGGGAGAGGGGGGGGGAGCGTGTTTTCCACTTGGTGATATGAGCATGTTGCTTAAGTCATTAAACCATTTGAATCTCTCTCTCTCTCTCTCTCTCTCTCTCTCTCTCTCTCTTTTCTCGCGAAGCTGTGTATAATTATAATAATGAATAGAGAACACATTTTAACAAACTAATTATTTATTTGTTAAAGTGTTTTTGTTTGTTTTTTTCGCGAAGCATATAATTATAATAACGAATAGAGAACACATTTCAACAATATAATTTTTGATTTTTGTAAGTGTTGTTTTTTTTTTGTTTGTTTGTTTGTTTGCTTGTTTTTCTTTAAGTGTGTATAAGAATTGAGTCTTGAAGGCCTTGCCTTTCTTGTTTTTTTGTTTCTTTTTTTTTTTTTTTTTTTTTAGTGTGAGCAGCGAATGGTCGCGTGACATAATTATGCTAATCTTGGCATTCATGTGACAAATATGAGGGTTATATTTATACATATATCATAGTATTTACATCGCATATAATTATCACAAGCGCCTTTCCAATTGACAAAGTGTTAAAATTCATTGCGGTGCTCTGGTTGAGTTGTCTTTTGTACAAGTAGAATTATACCATTTTCTTCTTTTGATTCTTCTGATCGTTTATTTTCCCATTTACCCTGTTTGTTTGCTTTTGTTATTTTTGTCAAGATACGTACTCGCGTGCTTTGATATCTTTAAATTTAGAAGAATTAAAAGGTCAACGAGATGGTGGGGAGGGGAGGGCCGGGATGGGGGTGTCTTGAAATTATGCACAAAAGCAGATTCTGAATGTGAAGACAGAAGAAGAACAAGAGCAAGAACAGGAAGAACAAAAACAAAGAGACAAAAGAGCTAACCAGGAGGAGGTGGAGAGAGAGGCTGGAAGAAGAAGAACAACAAAAACAGAAAGAAGAACAGGAAGAAGAAGAACAAGAACAAGAACATAAACCACTGCCACCAACACCAACAAAAAAACAACAACAATTGCAAGAAAATTAGAACTGTGATGTAGTTGCTGTTGGCGACGACGACGTCGATGACAGCGCTAAGGCCTTTCAGGGTGCAGCTGAAGCTCGCTGGCCTGCTTGCTGGCACCGACGTAAAGAACGATGAAGCAGACGACGGTGCTCGCCAGACTGAGGACGGTCAGCATCACGAAGATGGCTTTGTCCAGCGTCTCAGCCACCATCCGACCCTGCACGGCCTTCACCTTGGGCTGAATGAATGAAAGAATGAATGAATCGTGTATTAAACACGTGTTCTCCGAGTGGGGAGATCACAGTGTTTATTAGTTCGGGGAGGTAGGTGTGTGGGGGTGGGAATGGGAGTCAGAAAAAGTAGGATAGACAGATGAGGTGAGAGACAGACAGACAAACAGACAGAGACACAGAGAGAAATTCTGCTAGATTTGTCAGGACTTGTTAACAAACCAGATGTTCGTTTTCTCAGTATAATTAAAATCAAACCAAATCATGTGATTCTAGAACGCAAATTGTTGCCCCAGCCATCGTATGGCTGTACACTCGCCAGTTCTGTAATCAAAACCAGTGGAAGAGTTCTGACCAAAGTAATGTTAAATGGTCAGTTAAAGTAATTCTGAAAAGACCTGTTACAAGAAGAAGAGAAAAATACATAACAGACAGATAAAATTTTGCTACTACTCGGACATATTGTTACTGACAAACTAAAGCAAAACTAACCAGCTAACAAACGAACTTGACTGTTAAATACACAACGCCTGCGTGATACACGTTTAGCGTGTTGCATAAATGACCATGAACAGTCGTAAGCCAAAGCTTGCGTATCATTAATGCCTGAAATATTATGCTCATGGCCCTTAGGGGTTTATGGTAAGTATTGGGCGATCTGTGAGAGCACATGCCATATACAGACATCATTCTTCCCACAAACACAGGTAGGCCTTCCAGTTTGGAATGTTTTGCTTTACACGCACAAAGTTTCAGTCTCTGTTTTAAACTCACTGTTATGTCTTGATGTGTGTGTGTGTGTGTGTGTGTGTGTGTGTGTGTGTGTGTGTGTGTGTGTGTGTGTGTGTGTGTGTGTGTGTGTGTGTACACTGGCGCCAGTATACACGCGGAGTTTTTTCCCCATGGTATGTTAATGTTTTACACATACCTTGGATAGGCTTTCAAGGCCTGATCAGTCCGTTGAGTTTATGCAATGATCGGGCATCTGCTTTTTATGACTTATTTTGATTTATCTACATTGATGTTTGTTTTTGCAGGGGATGTGATTCAGCGTATGTGGACCAGTCAGTACGCTTTGACACCTCCTTGAAAGTGAAACTGAATTTTCCTGATCCTGTACGGCATCGTTCAGAATTACCAAACTGTTTCACGTAAAGGTCACTTCTCATTTGCTGATAACGATAGTAATGAGAATACTAAATAACTTCTACTTTTTTGCATACAGTTTGGCTTTTGTTTCTTTTGTTCTTGGCATAAAAATAGGAAAAATTCAATTCTTTCCAGTCATCTTGTTTAAAACAATATTTCACCTCTGGGATGGGCACAAAAAAATTAAAAAGAAAGCCAGATTATATGCAAACTGAATTTACTGTTATATTTATATATTTTTTATTCTCTAAACTTGGCGCTTTGATCTGATATTCTGACACAACAACAAGAGCAGTCATTTTTATCATTTTTTGTTGAAACAGGAACTTCTTTTGCTAAGCATGGGAGTTATATTTATTTTGCATGTCTTTGCTGCAGATAGTAAAAAAGGGAAATTAATCTGTAATTAATGCTAGGGTGCTTAATTTGCTTTAAACTGATCTTTCTCATCTTAAACATTACATTTTGAAATTATACTCAATACATAAACAGCTTGTGTGTTTTACTCTTAGTGTACAGGGCTTTCACTATGTTCATTCGCCCAAGTAGTCTTTTTCGGAAAATACTAAAATCAATACGACGAGTGGACTTTATAGATCTATTGGCTGAGCCCTGAAGGTCATGGGCAAAAATCAATTGCGTACACATATTTATACATATTCAAAGCGCGTGCTCATATTCTACGCGAACGACGCCATTTTGTTTGAAGTTGTTGACCTGCCCGTTCAATCCTATATTCAATCGACAATACACGATAACATGTGATGAAATTCACAGTTAAAAATAATAAACCATGAGAGTTAATATCCTTGAATTGATGAAACGCAAAAATTTCCAGTCTTGACTTTTCTCAAAATGAAGTCCTTTTCATTTCATATGACGTTTAGAAGTACTTGTACTTGGCTCTACATGTTATTAGTTTAACAAAATACTCAATTTTCATATCAACTTTAAAACTATAAAACTAGAATGAACATAAAAGAGAAATTGAATCGACCGTGTCAACCGGGTGTAGCTAAACTTGTAGACATCTATCTAGATCCAGAGAAAACGGCTAAATGTTGCAGTGTGATTGCGGCGATAACCACGTCTCCTTTACCGCGGACTTAAAAAGAATTTTTAATTGCCCTTACAGATTTTTTGAATGCCCAAAATACACCAGAATAATATGATTTAAACAGCGTTTTCACTGCGAATATCGCATCGATTTATCGCCCTTTAAAAAAAGCATCTTTATATGTTATATTTTTTAACTTTAGTTTAGGAGCCACGACAGTGTAATGGATAAGACAGTTTTTTTCTCATCCGAACACGCGGGGTTCGAATCTGCCGTTACGACTTCTTTTTTTTTTTTTAACCCGAAGCTTTAAAATAACAAACACAGAACACATTTTAACGATTAGATTTTTTTTTTAAAGTGTATCACAAGTGAGTCTTGAAGGCCTTGCCTCTCTTGTTTTTTGTTTGTTTGTTTGTTTGTTTGTTTTAATGTATCCTTCACCTTCACGTGGAGTGATGGCCTTGAAGTAACGCGTCCGCCTAGGAAGCGAGAGAATCTGAGCGCGCTGGTTCGTATCACGGCTCAGCCGCCGATATTTTCCCCCCCTCCACTAGACCTTGAGAAGTGGTCTGGACGCTAGTCATTCGGATGAGACGATATACCGAGGTCCTGTGTGCAGCATGCAATTAGCGCACGTAAAAGAACCCACGACTACAAAGGGGTTGTTCCTGGCAAAATTCTGTAGAAACATCCACTTCGGTAGAAAAAAATAAAATAAAACTTCACGCAGGAAAAAAAAAAATTTTTTAAAGAAAAAAAAAAAGATGGCGCTGTAGTATAGCGACGCGGTCTCCCTGGGGAGAGCAGCCCGAATTTCACACAGAGACATCTGTTGTGATAAAAAGAAATACACATACAAATACCTTGGACTTGGAGGTCAAGGGCGGATCAAATGCCCGCGCCGGACCGCCGTCAGGGGCAACGGCGTTAAGGGGATGGTGACGTTTCTTGGGACTTTTCTCAAATATCTGCAACGACACGACTTGGTTTGCGGCAGCCGCGTTCCTTTCTCTGCCTTTGGACGTTCCGTTCTCGTTGCTGCTTTCTTCCTCTTCTACAAGGTCTTCGGGAGGGATGGGGGTCATGCAGAGGAGGCTTCGGAGAGTGGGGGTGACTGCAGCCAGGCAACCGGTAACGGGGGACGAGGTGGGTCGGTGGTGGAGGCGGAGGATGAAGACGGAAAAGATGACATTGGCTGAGGCAACAGAGAGGAGGACGATCAGGTAGACTGTCACGACCGACACCTGGTGAACATAATGAGTATAGGTGTAGAATGACTCTGAGACCAAATAACTGAGCGGCCGAGGAGATGCAGTAAGCAGGCTTCTCAAGATCTGATTTGCTGTGTGCTGAAAGGGCACAATTATCTGCCAAGAGAAAATTTCTCACAATGATCTCAAGTGAATGCATGCTGGGTTTTAGACGTTGCAGGTCAAACGAGCAGTCAGTTCAGTAAGTGGTGGTAATTCACACATGCGTCAAAAATAAGGGCAGTAGCGACAGCATCGTTGCAAACAGGAGAGTGAAGAGTGTGAGCGCTAGAACACATCATTGCAAAACACCATTTGTGACAGAGAACGGGTGTGACAGACATCAAATCTCGACAACTCTGGCCATCACGTCATTGTGACAGGACCGTAGGATGTTGTCAAACTTAGATGGGCAAACAAGTCTGGAAACAGTGAGGCCACAGACAATATCAAAAGTCTTTGCCATATCGATAAAGAAAACACAGAGAGTATTACTTTGTTCACAGCACTTCTCCTGAATTTGTTGTCCGGGATTATCATGCACCCACGCACACAGAACAGACGCAGACACACACAGAGAGAGAGAGAGAGAGAGAGAGAGAGAGAGAGAGAGAGAGAGCTCCTGCACCTACCTGCATTGACGTTGTGGGCATGGCCTCGGTGATCAACGTCAAGTAGACGGCAAAGGCCAGAAGGACCGTGATGGAGAGACCCATTTTCTCTCCCGCGTCGCTAGGCAACGCGAAGGTCAAGGACGAGGTCAGTGACAGAAGGAGAATGGGCAGGATGATGTTGAGCACATAGTAGCTCCGACGGCGCTGTAGCTGAAGCTGTTGTTTTACACAGTATCTATATTGTTAAATGACTTAGATGAATTCCACAGGACAACGAGGTTTCATATGTAGTTTATGTCATAACACACACACACACACACACACACACACACACACACACACACACACACACACACAAAATCATTCAGGGACGTTGGGATAATGGTACTATACTGCAGTTATGGAAAAATTCCATAATTATTCCAATTCTGAAAGCAGGAAAACCCCAGAGTGATTAAAAAAAAAAGCTATCGACCCATTGCAGTAATGTCCCATATTTTAAAGTTATTAGAAAAAAAGTTTTTAAATACATTGCTGCGCTACTGTGAAAAAAATTAAATCATACCTGTAAACCAAGCAGGATTTAGTAAAAAGAAGATCTACGATAGAGCATTTTGATCAAATTATCTACTCAAGTTCAGCAACAAATTGCTCGTAGAAAAAGTGTTCGAGCAACATTCTTTGATGTTAAAAAGGCATCTGACCAAGTGTGGCACAAACAGTAATTGTTAAAATTGAAAAATATAGGCCTAAGTGGACACATGTACAACTATATCAAGTTTTTCTCTCTTTTTTTATCAAACAGAACTATGCAAGCTAGAATAGGAACAGCATATTCAACGCCCAGAACTCTAGACATGGGAATTCCACAAGGATCAATCATAGCACACATCCTATTTAATATCTTTATACAGGATATTCCTAAAGCAATATTAAAAAAATGTTACTTTGGTACAAAATGCTGATGATATTTGCATGTGGATGAACGTAACCCTGAAGAAATCAACGCCACAAAGAACACAAGATTACAAAAGGAGATCATATCACAGAAACCAGCTTTTGATATAAACTATAATGATACGAAAAAGGATGAAAATATTAACATTGCGAAAGTAAATGCAAACACCCGTCTTTATGAAAATTATCAAAGCCATCTTCAGGTGTTTTCAGATGGTTCAGTGCTTGAAAATACAAAAACTGGAGCAGCCTTTGTAATTCCTACACTTATAATTGAAAGGTCATTTTATCTTGGAAGTAAACTATCTATATTTACAGTTGAACTCGTTGCTATAATGCTAGCTTTGGAATATCTGATAAATCAGTGTTGCACGCACTGGAATCATTTTATACAAAAGCTCGACCAGATGTTATTTTTGAAATAAATTATTTATTACACATTTTATCAGCCAAAGAATCTTGCTGGGTACCCTCTCATACTGGTATAAAAGGAAATAAAATGGACGACAGAGCAGCGAAAAAGGGTGCACAAAGAACAGAGAATACTTTTGAAATATTTATTCAGCAGTCAGTTTCAGAATGTTGCGGACTGTTAGGGTCTTCAATATGGAGCAGATGTCAAGATAGTACTAATGACAGGAGCTCATATCCAAAGGAAAAAGATGTTTACAACTGAAATTACACAACAAAAAATGATGGATTTCCCTTCATACTATTATAGACTGGTCACCTGTCTGGTGTTGCGTATAAGACTAAATGCTTTCAAGACAAAGTTTAGCATAAACATAAATTGTGTATGTGGTGAACAGATCACACGAAACCATATATTGTTTCAATGTCAAAGGATTATTAGGTTACTTCCAAAGTCATGCAAAGTCAGATACCTTTCCAAACAAAACATGAAAGGAATGATGTCCAACCAATTACTGTTGTTCGAAATTGCTGAATCCCTGTTACATAGTCCAGTAGGAGTGTTTCTTTGACGCAAACCTCCGATGTCTTATTCTGTTAGTTTTTTCGTTTATGTTGCTAATTGCTATTTCATAGATTTTTACAAATTGTTGCTTCTGTTGTTCGAGTTTATCATCACTATGCATATCCCCCTTTTAAGCACCATCCCCACGTCGTAGTAGTAGTTGTTGTTGTTGTCATTGTTGTTGTTGTTATTGTTGTTGTTCCTGTAATAGTCATGGAAGTGGTTGTGGTTGAGGTAATTGTGGTGGTGGTAGTAGCAGTAGTAGTAGTAGTAGTAGTCATCGTCATTGTCGTCGTCGTCTTTGTAGTACTAGTAGTAGTTGTTGCTGTTGTCACACATGCTAGCATTCACACAGAATTGTCTCTGGAACTTACTAATCATCAATCATCAACGTAGCATCATTTAACTCTAAATATAATATAATATATATATATATATATATATATATATATATTAATGAAATATTTGAAAAAAGGAACAAAGGCGGCTGAAAACCCGACCAAAATCACTCTGGGTGGATTCGCGTCAACTTGAAGACTACAGGTATATATCTGTCTATCTATCTAGATAGATAGATAGATAGATAGATAGATAGATAGGTAGATAGATAGGTACCTTAAACCTCTGTGTGTATATATATATATATATATATATATATATATAGAGAGAGAGAGAGAGAGAGAGAGAGAGAGAGAGAGAGAGAGAGAGAGAGATTAGATACCTTAAACCTGATCTTCGTCTGAGAATAGTCATCGTCTTCATTGATGTTTTCGGCAGCCGTGGAGATCAGTTCCCACAGTCCGTTCTGAGAGAACCGGGACAGGATGACTGGTTCCACTCTGTCAATGTACACACGTATCTCCCTCTTGTCAGAGACGGCCGTCTGGAATTCTATGTTGCACACCTTTTTGGGATGGACATAAAGCAGAAAAAACAACATTGTGTGTATGTTTTTGGGGGGTGGGGGTAGGGGGGATTATGTGTGTGTGTGTGTGTGCGTGTGTGTCAAAGTCAGTCAAAATTAGATTTAATTATGGAATATTGAATAAGCAACAACTCAAGAATATTTTTTTCATTTTTGCTAACAGGAAGTATTTTGCTCGAGAGACGTTTTCCTAATTATGTTATCATTATGGACATTCCAAGACAGATCTTTGTCAATAAACATACCTAGAATTCTATGTGACTGCATCTTCAATTCTACTGATGCCAAGGAATATTGGTTCAAGTTTGTGTTTCGTCCTCTGTGTGTGTGTGTGTGTGTGTGTGTGTGTGTGTGTGTGTGTGTGTGTGTGTGGTTGACAGCATGTGTATGGTGTGAGTGTTTCTGGGAATAGAAGGTTTGGTCTAGACGTCTGTGAGACTACCAACTTAAACATGTGTGTGTTTGTGTGTTTCCACCACCACCACCACCACCACGCTCCCACAAAGATCATACTGACATGAATATCATTCAAATGATTGCCAGTACAATGTATCTGGGTCTACCTGTGTATCAAAGGGGTAGTAGGTGATGTCGATGTCACAGGCGGTTTCAAAAACACCGGACGGGCTCCAGATTACCACCCCATCATCATCTAGCCGTAACTGAAACGAGACAGAGAGAGAAGGGGGTGGGGGACGGAGAAGAGAGACAAGGACAGAGTGAAAGAAAAGAGGAGAGAGTTGAGGGGCAAAGAGAGAGAGAGAAGGGGGGCGGGGGGTGGGGGGGGCGGAGAAGAGAGACAAGGACAGAGTGAAAGAAAAGAGGAGAGAGTTGAGGGGCAAAGAGAGAGAGAGAAGGGGGGCGGGGGGTGGGGGGGCGGAGAAGAGAGACAAGGACAGAGTGAAAGAAAAGAGGAGAGAGTTGAGGGGCAAAGAGAGAGAGAGAGAGAGAGAGAGAGAGAAGGGGGAGGAGACAGACATAGAGACAGAGAGAGAAGGGGTTGAGTAATGAAAAAAAAAAGGTTGCTCTGAGAGCTTGTTTTGAGGAAACTTACAGAATACTCAATGAATGATTCGCGGAACAAACCAGTAGTAGGCTACCATGGTACATCAGTTTGATAATATGAAATATAATGGTTAAAAAAAAAAAAGAAGAAAAAAAAGATTGATTGCCTTGAAACAAGCGGCCAGAGAATAAATGACACAAAGAGAGACAGAGATACACAGAGAGAGAGAGACAGACAGAGAGACACACAGAGAGAGACACACAGAGAGAGAGACACAGAGAGAGATCTTCAGTGTGTCAAGAACTCTGCTTTCTTTGTAGTAATCGTTTCACATGGACACACGATTATAAGTGTGTGTGGAGAAACCACCAGTGAATCTGCGGCAGAACAACGCTGCATGGGCGATGTCAAGGCCGGCTTTCATTTCCACTGGATGGGTGGTGTCCTGCCTGGAAACTTGATAGACGTACAGTTGAGAACAGCATCCGAATGACTAACTCCCAGACACCACTCAAGGTCCAGAGGAGGGAGAAGGGGAAAACAAAACAAAACAACCCCCCACCCCTTCTCCCTAAAAAAAAAAAAATATATATATATATATATATATATATATATATATATATATATATATATATATATATATAAAGAAAGAAAGAAAGAAAGAAAAGACTTTGAACTCGTGATTACTCGCTTCCAAGTCTGGCGCATTCTCACCACACCCCGCCCCGTGTTTCATAAAGATCGAACTATATTTTTCTTCTGACAGGACAAGACAAAAAAAGACAAGACAAAGCAAATTCTTTATTTTCGATGGTGATATAAGCAAAGGAGAGATCAGCATAATCAATGAGGCATAAACTGCCTTGGTAGGGGTTGACATGTGCAAAAGCACGTAACAATCCTCGCCAAGCGAGGGCGCTAGTCTGGCACCAGACATGGCAGAGCTGTCATGGAATGTCTGTGTTTAAAATCCATGATGCACGAACCACCTCAGTAGTGGCTGACATGTGCAAAAGCTCATAATCATTCTCGCCGAGCGAAATCGCTAACCTGGTAGTACATATGGCAGCGCTATCACGGAATGTCTGTTGTGAACACAGCAACATATACCCATGGCATCCAGGAAGCAATACAGGCAATAGATACACCCATGTACACAGATAATAAACTGCCATAGACTTTATACTATACCATACAACAGGTATCCCATTAAGGGACAACAGAACTCGCATCGACCGAACGATACGAGCGCTGAAGTAAGCGACCGAAGCCCAGATATTTTGGACACGAACTATCAGCACACATAGATAGCACGCACACTCACACCATGATTCTGAGATGGCGCCCTCTCATAAGGTAGAAGCAAGGAACATGCTTATTAACAGCAAGTTCTCGTCTTCAAGACGGTGCATTAAAGCCAATTAAAGTGTGTGCCGTGTAACACTAGTGGTCAACAGGTTCCTTCTTCCGCGTCGCTCATTGCATACTGTGTCCTCTGTGACGGACATCGGGAACGAAGTACTGGACAATGATAAGCCTCATGCTGTTTGGGCGTGGGTCGCTGAACGCGGCTGAGACACGTTGATTGAGTGAGATGGACACGTATTGCGGAGTCGTTTGCGCAACAAGATGCCTACCAAGGTAGATCCGGCTGAGAGCTACATTTAGGCGCTCATCATCGGTTTCCTGTTTCATTTATTCAGGCTTCAGTCACACACACACACACACACACACACACACACACACACACACACACACACACACACACACACACACACACACGCACACACACACATTTGTTATAACAATGATAACAGCAAGAACAAGTAGTAGTAGAAGTAGTGGTAGCAGCTGCAGCAGCAGCAGCAGTAGTAGTAGTAGCAGTAGCAGCGGCAGCAGCAGTATCAACAGAAGTCCTTTTTAAAGAGATATATCATTCATTATTTTTCCTCATTGTAAACGTTATCATCATGTCATCATCATCATCATCACCATCATCATCATCATCATCATCATCATCATCATCACCACCACCACCATCATCATGTCATCATCATCATGATCACCTGCAGGTTGTCATAGCCCAGCTGTTTCTGGGATGTGACTGTGTTGCTGACTACGAGGTCCGGCAGCCATAGTTGCTTCTGACGTATGAGGAGGCTGGTGATGTTCTGGAAGTCTTCAACATACCACGACAGGTGCCAGTCATACCTGATCGAAATGACAGAACAGGAAAGAAAAGGAAATTGATATAAAATGGAATTCGTCAAAAATCATAACACAATGTGGGTAGACGTTGAACTGAAGAACGCACTTAAAGGAAAATGGATTGAAAAAAGCAATATAAAGCAAAACGTAATGGAACAAAAAAAAACACCGATAAATGAAATGAAATAAATTGAAACGAATTTGAATGACACGAAACAAAATGGAACAAGACAGGCAAGGCCTTCAAGACTCACTTGTGATGTATATTTTGAAAATAAATAAATATGCAATTTAAATAAAACGAAATTTTAAGAAATTGAAAATCATTTCAACGTGTTCTGTGTTTGGTAAAATAAAACTTCGGGTCGAAAAAAAAAGCTTGTTTTTCTTTTAATTATGAACAAGAAAAAAAAAGAGGTCATGCCGTCTTCAAACCCAACCATTTCCTGAACTCCGGATCCTCAACGAAATAAACCGTTCATGATCTGGAAATACAGTATAATCCGGAAGACTTACAACCTCTTAATGGTATGACTGTGAAGATATTTTTTCCCCACTATTTTCAATCCAAATTTGGTATTGGCAAAGTATTTCCAGAGAAAACAACAGTGTTAAAGTTAACCACACACACACACACACACACACACACACACACACACACACACACACACACACACACACACACACACACACACACACGCACGCACGCACACACACACAACCGATGAACAGATCATTACATAGAGTCACATTGCCTCAAGTGAGCCAATGAAAATGACTTGAAGCGAAATCAAATAAAAAGAAACGAAAAGAATCAAAATATTTCTGCTTTTATCTCCCCTGATTTCCTTTCCCGCTCGAAATATTCCTTTGTCAGTTAAAAAAAGGATGGCAGAAAGAAAGAAAGAAAAGGCAAGAAAACAGAAAACAACAACAACAACAAAAACCCAGAGAGGCGGCTGCACTTACCATTCAATCTCCAGTATAGTGTTGATCTTTAACGTCTGGCCTTTCTCGTTTACCTGCGCAAGTTAAACATCCCTAGTTCGTCCTTCTGTTTCATGGATCATGTCTTCTTAACAAGAAATGACGAAAGACGACAGCAAAGACAGTGGTGTGTGTGTGTGTGTGTGTGTGTGTGTGTGTGTGTGTGTGTGTGTGTGTGTGTGTCTGTGTGTCTGTGTGTCTGTGTGTGTGTCTGCGTCTGTGTGTGTGTGTGTGTCTGTATGTGTGTGTGTGTGTGTGTGTGTGTGTGTGTGTGTGTGTGTGTGTGTGTGTGTGTGTGTGTGTGTGTGTGTGAAAGAGTGTGTGTGTGTGTGTGCGGGGGGGGCCGGGGGGGGGGGGGGGTTGGGAGTGTGTGTGTGTGTGTGTGTGTGTGTGTGTGTGCGTGTGTGTGTGTGTGTGCTTGCGTACACAACGTGTGCATGTGCTGTGTGTGTGTGCGTGCGTGCGTGTGTGTGTGTGTGTGTGTGTGTGTGTGTGATGAGTTAGGACAAATTCAGTCACATTCAGACAACACATGTACATCTAGAAACCACCAGAATCAAACAACCAGTAACGAAATGGACATATGGGAGTACGTGCAAATGATTCTCACATTTCTATTTATTGTGAAAAATCCCTTCTTTAAACGACCATGATAGATACTGATGACCTTTCTTGCAGTTGAGAAAAAAGTGATAAAGTGCAAATTGTGTACTGAATAATGCACAGTGTATTGTCACATTATTGTGTTCTATAGCATTTAGTCGAAGACGAAATAAACACATACTGGCGATTTGTCCAAAGTGATGTATAGACAAATACACTGCACACACATTTTTCCCGTCTGGAAAAGACTTTAAAGTAATGACCAACCAACACACACAGAGTCAGACAGACAGACAGACAGAAATTCAGAACACGAATCATTTACTGATTATGCCGCTGCCCCGTGACAGGTGACAGAAAGGGAAGGGATGGGGGAGTGAGAAGAGCGGAGGGGGTGGGGACGGGGGAGAGAGGTTACATGGTAAAGCCATCCCAATTACTGCAAAGCGCTGTCGCCATTGTCAGTGTTCGAGTCAAAGCGAAACAGAATGTTTTATTATTCATGCCATTGGTTACAGTGCTATGATATGTTATTTATGCATGATCACAATGGAAGACACGACTGAGCTACTTAATATGGGGCTATATTGTGCACACTTCCATTTTCCGTATGTATGGGCAATGCAAGATGTGAGTAATATTGACAATTTTCAAAGGATCTGCCTGGACAGACCAGAAGAAGATTTTCGCCAGTGTTGGTATGAATCTGTTGTGGAAGAAGGTGATTACTATTCATATCATCAGGAAATTATAAGAGCTTGTTACATGGGTCAGCTAGAGAATTACGAGCATCGTCGTGTTCTGTGTGTGATGAAGTTAAATCGCCTTCCAATTGATGGAATCCGTCGTTTTGGTAAACGTTTATCAGAACAGAATCATTCAGTAATGTAATTTGAATAGCATTAGTATCTTGTACATTTTTTTTTTGTCAGCCCCAGATATGCAACACTTCATAAAAAAAATATATACCCCTTTATCATCGCCGTCTCCCATCATCTTTTAAATTTATGTTGTGTACAAACCTGCGTGGGAAGTTAGCCTTCAAGATGAATGTTTGAAACTCTAATGTATGCAATTACTAAAATCATTGTCATTATTATTGTTATTGTTGCTGTTGTTGCTATCACACACACATACACGCGCGCGCGCGCACACACACACACACACACACACACACACACACACACACACACACACACACACGTAAACGAACAAGCAAACAAACAAACAAATATGCACACCTCCAGTATAGACAGCAGATACAGTGTCATGTAGACGTCCGTGGCCGTAGAGTAGTCATTAACGGGTCGGATGTCCACAGAGTAGTTTTGAAACAGGGCGTTGAAGAGTTCTTGATAGTCGTCCTTGTCGGCCCCCTGCCCCGTCGCTACCGTTCCCATCACAGCCACGGTCACCATCAGAGCCGCAAGCCACATCACAAAGGAGCGGGAAGAGGAGGAGGAGGAGGAAGTTTGGGAAGAAGAAGCCATGGTTGGCGAGTAGTTCGCAGCTTTGACAGCAAAAAATATCAGATTATGAGCATAAGGAAGAGACGGAAGAAGATGAGGAGGAAGTTTGGGAAGAAGAAGCCATGGTTGTCGAGTAGTTCGCAGCTTTGACAGCAAAAAATATCAGATTATGAGCATAAGGAAGAGACGGAAGAAGATGAGGAGGAAGTTTGGGAAGAAGAAGCCATGGTTGTAGAGTAGTTCGAAGCTTTCTGACAACAACAACAAAATCCGAGTCTGGACATGAGGAAGGGAAGGAAGAGGAGGAAGAGCTGGAAGAGGAGGAGGCAGATATTGGGGGGAGGGGAGGAGGATGAAGTTATGGAGGAAGAAGCCATGGTTGTGGTGGAGAACGTCAGAGTGGTTCGCAGGTTATAATGGAAAAAAAAAGAAAAAGAAAAAAGCACACATTGGAGTCTGAAGATTAGGATGAGAAGTAAGAGGATGGTGGAGACCTGGGGGGCAGAAGGCCGATGGTGGGCAGAAAGGGAGGAGAAAGTTTGGAAAAAGAAGAAGCCAAGGTTTTGGCTGAGAGAATTACTGTGGGTTGCAGTTTTCTGGGGGGGAAAAAGACCCACGCAACTTTCTGAAAATAAACGCCGGAGTCTGGGAATGAGGAGGAGAATGAAGAGGATGAGATAGAAGAGGTGTATGGTCGGAGGTGGTGAGAATGAGGATGTTTTGGAAGGAGAAGAATAAGGCGTGGTTGCGGCTGGGAACTATGGTGTAGGTCGCAGCTTTTCGGGAAAAAAACGTCAGTGTCTGAGATTTAGGATGAGAAGGAAAAGGAGGAGGGGAAGAGAAAAAGGAGGAAGTTCTAGAAGAAGAAGACATGATAGTGGCTGAGAGGGATGAGTAGGTCGAAGCTTTCTGAAGGACAAGGAGGAGGAGGTGGATAGTCAGAGGAGGATGAGGAACAAACAAACAAACAAAAACACCAGAGTCTGAGGATGATGAAGAGAAGTAAGAGGAGTTGGACGAGGAGGAGGCAGATGACTGGAGGAGGATAAGGAGAAGAAAGAGTGGGAGAGGAGGAGGAAGTTTTGAAAGAAGAATAAACAGCTGAGATTGTTGGAGTGGGTCACACCTTTCTGAAAAATCAAACATCAGTCTGAGGAAGAGGAAGAGAAGGAAAATCAGGAAGAGGTGAAGGAGGAGGCGGTGGAGGAGGAAGAGAAGGCGGATGAGGATAAAGGAGAAGTTTTGAAAGAAGAAGAAGTCATAATTGAAAGAGCGTTGAAATGGGTCGCTGCTTCTGAAAACAAACAAAAATCAGTCTGAGGATGAGGAAGAGAAGGAATAGTAGAGGAGGAGGAGAGGGAGAAGTAAGGGGTGTGGGATTTGGGAGAAGAAAGCATACCTGTGGCTTTCAGCGAAGAAGGTCGCAGCTCTCTGAAACAAACATCGGTGTGTGAGCATTATGAAAGGAAGAGGGTGGGGTGGGGTGGAGTGGGAGAAGAAGAGGAAGAAGAGATAGGCGGGAGACTGAGAGCGTAGGAGCAGCTCACAGATTTCGGAAGCAAACATCAGAGTTAAAGAATGAAGTGCAGGAGGAGGAGGAGAAGGAAGGAGGAAGGGAAGGAGGAAGAGGAGGAGGGTACGAAGAAGGAAGATCAAGAGGAAGATTTGCGAGAACTCATTGCTATGTCTGGCAACTTTCGAATAACGATCGGAGTTTTTAAAAAAAAACAAAGATCAGAACTCAGTTTGTGGACGATGGGGAAGAAGAGAAGGAGGGGGGGGGAGAGGAGAAAGAAGAGGAGAAGAGACAGAAAAGAAGGAAGAGGAGTGGGGTCAGGAAGCGAAACAGGAGAAAGAAAATGAGAAAGAGGACATGTAAACAGAGATTGCTCCTGATGAGCACACCTTTTTGTGTAGATAGATAGATAGATAGATAGATAGATAGATAGATAGATAGATAGATAGATAGACAGACAGATAGATAGATAGACAAAGACAGTGACAGAGACAGTGACGGTGACAGAGAGAGGTGGGTGAGGCTGAACGAAAGGCGAAGCGAGAATGGCAGGTTAGGCCAAACACAACACAACACAACACAACACAACAAAACACAACAAAACACAACTCAACAAAAAGTCTAACTCTCATCAAGATGCCACTGAGCGTGGCCATATCTTCAAAGAGTAGGCGGGAATCAGGAACAGGCAGATCGGACCTGATCTGGATGAACACAGTTAAAAAATAAAAAAAATTAAATCATGCACACAAATCACTACCACTCTGACTGTCCTGTCACGGCCTTGCCCGTCACGGATTTCAGCCTCACACGAAATGAATTCAAACGACCAAAGTTCAGTTTTCGCTCTGGTATAAGAGATGATAATTCAGCCACGTGGGACCTCAAAGAATAACCTGCCGTGACCGTGTCCATGGACACAACAAGCTGATTATCAATGAATTCGCCCAGCAGAGAAACGGTTCCATGCAGAAGATCACTCTCCCTCCACGTACGTGCGTGGCGGTATAACGACAGGCAAGGACTTGTGCATTACGAATGGATCAGTTATGAAGAGGAACAAAAAGAGAGAATATTCCTGTCATTTCTTACGTTTCTTTTTCTGTCCTTGTTTCTTTTACATCCCTTCCATTCTTTCTTTCCTCTTTTGTTCTTTTGCTTTGAAGTTGTTGTTGTTGTCTTATTTATTTATTACTACTACTACTACTACTACTACTACTACTACTACTACTACTACTACTACTACTTTTTTTCTTTTTCTTTATTTAATAGAATTATTATTTATTTATGTACGCTTATAGTTGACTTCATCAAGGTTTTGCGCCTTATACATATTATTATCATCAGTAGTAGTTCTTTTTTTATGTATTTATCTATTATTTATTCACCCTTTTTTTCTTCTTCTTTTTTCTCAAGGCCTGACTAAGCCCGTTGGGTTACGCTGCTGGTCAGGCATCTGCTTAGCAGATGTGGTGTAGCGTATATGGATTTGTCCGAACGCAGTGACGCCTCCTTGAGCTACTGAAACTGAAACTCAAACTGTTGTTGTTTTTCGTTGTTGCTTTTTGTTGTTGTTGTTGTTGTTGTTGTTGTTTTCTTTACTTCGATCCTACTATGCTGGAAGGCCTCTTGTTCTTTTGTTTTGGTGTTCCTTCTTCATTCTTTTCTTCCTTCCCAATTTTGCTGTAAAGCTCTTTTGTTCTTTTGCTTTGAAGATATTTACCTTCTTTTTCTTTTCTTTTTTTTATTTTCTTCTTTCCTTCTGTCTTTCTATCTTTCTTCCCTACCTCCCTGGAAAGTTCTCTAGTTCTTTCGCTTCGAAATTCTGTCTTTCTCTCTTTCTTCTCTACCTCGAAGGGAGGTTTTCCTTTCTTTTATTCATTTTTCATTCACTCTTCTACTTTGCTGAAAACGTCTTCTGTTTTCTCTCTGTAGAATTGATATCGACGGTCATTGAAGATTTTCTGTATTGCTGTTGCTATTTTATTGCGCTGAACGCTCCTGGCTTCTGTTATTTATTTATAAATATGAAGCATTTCTGTTGTGCTCTCCTCCAGGGTTTTTGAACTCGATGTGCTTCCAACAAAGACGTGAAATAATGTAAAGAAATATGATAGAGTAATTTCACACACACACACACACACACACACACACACACACACACACACACACACACACAGAGAGAGAGAGAGAGGGGGGGAGAAAGAGAGAGAGAGAGATCGACCGACAAACCAAAAAAGAGAGACAGACTGACAGAAGGACAGACAGACAAGGCACACAGACATGTAGACAGATAGCCTTCTACTCACACATTCATGTTCGTACGCAGCTCACAGGAACAATTATCAAAAGTACCCATACTCCACTGTCTTGTTGCTATCATTTACGGTTAGAGTTTCAACAACTTCCAAGAACAAAACAACAGCAACGAAGACAATAAAAAATAAATTAGAAAGAAAGAAAGAAAACAGGAAAGAAAACAACTGAACAATATTGAACTGAACAACAAAATAAAGGAGAAGAACAAACAGGTGAACAACACTTCAGTCGTTTCGGAAATAAAGAGTGGTGCGAAAGAGACAGAGACTCACAGAGAGAAAGACATACAGAGAAAGACAAAGAGAGAATTGAAAACGAAAGCTGATGCTAAATATTGAATGATGCCAATGTTATGACCGCTCTTGAAGTAAGCAAACAAAATAATTAAACAAGTGGAAATTACACTTACAACAACGAACGAGAACCTCTGCCTGACGTACACAAACGCAACAAAACGACGCACCACTCTGACTGCAAAAGGAAACTGCATGCATCACACGTCCCCTGAAAAACGGCATGAACGAAATAAATCATCAGCTCTAATTGTTGCAACACCACTAGAAAAACAACAATCCAGACACCATTTACTTCACCTGTTTGCTTCACATGGGCACGGCGCGATGGCAGGTCGTCAGGAAAGGTAGGGTAAATATGCGGGTACATTGATTGATCAAGCAGGAGGGGTGGCTCTCAATGCATCACCCCGCTTACGTACCTACCCTACCCACGAGTCAAAGCAGTCCTAAAGGTGTGTTCACACTGTGTGTTCGATGCCATCGAACGAATCCTCGATCGCTCCTGCGCTCGATCTATCCTTCTTTTTAAGGTGTGATCCTCTGCTGAGAGGTCGATCGTAGGCAGACTCGAAATGTTGATAAAAAGAAGTTGAACAAGTTGGGTTTGTTTTTTTGTGTTGTTGTTTGTTTGTGTTTTTTTTGGGGGGGGTTGTTTTGTTTTGTTTTTTTACAGTGAAGCGAACCAGTCTAACACGCATGCATCTTACATGTATCTTACATTTTTATTCTGTTATTTACTTATTCACATTTTTATGTACTTATTTGTCGGGTAGGTCTGCTCATTTCATTCCACACTCTCTCTCTCTCTCTCTCTCTCTCTCTCTCTCTCTCTTTCACACACACACACACACACACACACACACACACACATACACACAGAGGCTAGAATTTGATTATCGTGGAAAGTGTCTTGCCCAAGTTACATCCCCACTCTCTCGGCCAAAAGGGTTTTAGGTCAGTCGGTGCTGAGATGGTTCTAACAAAGGCCATCTAGCCCCCAGGTCTGCAGCGCTAAGAGCCAGTGCACTTTTGCCCCCTAGTTTGAGAGTCATAGTCCTTCACAAGATACTAAGCTGTAAATGATTCCCATTACAACAGAGAAATCATGGGTAATACAGCTCTCACTCTGCTGTTGACCCAATTGTGAATCAGGAGAGGTGAAATAATGAAGTCATGTCAGTAGGTCTACCACTACGAAGCCCTATGAAGTGTTGATTTTAAAGTAGGTATCCAAATTCTAGTTGTGAAAGTGTCAACAGGCCTGTGGAATATTTTCTGAGGAAAAATTACACCTCTGACTGGCGAACAGTGTGTTCCGTGCCTAACCAAGACAAGTGATAACGTGTTCTTACTGATTTGCATTCCTGCTTCGGCGGCACAAAATCGACTTACCCTTCTTCATTCTTTATTTCTATTTGCCTCTCTTTCTATCTATATATCTGTCTTGTCTGTCTATCTATGTTCCTGGTATTCATGCAAATGTATGGCTGAAAAATAATGATGATTATCATGCTTAAGTGTTTTTGACTCACTTGTGTAAACAATTGTGTGTGTGTGTGTGTGTGTGTGTGTGTGTGTGTGTGTGTGGTAAACTTTGATATTGTCATTTTCTCTGGAAATACTTTGTCATTTAATACCAAACTGGGCACAAAAATAGGAAAAAAAATCTCTTCTTTCTACTTATACTGTTTTCATTGAAAATCCACCTTTAGGATGGGAACAACAACAACAACAACAACAAAAGTCAAATTATTTACACAATAAATTTACTGTTACATTTTTTTTATTTCTGTTCAGAAAACTTGACACTTTGATTTGATATACTGAAACACTGATCAACAGCAGTCTCTTTTATCATTTTTTTGTTCAAATAGGAACTTTTTTCGTTAAGTCTCGATGTTACACCGTTGAATAAATTTCTTAGGGCAGCTAATTGAAGGCGAGATTAATTATGTTTTGAAGCATGGGCATTAATTTATTTTCATACTTTTTTATGTATATACTGATATTTCTCATCTAAGACACTTCATTGTGAAATTATTACTCGGTACATAGAAAAGCATTTGTGTTTACACTCAGTGTGAAGACCTTTCACAATGTATGTTCGCCAAAGTGGTATTTTTTTCGGGAAATAGCAGCTGGTACACAATGTGACGTAATTTTAAAAATAGGTCGGGGGGGTGCACACGTCATACTGTGACGTTTTACAAAGTTTCTTGACGGGATGGCTGCCTGTATCTTCTTGTTTTTTCTTTCCCCAATTCTTTTGTTCGATGGTGTACACATCACAAGTGAGTCTTGAATTGAAAGCCCTTGCCTCTCTTGTTGAAGTTGTACTGTGATGTAATTGGTATGTTTGTATTGTTATTATCTTAAAGTAGTAGTGGTTGTATAGTAGTAGTAGTGTCATCTAAATCGGTTTGTCTGCGTGAATGTGACCGCAAACTTGTGTGGCGGTCACAAGAAGTGGTGAAAGAGCAAGCTGGGCTTCATTTTTGCTTCCATTCGACTGTTTCGCGCAGTTTTGTTCTGTTTTGGTTTTTGTTGTTGTTGTTTTTATAAATATCATCATCTAATGATTGATGTAATTGATTCAGGGGTAAACTGTCGTGGCTGACTCGAGCATAACTCATCCATTGACTAATGCCCTATCTAGTTTATCCTGTTTTACTTATTATTATTATCAGTGTCTTTATTTTGTTTTATTTCATTGCAGTGGTACATGGTGTGAATTTGTTGTTGTTGTTGTTGCATATTTGTCAGCATGTAAAAGAAAAAAATGTTGATTATAAAAAATGAAATAAAATAATGGTATTAAAAAAAAAATAATAATAAAACAAAAAACGTCTTTATTGTACAACCGCTTCTGCGTGGTGGGTACACTGTTGGAGAGAGTGGGGGTGGGATGTGTGTGGTGGGGTTGAGGTTGTTGGGGAGGAGGGGGGGAGTGACTAAACTTGTTTCATGACTGGCTGATCATGAATAAATAAGTCATATGACGTCACCCATACCCAGTGGAGATGACACACATTGCTCAGAGCTGATTTCGTAATTGGATTATCTCCTTGCCAACCCCTTTGCTAAATATTAGTGTGTGTGTGTGTGTGTGTGTGTGCATGAAATGATGTATTCAATGTTCAGCCGTCATCAAAAAAAGAAGTTAATCGAGGCTTCAGGACGCTTTAAAAGATAAAGGTTTGCCAGAAGCGTAGTGAACCGCGACAAATAGAAAGCTGTTGCCAGTTTGTTTGATAGTTGTTGTTGTTGTTTTTTGTTCGTTTGTTTTGTTTTGTTTTTGTTTTTATGCTGACTCCATTTGCTTTCTGCAAATGACCCATCTATTCATAACAAGCCCTGCCATTCCTGGACGCCTGTGGTTTATTGATTAAACACATCAGCGTCCTTTATTCTTTTCAAGTAGTGCATGTTATATTATGTCATGCCGTGCCGTGTCGTGTCGTGTGTCATGTCATATCGTGTCATGTCATGTGTCGTGTCGTGTCGTGTCGTGTTATGTTGGCAGGTAATGCTATTTCAATTCATTGTATCTTATCTTGTTTTTGTTTATGACAGACTGTTATGTCTGCCTGTTCATATGTGAAGTCGGTAGACATGCAGCCAGTGGAATTCCAGACAACTAGAAACGTCTGACTATCTGTCGCCAATGTATATCGTGGTGGTAATACTTCGGTATTTATAGTAGAAAGGGTTGAACGTGTTTTTAGTAGATGACAATGTAGACAGCGTCCGTTCGTGAATCCAAGCTCTTTCGTTTTGAGTTGGCACATTTCTTTAGAGCCTTTGTTGTTTGGTTGTCCCATATGTGAAATGAAGTGGTACATGAACGGGGTTTGGGTCTTTCTTTCTTGAGAATGGATTTATTTTTCTGTACCTCGTAATTACCTGTATGTAAGTTGATGGGAAGTGCCAGACAGCAATGGTTTGAAGATGTGTGCTCATCTCATCTGTACTTAGTTCGCTGTTTGATATCGACATCTTCGTATGCCCCATTTAGCTTTGCAGTCATACAGAAATATGCCATGGGTATAATGAAAGTTGTTCGTTTTTTTCATCTGTCTCTTCTGCGTGGTGTGTTCAGAACCAAAAGGCATTGTCCAGTCTTCAATAAATATACCTACTGTTTGATGTCACATTCTCACACACACATATTCACGCACGCACGCGCGCGCACACACACACACACACACACACACACACATACGCGCGCGCGCGCGCGCACACACACACACACACACACACACACACACACACACACACACACACACACACACACACAAATCCTGTGCTTGCGAGTGTGCAGGTGACAGACACACGCACACAAGTCCCTGTCTGTCTCTGTCTCTGTCTCTCTCTGTCTCTCTCTGTCTCTCTCTCTCTCTCTCTCTCTCTCTCTCTCTCTCTCCTCTCTCACGTTCTCAAAGAATAGGGAGAAGAATACTAGAAGAGAAGATTATTTAGAACTCGATGAAAGATTTGTTAAGACGAAGGAGATGGTGTTGTGCATACGGCCGAAGTAACAGGAGGTGGGAAAAGATATGGGGATTTTTTTTTTTAATTTAGAAAGACTAATTTAAAAAAAAAAAACAAAAAAAAAAACATAGCATGAGACCTTCAGCTTGACGTATCTTTGACACGCTGTTTTGTCTCCGACGGGACACGATTCGGCGGAGGTCTGTTAAATGTTGATTTGTCGCCTGTCTGCTGATTTGTCTCCGACGACAAATCAGCGATTAAGTGAGCTCCGCCTATTTGTCGTCGGCGACAATCTGGCAGATACGAGAATTCAGTGGTTGTTAACAAGTCCCATCGACCACTGAAGGAGCGATATTGTCCATCTTTGCAAATACTTGTGCATGAATGTTTGTTTATTTGTTTGATTTTTGTATAATGATTGATTTTTAATGCTATTTGTGTTTACACGTTTTCTCAGCCATTGATTGCTGGATGCTCTTGTTGAATGACAGGTGTATTAGGCGTCTTTGCGTTTGATTTTTGCGAGGATGTTTCCAAGTATGTGGTTTTTTTTGTGGTTTTTTTTTTTTGTTTTTGTTTTTTGTTTTTTATCTGCCTTTTATTTATATGCAGACCTGTGGGAAGCACCATAAAACATCATAAATCATTTAGAAAAAAATACTCGAAGGAGTAAAACGTTTAGTTAAGTCAGCGATACATGTTTGTGCCAAGGAATGGCAACTGAATCAGTGGTAAAGACTGAATGATCTTCACATATATGAAAAGAATTTCCTTTCCTTAACGCTGGTATTCCAAAAAACATTCACAAAGCACACACGACGAAAGGAACGCACGATCATTGGAGGGTCAGTGTTAATTGGATTTATGATTAATGTTTGTTCATTTGTGGTCTTTTTTTCCCTTAACTCTAAAGGGATTGTGGGCAAAGCCACACATAGAATTATGCTGTTTACCTGAGCGCCATAAATTATTCATTCTACCATTTTCTGCACGCCTGGACACGTTGTTCAAACAGCATGAATTATCAGCCCATTAACCACCTTTACATCACCCCATTTGCCCCTTCCTTCTGTTATCCCCACGCCCTCACCCCCACCCCCAATACACACACGTACAAAAGTTCCATGCCTGCATTTATATCAGAAACCACGCTGCAATAACACCCTGAGAACACAGAACATTCTGGGTCTTTGTGATCTGGGTTGTGTTGCATGAACGATCTTAGGAACACTGAATAATCGTATCATTTTGTTCATCTGTCTGTCTCAATCTCTGTCTCTATGTCTCTATCTCTGTCTCTTGGAATACTGCTCAGGACATTTCAAGATAGCGAATACCCACTGACAGCTGTAAATATTTCATTAGTCAGCTGTCAGTATAGTCTCCCCTGACTGCAGTGCACTTTGTCCAGCGGTGTTCAAGCACTGCTATCCCTGCGCGGAAGAAGGTTGCATCTTGTTCGTCGAAAAATGCCTCAGCGGCATGGATGACCCCATGATCACTCGCAAAGCGGTGCCCACGCAGATAGGATTTCAGTTTGGGGAACAGGAAGAAGTCAGATGGAGCCAGGTCTGGTGAGAAAGGATGATGGGCAAAAGCTGAAACCTATAGTTGGCAACCTCAGCCACTGCCACTGGTGCAGTGTGAACTGGTGTATTGTCCTGCAGTAAAAAGGACCCCAGCTCGGAGCTTTCCTCTGCGTTTTTCTTCGATGGCTTCTTTTAAGTTGGCCCAGTTCTGAGGCATAATAGTTTCTTGTGATGGTGTGACCCTTTCGGAGGCAGTCAATCATTATGATTTCCTGGCAGTCCCAGAAAACAAGCCATGACATTCCCAACAGATGTCACCTGGTTGAATTTCTTGTGAGGCTTGCTTTGCTTTTTGGGTTCAGGTTCAAAAGTGGTGAACCCACGTTTTATGTTGGGTGACGATTCTTCGAAAGAAATAATGTGGGTCGGCCAGGAAACGAGGTAGAAGATCCCTTGAAGTTTCAGGTCCGGCCAGCTTCTGATCTGGCGTCAGCATTCTGGGCACCCATCTTGCAGACACCTTACCCATGCCTGATATGTAAGTCAAAATCTTCTGCACTGAACCATAGTTGATGCCCATAGTGTTGGCTATTTTGTGCAATAGACAAACGCCTGTCATCCAAGACCATGTGGTGAATGGCTTCCACATGATCATCAGAGGTAAGGATTGGGGCGGCAGGCCGGACTATGGGTCATCTTCTGTGGTCACCCTGCCCCGCTTGAAGTCAGTATTCCACTTCTGGACTGTTGAATAAGAATGGGAGTCGTCCCCAAGTGTCTTTATCATGTCTTCGTGGACTGCCCTTTTTCTCCAAACAGTTGATCACTGTACGGGCTTCCCTTTTGTCCATTTCTGCTTTTTCTCTACCCTTGGCAACTTTCAAAGACCCTTCATCTGCAAACAAATTTTGACAGATAGTTGTAACTTTGCGAAAGACCTTTGAAGAGATTCGGTTGTGGTCATGTTTTACAGTTAGTGCCATTACTTCTATGTTAGGCCGAGAAGTTTTTGGTCTACCCTTTCACTACTACCAATGCATTTAAACTGCGCCCCTTTTCATATCTAGTTCACAACGATTTACATGGGCACACTCACACAAACACGCTCTCTCTCTCTCTCTCTCTCTCTCTCTCTCTGTCACACACACGCACGCGCGCACACATAGACATACACACACACACACGAACGCACGCACGCACGCACACACACACACATACACACACACACACACACACACACACACACACACACGAACGCACGCACGCACGCACACACACACACACACACACACACACACACATGGAAACACGAGCACAATGTTATATCGACTGAATCGGGACTGGGGTGACAAAACAAGGTCTGGAATACCGACAATGAATCGACATGTGGCGGAATCGACCAACACTGTTCTGCACTGGCCACAGTAATTGCAAAGTTCTGAATGGGGGCTGATTATACCGTAACACACAGGCGGTGTGGATATTATACTGTTGTTGGTGTATTTGGATAGGCCTAGTTATTGTGTTCGTGTTTGCATGCGTGTGTGTGTGTGTGTGTGAGTACGCGTGCATGCCGCGTGTAGGCTATGTGTGCGCGTTCTTGTGCGTATTAGTTGGTGCTACACATCCATCCAACTGCTATGCATTCTATAATGCACAAAAAGCTGCGGAAAACATGCCACACGGTCGATCGGACTTTAGGCTTATGTATCGGTGTGACTGCTTTGAACATTTATCCGACCGGACAAAAACCGAACACCATCCTTGATGCTTTATTGTTAATTCATCAGTGACTGACGGCCAGTTCTGATGTGATACTGTGTCATAGGCTCATTTTCATCTCACGCCCATGTTTGAACGCAACGACACTGTACCAAAGAATCCACAGCAAATAAATCACATGTACGCGCACTGGTCTGTGTCTGTGCTGTACATGCCTGAAGCATAATATGATTTTCTGTCAGTCATTAATAATTATGTCTTCTCTCCCTTTGTTTCGGTGCTACGCATGCGTGTGAATATTGGTTGTGCGCTTTCATTTATTTCCGCACAAGTTTTAGCGCTATACAAATTACATTTGTTATTATTGTCTTTATCATTATCATTATTATTATCATCATTATCATTATCTATGATTTATGATCAATAAGTGTAATGGGAGTACTTTTTTTACGCTATTTGACGTTTATATTGTACTGGGATGACTGCGTGGTCTTGCTTCGAAGAGTCTAGGACCTGATCTCCTCACGAATCTTACCTTGATGAAAAGAATCGTAGACCTTGATCTTTGGCGAAATTCTTTCGGGGAAACTAGGGATGTTATAGACAGAGATGACCAAAGACAATTTCTTTATCAACGAGGGTAATAGATAAGCTACCAACGCGATTTTTTAATTCACATCCAGCCCACACCCTAAAGAGTGGCTAAAATGGGGGGGGAAAAAAGTGGTTTGCAAACGAAACGAAAAAAACAACAACAAAAAACAATATGAACAAATGCATATATCTCCGTACCTCACTTCTACCCCCATCCCCACATCCATCTTTTCTTCTGTTTTTAGCAGATGTATGCGCGTCTGTGTGTGTGTGTGTGTGTGTTTGCGAGAGAGAGAGAGAGCATGCGTGCAAATGTGCAAGGCGATGACGACTGTTTTCTCAAACAAACCCCAATCCCGTTGCATAGTGTGCTTTGAAAACATTTTATCGCAGAATGTGTGTGTGCTAGATTGTTTCTGTTCCAGCTCCTAGCCTATATATATGTTTCCTCCTTCAGTCTGATTCAGACTTTGGTTGCGTTTTTCTTCGTTGTTGTTGTTGTTGTCGTTGCTGTTGTTTAATAATGAGACGTTGGCCTGAAACGCATCGCGTGCTGAAATCTGTGGACAGACCCAGAAAACAAAACTTCCACTCTTGAATATCCACCCATGGGCACGTGTGTCAAGCTTCACTGAGAACTCAGCATGTGATTCCCGGCGAACTGATGATTGAACGAGTCCCTTGTGTAGGCAGAACAACAGAACAACGAGAGCTGTGTGATCGACGTGATTACATTGGGAGGGAACAGGAGCCCCTGCGTCATTTGTCTCTTTTGTCAGGTCTCTCTGCTTCTACCTTGTGCGTTGGCGGAGTGTTTGGTAAAGGTCGTGATGAATGCCATCAGTTAAAACGGATTGCTGTACAAATTTCACTTCTCTTCATGGTGAAGGGAGCTTGGTGGAGGGGTGGGGCGGAGGGGGTAGTCTTTAATTGTTGTTTTGTTTGAACCGTCTGACTCACGCGAGCAAGCACGCACCACGCACACACACACACACACATACACACACACACACGTACACGCACTCACACACACACACACACACACACACACACACACACACACACTCACACACACACACACACACACACACACACACACACAGAGGCACACACACACACGCGCGCGCGGAAAGTCATCATTAAATTTTGTTTTGGTTTTACAAATTATGGTTACTTAGCTGACCATACGGAAGAGAGCAAAAGGGGAAAGGAGAGAGGAGAGGGGGAGAGAGAGGGAAAGTGGTGGAAGAACAGACAGACAGACAGATCGATAGACAGCCAGACATGAACGAAACGGAACAATACGATATCTTGTCTAACCAGGGAAATAAGAAAAGCATGCTTTCCCACAATTCTGGCACCAGACACCAAGCACGCGTACGGAAGATGTGACACAAACGGTTAACTGGAAACAGGCGCAAAGTCTTCATGAAGGGATCACCTCATACTGGCCTGCATAACCACTCTCAAAATATATATACATTTTGTTGTTGATGTTTTCTTCTTCTTTTTCTTCTTCTTCTTCTTATTCTTTTTAACAGCAAATGACACAATGACATCAAAGGGAGTAGTAAGAACCATTAGACATTTATAATTATGTAAAAGAAATCCCGTTTCGAAATGTATGAGTCAAAATGATTGACAGAAAACGATTACGACATTGACGATGATATTCTTACGGACATCATGAAGCAAACTCAAACATACGATTTTCAATGAATACAATAACAAGTGTGTGTGTGTGTGTGTGTGTGTGTGTGTGTGTGTGTGTGCTTTTCAGGATTGCAGTTTATCGTTGAAAGGGCTGTACCATTAACAAACATTTTCAACTGCATTCATATACACACAGTTTTCAAATGACTATTATCTTAATAATGAAACAAAGAGTCTGTGCCAAACAATATCACCTTTTCTGTCACTTTGGTGTTTGTTCGGTCAAATAATTCAGAACTCAAAAGAAGTCAAAGGCAACCGTGATTTTGAGACCAGCATTTTCCTTTTATTTTACATTGACAGACGTAAAGTGTAAGCTGCTGTTGAAACGAGTGTCATTTTGACTAGCATTGAGACCCTTCTGCAAATATTGGATCAACATTGGACAGTGAAAGAAACGCTAAAAAGGCTTACACATTATTTTTTCTCTGCTGCCATGGTTATGTCGTTACTCAAATTATGCTACGTTGCTTGTAAAGGACTTTGGTTTATCGATTGTTTACAGTATTCAGAAAGTTAATCATGTACAGTACTCTTCTTTTTCTGACAATCCTCGAAGACATGGAAAAAAACTGCCATTACCATGCATTAATCAAATACTTAAATGAAACGTACTACTGTAGCTGTATATTCATTCTGAAGTGATTAATTCGCACTCAGAGTGCTGTATGAGAAGAAACTGACAATTGCTGAATACGACAACTATAGCAAAAGAGGTAGGAAATGAGCCTAAGTGTTACTGAACGACGTACATGTTTTATTTCCACAGAGGAGACACATCAGCCAGAGAGAGTGAACCTGCACCGACTTTATTGGATAAGCGGTCCTTGAGTTATACCCCTTAGGTCGTTCATACTCGTGCGTTTATGGTGCGCCCATAAAACAGCCTTCTCTTGAGTGTTGTAGGGAAATCCTGTATGCACCCGTGAAAGTTACAAGTGTCATGACATTCAAAACGTGTTGGATTTTCTTATTTCTGAAAAGAAATGCTTTCGATAGAAATGTAAAGCAAAGTCAATGGGTACACATATTCTTGTATCTTTTTGTTCCTTGTATACACAGTTCACATAAGGAGAGTCTCTCAAGGACAGACACAAAGAGAAGGTAATTGTACATAATGATAATGAGAGAGACAGAGAATAGACGAAAAACTCTTTAAAATACACGGAACAATCACAATGATTGTTGTCTACGATTTGTAGTTTTCCACACTTGCGGACACGACCAGACGAACATTCATTGACCGTTTTAGATATACATATAATATATATATATGTGTGTGTGTGTGTGTGTAGCAAGATCAAAATTTAATTCTAATGGAGAGTAAACAGGTGAATTCTGAGAAACATTAACACATTGCTGAAGAAAAAAACAAACAAACGTGGCTGGCGGTGCACTGTGGTGACGTGCTCTTCCAAGGGAGAGCAGCCCGAATTTTACACACAGAAATATTTCGTCACAAAAAGTAAAAGGTTACGATACAATGATCGACAAATCAACATGCAGACTTTTTCCACTGGATTCAGCAGATCCCAAAAAAGGTGTGATCGACGTGGATCAACGACAAAAGCTTTTGTTCAACCCTTTTTAAAAGATGAAAACGGAAGAAATCGTTGATTCCTGTGATAAAACCGAAGACGCTGAGGCAGCAGTCACTCAAGATGGCATATAATTATTATCAGAGTATAATTATGTCCAAACTTTAAAATCTCGTCAAAAAAATGTTGTTTTGTTTTGCTTTTTAACACAAAAGTTCCTTAATTTTTTTTTTTTAAATCACGTGTGATAAAGAATGATTTGACAAAATGACACATTTTTCGACCAAAAAACAGCTAACATACCCAGCAATGCCTAACAAGACATAGGCTTAGTCATCGTGGGAAAGTGACTTTCCTGAAAAACAGCTGGTGATTTTTTTTTTTTTTTAATCACAATAATCGGAATGGCAAAGGGAAAAAAAAAACTTTTTTAGAAATAAGAAAACGTATAAACAATATGCAAGTAAAATATATAATAACACCAATAATAATCAAATGTTTTGAACACCGTACAACATTTAAGACAGGTTTAAAAATCACGACGATATATATATATATTTATATCGATATATATATATATATATATATATTGTGTCTGTGTCTGCTGAAGGCTTTAAGGCTGTACGTTAACCATTGAGAGATCCTTCAACTCATTGGAAAAGAACTATCATATCATTCATATTTTCCGTTTTATAGAAACGCTGTATGGACGATTGGTGTGATAATATTAAACAAATATCTGTGATTTATTTTTATCGATTATACTAGCGCATTGAGCATAAATGTACTCAGAAAAATGTGCTATACAAACACCATTAATTCATTATTTTCATTCATTCATTTATACATCCATTCATTCTTCTTCTTCTGATAAGTAGTAGTAGTAGTGTCATTGTTATCATTATTATCGTTGCTGTTGATATCATTATTATCATTATCTTTGTAATTATCCGTGCTGTCTCGCTTTAGAACAGAACTGTTTATAACTTTAGTAAGCTTTTACTTGTATGGCCTTTGATGAGGCTGGGAAAATAGATACTATTGAATATGGTCGTCTATTTGGCACTAGCTCAACGGCCTCACCCGGCCAAAATGTTATAGTTGATATGATTCTTGTGAAAAGGTGGTTGTACCAGATTCCTCCTGGCGTGTCCCTCAACACGCCCATCACTCGCCTATCAGCTGGGAAGGCCAGGAAAGCAAAGAGACCTGACAACCCTGAAGCACAGCAAACATGCTCATCATTACTGATTCCACTGCCGAAGCCGAAGCTTCTACAAATGGACATGGTCAAAATCTTTCATTTGAGACGTCTGGCGAGAAGAGGTGGTTGTCCTGGCCACAGCACCTCGTAGTTTGCCCCTAAGCATGTCCATCACCCGCCTGTTGGCCAGAAAGGCCATGAAGATGAAAAGGCCCTGACAACCTTGAAGCACAGCAAACACGTAGCTCATCACGACAGACTGCACTGCCGAGGCCAGGAAACCAAACAGCCATGTCACACCAGTGAACACGGACAGTTTGGTGTACATCAACAGATTCTTCCTGTTGCTGCGAGTGCTAGCTACCTGCTGAAGACTGCGGAGACGCCAAAGAGTGACGAGGAACATGACCAGGTTGACGAGGACTGTACAAGCCAGAGGAAGGCCGAACATGACTGCACGAACTACAGCTTTGGTCATGTAACACTGGGCACCCCCGTATCCACTGTCACCTTGTGCAGCCCACTGCCAGATGAGTGTGATGGCCACAAACATCGCTGAGGTCAGCAGAACATAGCTGGTGTACTTTCTGGTCATGGCAGCAGGACTGGCCATCTTTACATGCGACAGAAGGGGAAAGGAGAGGGTGTAAAACATGTGAAAGGTACAGGTGTTCTGAGCAAACACCACAGCCAACCAAAAATAGTGGGTCATGACCCCCACCACTTCACACAACCACACCACCATTGACATTTCAGGACCAACCAACAGACATAACTGACCTCCGAACAAAGCAACGATGAGGAGAAGATTATTGATACCAGCAATCGTTCTGAGAGAAGACAGAAGACTATAGATAATCACGGAAATAATTAGAAAAATGAGAGAAATGCAAATGCAGCATAGTGATGTCCAAAACAAAATCATATTGTCTTCATAGTTTGCGGCTCTATTGTCCTCAGTGAAAAGACTGTGATATTGATCAATACAGACAAGACCAGTGCCAGACTCAGTAATCTGGAAGAAAGGTATGTCCACGTTACCAATGACTTTGGAGTTGTCTCGTAAAACAAGAAGCTGACTCAATTTTTCATCAAACTGAAACTCCTTACGTGTCAGCTCTACTGCAGGGCAGACCAGGGGAACAGACAAAGGAAGATAAACAATATTTTCGTAAGCCGTATAATGTTTGGGCCATAGGTCTTGAGAAACAATTTCCTCCGTTTTGAAACTGTCGTCTGAAGTAGTGTCGTTTTTCATAAGACTTAGGAAAGCTGCAGGGGAACAGGTCGGGGAGTCTTTCAGGTCGTTCCTCTCCAGTTCCACTTGTAACTTGTTCCTGAAATGTACAGAGAGGTTCAACATCAGTGTGTCCAGTGAATCACGTTGTACAGGATGTGGAGAAAAGAAGCGGAAGCTGTAAAGGTTTCTTTTCATGTCAATCCTATTCACTTCAAGGCTGATGTTGAAGATGATGACACTAGCATAAATAATTTCATACTTTTGATGGTTTTGAGAAACTTCAAAATCCCTGTCTGTGAGTGATACGTCAACCATCAATCGAAGCAGTTTGTCCATGTCACGCGCTTCTATGTCATGGTATAAACACAGCTGGTAGCCGTAGAGATTGGTGACTGCCGGGGAGCTGGCACAGGTCCTGTTGTTGCCCATTGAGACTGACTTCTTCCCGCGAGGACAGTGGACGCCTCTGCAAGATTTCTGAAAACAGAGGAAAGGATGGTTTTACTCTCTCTCTCTCTCTCTCTCTCTCTCTCTCTCTCTCTCTCTCTCTCTCTCTCATAGAGGAATTTTGTAATGAAATACAAGTGGAAAAGTTTATAATGTTTTATCATTAGCAGGTTACATAAATGAACAGAGCAACAGGTGATCACCAAGCAGGTTTTAAGAAAGACTTTTCCACAATCAATCATGTATTTACGTTAGAAGCAGTGATAACCAATTTGCTTATAATCGTTAATTTTACGTGGCATTCATTAATTTTGAAGAAGCATTTGGTTCTTTTTCAAGCGTATTACCATGGACAGCTCTGAGAAAAAGGGAGAAAGGGGTAAATTATCAGAATGTATTACAAACATGTATAAGGATGTGAAAGCTTAAGTTAAATGTAGGGCTGAAATTACTTATATATATAATATTTTTTTTTTTTTATATATGTAGAGAGAGACAGAGACAGAGATTGCACAGAAGGAGTTAACAGGAAGATTAGTGCTACAGATAATTAATTATGGTAGGTATGATTCAATGTCTCACTGGTGTTTTTCCACTCTGATATACATGTGTATGTGCACGCGTGATTGAAGCCTAACTGAAAAACAGAGGAAACAAATGATGAGCTCCTTAAGGCAGCTGTCAGTCGGCTCTACGAAGGTAGGCAGTTGTGCTATTGACTCTGTTTAAAACGCTCAGAATTTAGTCTCTGACTCAAAATAAGCGCAAATTGTGCGCTATTTACGGATGCATGATAATAATAATGATTAATAATGTTTTCGGAATTTCAAGCGGAGTTTGTTTATACTTCTTTTCGCAAATAATACTGCGTTGTTATCTCAAAGGGCCATCAAAATACAAACTCCAAAATAAACATAGAAAAACGTAAAGTCCTTCGAAAACTATATAGGAGGAAATTTTTAGCCGTTCGTGAAAAAGGGTACTTTGGTAACGAAAAAATGTCTGTTACAAGCGCACATAAACATCTTGGAATTTGCTTAACAACTAAGATGAGTTTCAAATTTACAAGTCAAAATTTGGTTTAAAAGGCCAATACCGCAGTTTGGGGTATTTGGACCATTCTATACAAATTTGACACGAAACTGTAAGATGCACAGGTACAACCGATTTACAATATGGGGCAGAGAATAATTATTGTCTGATATGGGGACTTGAGAAAATTTTACCAACATAAAATATTACATTTGTTCACTTCTCGGTGTAAACTGGCATACTCCAAGTGGTATGATCTATGGAGAGCTGGGAAGATTCCAACTACTGGTGAACTGATTAGTGAAAAATATATCGTAATGGCTATAGATAACTCATATGAATGATGACAGATTGCCGCTCAGAGCGAAAAAGGGCTGTATAGTCTTGACTGTAAAATTAATGCACATAGGCATAAAAAATCTTTTGTGTTTACGTCAGTACATAGTTTTGCAATAAGCATTTTTATTCGATTTTAACATTATTCAAGACATATAGATATACAATAATGATGATATTATTTGCATTTATTGATTACATTATTTGTTATTATGTATTATACAAACATAAATCAGATAGAGAAAAAAACCAGCAACACAACATTGTTTTATACAGAAAAAAAGTCACACGCACTATAAAAAAAACAACAAAAAAACACACACACAAACAAACAAAAAAGCACGTCACATTCGTGGTTAAGCCAGTACATATTTTTGTATGTCTGGCATAATCAAGGAGAGAAACACACACACACACACACACACACACACACACACACACACATATATATATATATATATATATATATATATATATATATACAGGCATTTTAAGCAGGAGTTATTGACTGTAAATGGCAATGAAAATTATGGTGCTAAGAGCCTCGTCGACCACCAAGGCCATTTCAAGGCTATGAATGGAATAATTACATTCAAATGGTGATAACATACAGAACGTTTAAAACCCCGTTGGTGTCATATTTTCTTTTCATGTCAAACTGATGCACACGTTTGGTTTGCTCTCAAATTTCGCGGCTAACTCAGTACTAAGACGCCTCTGCCAAGTCCGTCCGCTGCTCAGCCAGTCAGCGCACTCCGGAACTTAGCGCTGAATAGTCCTTCGACCAACGGCTGTATGTACAAAATCTTCCAAGTTTTGATCCGCCTCGCCTGGAGCCATTCCCGGCTTTTAAGCTTTTTCCAGTCTACGGCGTGTATTATTTTGCATCAGTAGTGACGTTTATTCGATCTTACTCATCGTTTATCTTTGATTCGCTACTTTTTTGTTCTCTGGTTGCTGCATCTGGAACTATCTGTTCTTTTTTCTCGATGCTGTGGTTCGATGTGTGGGCTCTGACGTGCACCGATCGTTACGCCTCACTCGCCACCCTGCGATGGCCCAGTCTGTGAGACTGTGGTGACCGCCCTTTTCTCATAATAGTTCACTGAGACACAGTGGTGGCACAGCTCTCTCTGATCTTCCCTCCCATGCCGAGTCCCCTCCCCCACTCCCTCCAGTAGGCAAGTCTCTCAACTAAACCCAGGCCATAGCATCCCAGTATCTTCACAGGAAAGGATACTGGTCGTGTGATCCTCGCTTTCCGGTATTCTTTCCCTCATACCTGTGGTGGGTGGGGCGGGGATGAGGTCTGAGACAGGCATTCACGTTTTCCAGCACCCCTCTCCTTCGATATCGGTTTGTGAGAGATGAGGCACACGACCCCGATATTCGGCCTCTCTGTTCCCAGAACCTTGGGTCTGAGGACGGCAAGGGGTGAATGACAGGCAGCCCTTTCGCTGTCTGACTGGGAAAGACCAGCTCATGACAGGCAGCCCCTCTATCCTGCTGGTTTCCACTACTGGTAAAGATAGTGCATTTCAGGTGGATCTGGGGTTTGGGTCTGACTGTGGGTTAGAGTCCTAAGTCGGACCATATCTCCCTGTGACCTGGACAAATTACCACCCTTCTAGGAGGTCTGGGTACCAATGACCCTTGGGGATGGGCTCACAGGTGGCTGGCGCGCATAGGTGGATTCTTCCATCCTATCCACAATGGGATTCACCCCTGGGACAGGCTGGGTTGCATGGAGGACATGGGACGGGCTTCCAACGCTCTCATCCTAGTCACAGCCCAGCGCCGCTTCAGCCCTGACGTTTGTGTAGAATGTGCTGCCTCAGGTGGAGGGACCCAGCACCTTTCAGTCAGGACGACCTCCACCGTTACCAGCGCAACTCTAACAGGACCTAGCACCTCTCGAACCCACTGCTCAAATCATGGAAGCCATGAGGTCTCCCCCTCCCTCCGCCCTCCCCTCCACCTCCCGGCTTTCTACCCCCCTCCTCCGCCCCACCACACCCCCCGCCCCCCTACCCTCAGCCATCTGGACTCTTGAGATTGTTCCTGCACTGCCTAACATTCATGGGGCTCCCTATTTTCTCAAGATACACAACGTGAGAAGGTTTGACATCCCAGTCCCCTTTCGGTCCCGCCACTCTTCTTCAGCTGCATCTATATTAACCTGGTGGACTAGGGGGAGTCATGGCCCTTGCTGCTTCATTGCCAGGTGCCTGAGTGGTCCAGCTCTGCTTTCAGCCGGGTGACCCCCAGGCTCAGGATGCCTTCCTGGATGTTTCCACATCGGAAGGGACCGACCCCGGCTGGAACCCGAGGAACATTTTGATCAGGCTTCCTCAGACACTTAAGAAAATACAGAGGATCACACTTCTCCTCCGGGACAAGTGTATCTCTCGTTCAGCACGGGACCAGACCGGAATTTACACTACCTAATTGTGTAAACCGTGTGGAGGTGGCTCCTCCATCTACGCTAACCCCTCTGGCCTTCACAAGGCAGCAAGACTCCAGGACCTGGACCACTAGATGCCTCAGGTCCTGAAGGTGGCTCAAGAGTGGCTGATTAAGCCTGTCCACATGGTAAAAGGTGACTCCTCTATCTCCCCCTCTCTGCATCCCCCCTTCATATGTTAATAAGCCCTTTCCCAACGCCTCGCGTCTTCCTTTTGGGACAGTATCTGAAATATTCCTCAAAAGGTGGGTCTGGCCTTTGTACACCACAGATCAACCGACTTACATGGAGGCAGAACTTTCAGCTCACCAACGTTTCTGGAGGTCTCCACAGCCTACATTTTTCTTTAACGCCTTCCGACACAGGGCCAACGAGATATGAGAACGAACACCAGGTATGGAGTCTAGTCACCTCCCACTGACCTCAGGGCTTCTTTAGCGACTTTCATCTGAAACTTTTTGGCAATAGATTGGAACAGAGTCTGGCAGCTGCAGCGGATGTATGTACAAGTCTTCATTTGAAGTCTGCACCGGCCAAAGGGTCACAGAGAGAGAGAGAGAGAGAGAGATGTTTAAAATAAATTAAAATAAATCATTAATATATATCAAAAGGCAGACATTAGAAAAATCATTTGCATTTATCATAAATACTGAGAACGGAAGGTAATACGGTAAAAGAGGAAGAGCAACAGAACACGGTGATAACAAACTAGAAAGACAAAGTCACAAACACAAGACTATCCCGTGGCTGATTGATTCTAATATCACCATCTTAGATGAACAGACTATAAATAAATAAACGAACGTGGATGAGTGATGCAGTTGCCACTCACCGTCTTTGGATCCCAGACCTGGTGGCCAGAACACCTGGATGCTTCCTGCTCCTGTCCAGACTGACCACCGTCGTCGTCTCGGAAGTCCAGCAGCAGCAGCAGGAACATTGTTTCAGTTTCAGGTTTTGGTGGTGATCCGAACGTCGACAATAACTGGAGAGCAGAATGACACATTGTTATGGTTGCTCGCGCTCTATTGTCATCTGAAGATGACAAGATTGTAATCATCATCATCTTCATCATCATCATGATTATCAACATCATGATCTTCTTCTTTGTCGTCATCGTCGTCGTCGTCATAATCATTATGATCATGATAATGATAACGATAATGGCAATTATACCAATAATGATGATGACGACGACGATGATGATGATAATGTAATGAAATGTAGTATATAGTGGCCACAGTCCGCCTTGAATGACATTGTGCCCGTTAGTGTTAACCCCATGGAGCTTGAACAACTTTTGCGATGACTGAGCGGTGGTCTTGGAAAAAAAAACAAACGGGAATAGGTTAAACGTTCGACAGATACGAGCATATCAGTTGATTGGATGTTAGTGAAATGCCGATACGATGTGGCCCAAACTGTCTATCAATTAATTCAGTCACATCCAAACACATTGATACACATGCACAGACACAGACACACACCGCATGCAAGAGGGCGCACGCGAACGTAAGACATTGCGCCCTTAAAAGACTAAACGGGATCAATTAACAACACAGACTGACCTGTCTAGGAATCAACAACAAAAAATCTGAATGAATACAAGCCCTGTTGAGAGAAGATGATGTCAAATATTGTCTTTTTCTTATCTACTCTTTCTTTTCTTTTTCTGCACTACCACCCATGCCATTTCAATGCCATTATGCGCATCCATTCTACCTTAGTCCCAGTTCTAGTAACCCATCGATCAGTCGCCAGGAGGCCACACACCAGAGAAGGCCCTACACTGCCGCTCAGTCACATAAGCGTTGTTCGATATCGCCTGTTCTGATTCAACATACTCAGGGCACCACTTACTAAGCCCCCTACAAACGACAATACTTGCTTAGTCGCGGAGCCAATCTCAGAAGGTGCTGCCGTGCGCATGTTGACCGATCAAGAACAATATGCTTAATGGCTAATCGAGTAATGCAGTCAACTCATGCCATATTTAATTTTTAAAAAGACAGCTCTTTCATTATCAAAAGATCTGTAGTCATTTTTGTCTATCAAGTAAGATGTAACATGTTATTACCTTGGGTCATTGATGTTTCGACAGTGGTTACGTTTGACACATCAGACATATCCATAGTTATAACTACTATCTGGACTACTTGTAGATACTACACTGCACACAAACTATTGCGAACTTCAAATGTGTCTTTAGTTCTGCAGTATTAACCGGTCAGATCAGAAATGTGAGTCTTCAACCACATGATACCAAATGCACCAAAAGCACTGCTTTACAGATTTGGCGGAGCGTTTCTTATAGACCTGTATGAGTAAATATAAGATTTTAAAGAAAATTCTCATATACTCATCACGTTGAAAATATCATGTCGTATTAATGTGTGATGGGAATATATTTCTCGTTACCTCAGCCCATGTTCGGTAAGTATTGCAGAGTAGGCAGAAGGGATTCTTGTAGAAGACCCCCTCATCGATACCTTTCACAGGGACATACAGCAACCAACAGGCTTTTTCCACATTGACGTCATATGTCTGCCATAAACCCGTGACGTTGCAGACAGAGACGACAAGTTGTTTCATACATTTTCTGGTATGGTCTTCCATATGTAAGGGACTTTCAAAAACAAGTTCATTGTCTTCGTCTTTCAGTACTATCTCGTACAATTCTTGCGAAGATGTTGCATTGATAAGGGTAGAAGGGTCTTTGACATTTAGGACAGGATTCCAAGGCACTAAATTCGCGGCATCAGAGTTGCACTGTGCGCAGTACCGGTTTCTGTACGTGTAGAAACTGTCTTCACTGAAGATAGGCTGGGTCTGCTGCCAGTCTGATATGTTCACGCTCTCACACATGAGCTTGAAAGTGCTGTTTGTGACGTTATCGCACTGCGTCTTCATGAAGAATTCGACGGCACTGGGAGATCCAAACGACGCTGGAGAACACTGGAAAACAGGGGACGGATGGTGGGAAACATAGAGTTCTGGACAACAGTCACCGTACTTGAAACATGAACTGTCGCAAAAACACTTCACACACGCATGCTGCAATGACCCAACAGTTGTGTCATTTTGGCAATCCAGTCCACAATAGTCACGATAGGCAGCAGCAGCTTCGCGTAAGAACAATTCCTCGTCCAGTGAACTGTTCACAGAAAAGGGGGATCCAGTCTGTGTGTCAGACTCATCATAATAGGAATAATCATCAACCGGCAAATCGCTACTGTTGGTATGAATGATCGGTGGTGGGTTTTGTGGTGGAAGCGACGGTGGCTGCTCATTCACCAACAGACGTCTTGATGGCAGCGGTTGGGCCAACGCCTTGCCATGCAATTTGGCAACATGGGCTGCAGGCACCAGTGATGGTGACCCTTCCTGCCTCCCCCACACTGACAACAGAGAGGGGTGTTTGTCACCATTCTCCAAGTCTGTATCAGACGTTTCTGACACAGAGACGGAGGAGGAGTGAACATAGAGGTGTGATTTTACTGAGCCTTTAGGCGGCCGTGTTTCAACAGCTTCGACTCCCCACACATTCAGAGAACAAGTTGGCAAAAATAGTTGATCTTGACCCAGCAGCAGCAGCACAAACAGCAAGCATAGTCGACTACAACACAGCTTGTTGATCATTTCGGAGATTTGAAGTTCTTAAGTTTTGGAGGATTTAAAAAAATAATCTTTGCCACTGTTCTTAATCTGCAAATTGACACAGATCAAATGTTATTACCTGATATAAACTGACAGAAAAGCCACTTTTATCTCACAAAGCTGTTTAGACAATAACTCCATAATGACAGGTGTTGAACAATGACGTATGAGCAAAACTAGCCAGACGATTGGCAATTTTGATTTTCATAACTTCGAGGCCAGTACGAGTCGCCGTAGCGTTGAGAAATATTCCATGCCGTGACTCAAAAGCCAAACGAACGAAATCAAGAACCCAAAATACTCGTATCAAGGTGATTAGTGTTCGCAGACTGTCAGGCTCTAAGCAATAAATGATTGTCAGTTTTGGTCTACTTGTTCACTTTTTTGTCAATATCTTTGAGTTAATGTCCAGACTTCAATTTCTATTCTCAGAGGAAAACTCCACAGTTTTGGCGTGAAAACAAAAGACTGAGGAAAGGCAGACAGGTCTTAGTCTGGCGATGTGACCTCAGTGATGCCATGAGAATTGTGACTTGAGCTGGACTGCGCAGTGCATTTTATCACAGCTAAGGGTCATGAAAAAATCATGTGCGTTGGCTCGTGTCTGCTGGTACCAGACACTCGAAAACTGCAGCTGTCTGGATTAAAGTGAGTGTTGTTCACTGGTATTAACATAAGCAGTATGCGAGTGTCAGTTAGAATTCAACTCTCTCTGTACCTCAGTCTCTGTCTTTCTGTCTCTCTTTCTCTCTGTCTGTCTCTCTGTATATCTGATTGTCTTATTTCCCTGGTTAATTAAAATATGAGCATGTTTTGTTTACTTCCTGTCTGCCTGTCTATTGGTCTGTTTGTCTGCTTGTCCACCATCTCTCTCTCTCTCCCCCTGTGTGTGTGTGTGTGTGTGTGTGTGTGACGTTTTCTCTGTCCCATGTGACTTTTTCCTGCATGAAGTATGTCGTCGTACATGCAGAAGTTATTTTGATGTTTTCAATTATACATGTTAGCCTCCTTTTTTTCTCTCTCTCTCTCTCTCTCTCTCTCCGTTTTCCTGCCCTTAGGGCAAGATGTAAAAACATAATAATAAATATCTTTAAAAAAAATAAAATAAACAATTTAAAAAAAACCAAAAAAAAACCGCAGTTATGTCTACTTCTTCCCCAACATGAAATGAAAATTCGTTTCGTTCCGTTTCGTTTCCTTCTTTCTGTCTCTGTCTCTGACATAGATCTCTGTCTCTGTCTCAGTCTCTCTGTCTCTCTTTCTGTCTGTCTCTCTCTTTCATCCTCTCTGTCTCTCTATCTCTGTCTCTGTCTCTCTAATGTGCGGTGGACACACTCTCTGTCTCTCTCGCTCATTTGTCTATGTCGTGATAGGCTTTCAGACTGAAAGAAAAAACGGCAACAAGAATACGCAGAGGCATTACAGAAGCGTATACATGAGCATAAAATTTACTGAAGCATCATGCCATCCTTACACACTGTACCCCTTCTATGCCTGGTCCTCATCAAGGCTCCCCCAAACACGTTAAACATTCATGGCCTTTAGCTGTCTGTAACGTTTTACTGGGGAACGACCATTAAGGAGAGTAGATGCATATTAGTCCATGGGAATAAAACTCGCTGTATAAAACCCTGCCAAGGGAACAACTGGCGAAGAACTGGTGATTATCATTAGGTTTTTTGGAAGAACGTCGTGATGAAGACTCCATCCGATAAAATATTCAGTCAGGCAGTTTGATAGATTGATCGACCTATCTGCCTGTCTGCCTGCACATGGGGAAGGTAGCGATGGTCAACATGGCTGCCCATTCATCAACAAATGTATTGATGGCAGCGGCTGGGCCCAGACTATTGATGGATCCAAGGTAAGGGAGCTGGTGAACAGTGCCTAAGGGGGTAAAGAGGGTAGTTCGTGCGAAGGGAGCAGTGGGGAAGGGGGAAGTGAGGCGTGTTGGATAATTTCAAATAATGACATGAGAGTTGTAAATTGTGGAGCATGTCACACACATTTTTCATCTCCATAAACTATGTGGATATTCTTCCATAAGTACTTGTCTCCATCGCAGCTGTATCCTTTCCAACCACAATGCGTTAAATTAGATAAAGGACGTAAAGGGCCATCGTTTCCAGATTCAAGTATATCGATTTTTGTACTCTAGTACTTGTGTTACCCTTTCAAGATGTCACCGACATTGTCAATACGATTCAACTGCAGGCTGTAAATTATCATTTGAGCTTGACGTTTTCCTGCGTGTGAGTCAATGAACCGAGACCCCATGTGCAGATTTTATTTATCCGTGGCCCATTTACAATCTGGTTTTAAATCAATTAGTTCCCTTCTACGGTTTTGTTGTTGTTGTTGTTGTTGTTTTGTTTTTTTTGGGTTTTTTTAATGACGTCCCGAAAAGGTACGATAACTCTTGAGGCTGAAAAAGGTCGCACAATGACAGACATAATAGGAGCTTCAACAGTGTTTTCGGTTATAAATATGTGTTTGCTCACATCAGCCAAAGAACTGAGTTGCAAGGCAGGCGATAACAGTGAAGTTTGCATTACTTACCGACATGTACAAGAATGCCCCAACGCGTTTTAAAGGCGATTGTGCAAGAGAAAAATGCCCAGTGTGGCCTTCTTTTGACGGTAACTCATTGAACAAAACACGCTAAACAATTTTGTTTGTTTGTTTGTTTGTGTTTTTGTTTGTTTGTTTGTTTTTGTATTTTTTTAGTGGAGACCTTTACGTGTAAATCTCCCATGTGGCAATGTGGTCTCCCTCTGATGCTAAATCATTGAACAAAACACGCTAAACAATTCATGGCCTCCTGATGGGTGTGACATTTTGCTGAATGGATGTGCGACAGACTATCCACGTGGAATTTCCATCCAGTATTGTGACGGATGGCTCGGGGCGAACACCGTGAGAGCAGGGTGGTGATGAATGGATGGGTGGAGGCATGTATGCATGTATGTATGTATGTACGAGTTTGTAAGCGTATATTATATGTTTATTGTGCATGATTGTGAATTGAGGAATGAGTGTGTTTCGTATACGTGTGTGTGTGGATTCTAAAGTGCTTTGTGCAATGAGGAAAGCTCTGATAAATGTCCAGTTATTATCATTATCATTATAATTGTTAATAAAGTTTGCATCAGTTAGCAACTTATGTCCAACAAGAATACTATAACACGTTTCAAAAAGTGCACCACAAAACCGGTTTTTATTGTTGTTGTATTTTCTAGGGGAGACCTTTACGCGTAAATCTCCCATGTGGCAATGTGCTAAATCATTGAACAAAACACGCTAAACAATTCATGGCCTCCTGATGGGTGTGACATTTTGCTGAATGGATGTGCGGCGGACAGTAGCCACGTGGAAATTTCGTCCAGCATTGTGACGGATGGCTCGGGGCGTACACCGTGAGAGCAGGGTGGTGATGGTGGTGGTAGTGGTAGAGGACAAGGCTTGTGTTTCATGTGATGGTTAGTCATTAATGTTTAGTAATTAATGCTTTGAAACATTAGAATGGTAAAGGTGCTTTGTTGACAAAAAAAACTCAGGATGGTTCCTGGCAGATTATATTGCACGTGCGTACGTACACACGTACACGCACGCATGCGAACACTCACACACGCACACACGCTTGCATGCACACGCACGTGCACAGATACACACACACACACACACACGCACGCACGCACGCACGCACGTCAAATGTATCTCAATGAGAAAATATATACCATTGAATCGTATATATGTATTGTTCGTATACATATTGTTAACAAGTCAACTGTGATGTAGATGGTGCAACGCCCGCCCCTCCGTCCCTCACCCCCAACCATCTCCCGCCATGTTCGTGTGAGTTTTGATTTAAATCATAGAATGAATGTCTTCACTTTTAAAAGTTGAAATAAGGGTTTATTTTCTTTACGACGAGCCTAAAGGCGAATTTATGTACTCTGTATCAGACAATAAAGTGATTGATTGATTGAGTGATTGAAATACACTTTATAAGGAACGAGCGAGTCACTGCTTAAAAAAATATTACAACATACAATACATACCCAGCAATGTTATTCATTGCTTTATCAATAAATAAAAAGATTTTTTTTTTAAATTAAAGCACGAAACAATAAATCAGCACCAGCTGCCAAAGTTGTGTGTGGCCTTACTATAAACAGTGTGAAAGGCATGTACATTATACATTTTTACTTAAGCTTCCTGAAATAAATGCTGAAATAAGTCATCATGCAAATGTAAACATTATTCATATTGTCCAGGAACAGCCATATCCAATTGCTGGTAACGAGCAGAAAATTGCGCAGACAGAAATGTTTTCGAGACCAAACAAACATCACTGCTGAATAACTAAGAAAACAAAAAGTGTCATTGTCTAATGCTCCATTTCATTTGCACTCTTGTGTGTGTGTGTATTTGTGTGTGTGTGTGTATGTGTGTGCGTGAGTGAGTGAGTGAGTGTTTTGTTGTTGTTTTTCAAATCCACATTCCAAAACATCTTACAAGGCCAGTTAACACACAAAACATTAAACATCCTTTAATGTTTTAAGTAAGTCACACAAGTGTGCGTACTACGTCACACGTCGCACTCGCACTTTCTTCCTTATCCATAGAAATCAGAGTGGAGGCTTCACGTCCTGTCCACGACGGGTAATTTTTCTGTTCATATCTTCGGTCTTTTTGCAGATAAAAATGTGAATTTGTAAGAAATATTAATCACCTGTACGCAATATTTTCTTTTAATGAAATGAAAGATGCTGAAGTGCATTTTCAAACTACCAAACTGGGGAACCTATCAGTGCTCCTTTTGATCTGGACTGCCTGAAACTAAATCTACCAATTGGACTGCCTGAAACTAAATCTACCAATTGAGAATACTATATGACATCATGCATTACTTAGAAAAAGAAGAAATTTCAGGCTTATTAGTTTCAATAGACTTTGAAAAGGCATTTGATTCGGTAAACTGGGTATATATGAACAAGGTCTTAAACGCTTTTGGATTTGGAGAAGATACATATGAATGGGTATGCACTTTTTACAGAAATATAAAGTCATATCTCATAGTAAATGGTAAGGTATCCCAGAGTTTCAAAATACAAAGGGGGTGCCGTCAGGGAGACCCGATTTCGCCATACCTATTTGTATTGTGCTCTGAAATTCTGGCATGCAAATTAGGGAAGATGAAGGTATTAAAGGTATTAGCATATTGAACGCTGAATTTAAAATTAGTCAGTTTGCTGACGACACAACATTTACGTTAGATGGAGATAAAGAATCGTATGAGAAATTGTTCGAAACACTAAATAGATTTGAAGAATTTTCAGGTCTGAAATTAAATTATGACAAAACGCTAAATGTTTAGTTTGGTGGTATGAAAAATTCGAAAAGGAAATATCTCACAGAAAAGAATATGAAATGGGAACAAATTAACAGAAGCAAAAAAATTTATTCAAGATTTGGTCAAAGCGTATATGCACACCCCTCGGTAGAATTGCTATTCTCAAATCTCTCATACTTTCAAAGCTTATATACTTGCGGATTCTTCTTCCAAACCCTCCAGACAAAGAAGTAAAAGAATTACAGAGACTATGCTATGAATTCGTATGGGATAAGAAACCAGATAAGATTAAAAGAATATACTCGATATATAATGTTGGAAATGGAGGAATAGGTATACCAGACATAGAAAAGTTTATACAGGCTCTTAAGATAATATGGATAAGGAAATTATACACAGGAACACCAAAGTGGAAGAGAATCTTACTTATAAAATGCGAAGAAATTAACTCACTACATCTGTATGGTTCAAGAAAGTTTCTAAATATCGAATGTAATCAATTTTGGAAAGATTGTTTTCAGGCATACACGAATTTTACGAAACGGATAGAATTAAAAGAGCCACACGAGGTACTTGCAGAGCCCCTCTTTTATAACGACAAATTTAGAATTGGTAACAACACAATCCACTACAAATATTGGACAAACAAGAATATGTTTCTGGTTAGACATGTTGTTGATGAGAATGGGTGCTTCCTTAGTCACATATGCAGAAAAATATAATATTAATGCAAATTATCTAGTGTATATGGGATTAATACGTTCGATAAAAAGTTACTTAATTACAGGCAATATTTATCTTAGTGATAAAACCTGTTATGAACAACCGAAAGCACTACACTTAATATCCTCTACTATGAAAGGCTCGCAAATATATTATGATATACTTCTTGAACCACTCTTTATTTACAATATAAATTCTTTTGTTAAGTGGGAGCAAAAATTAGATATCATCGTTAATTGGGTAACTACCATGGAGCAAATAAAAAAAGGTGAAAGAGATGAAATTGAAATGGTTTCAAATTAGAATTTGTCACAGCATTTTAGTTACAAACAAAATTCTGAAGAAAATGGGCATTACAAACAGTGACAAGTGCAATTTCTGTAAAATTGTTTTGGAAGGAATTAGAGAACGTTTTTAGAGAAAGATGTGACACTTGCTCAAACGTTAAGTTAAACATAGAATTAGTTCTCTTTGGAAATGATGAAATTACAAAAACAGATGAAATTTTCAACTATATTATTCTTTTTGCAAAATATGTTGTTTATAAATTCAGAATAAATAAGATTAAACCATGTATAAAGCACTTTCTGAATGATATAAGAAATAGTTATAAAGTAGAAAGATACATGCATTCAATGGAAATGTAAAGCGTTGTATTTACGAGAAAATGGTGTCCATATATAAAACTTCTTGAAAACAATAACCCATAACAAAATATGATGAAAGATCAAAATGCACAACAATAATGAAGGCTCAATGATATATTTTTATACCTGAAGAACAGATGTTTGTGAATGTGTAAGTATGCGAGTATGTAAATAATATATGTATGTGTATTCATGTGCACTCATGTGTCTGCAGTAATAATGTTTAACATGACTGTGTAATGGGTATTTTGTATAGTCACGTATGGAAAACTAGAGGAAATGTGTTCATACATAAGATTCTCCATATGTTGTTGTTGTTGTTGTTTTGTTTTTGTTTTTTGGGTGTTTTTGTTTTGTTGTTTTTTTTTTGGGGGGGGTTGTTTGTTTGTTGTTTTCAGAAAACAATGTATGGGCTGTGTTCTTTTCACATTACGTTAGCTGAGCAAAGTGTCCATAACTCTGTGCCGATGCTAGGTATAATGTCTATTATATGTAATAAAACTGCAATGTTACACATGATGAAAATGTGTCCACCTTGACCAAATTGATTTTTTTTTAATCTACCAATTGTACTTTGTTATGTTTTGATATTTACATTTTTATTTTACTTATCTTATAGTTTATTCTTTTTAATCGACCCAAGCCAGCGACATTCAGAGTTGTTTTTTTTAAACTGCGTGATGTGTAAATATAATCCCCATCTCCCTGTCACAGATCTATCGCAGACCCCCCCCCCCCCCCCTCCCCCCCACACACCCACCCACCTCCAAGCCCCCTCCATCATCTCTCTCTGTGTCTCTCACTTTCTCGTAGTTATCAGTTTCTCTTAGATCTGTCATAGACACATCTCTCTGTCTCTGTCTCTCTCTCTTGTATCTCTATCGTAGATCCCATCTCTCTTTTGTATTTAATTCTCGCTTCAGTGGGGAGTCAGTGTAGAGTACGGAGATGGGGAGAAATGTTATCAGTACGTGGGACTGGGAGAGTCAGACGAGCAACATTGTTTTGAAGTTTTTTAATTCGCTGAAGACGATTATGTGGACAGCCTGTGAGAAGAGAATTACAGTGGTCAGTTCGTGACAGCAAAAAAAAAAGCAGAAATAAGAGTGTTCGTAGTTTCAACAAAAAGGTACTGACGGACAGTTAATCCGAGAAGTTCACAATCAGTGCGTATCAGACTGATTGCCTGAGCGTGCATGCTGAGGTTTAAATCAAGAATGACTCAAAGCTTCCTTGCTGATCTAGAAAACTGAACTTCGGCATCACCAGCCACAATAGATGTAGGGAAAGAAATAGATGTGGATTTTCATAGAGGAAATAATCATATGTCATCCAGGATATAACATCAAGATTGCAATGACTGAATCAGACTGTCTATCTGCTTAGGTCCTGCAGACTTTTGTTTTGTAGCAAAAGAGTGGTGAAGAACAGAATGACCAGAAAAGGCAACAGAAAGAGGAGCAGTATACAGAACGAACAGAACGGGGTCCAGGACAGAGCCTTGTGACACGCCATAGCAGATCTCGGATGGATCAGACTTGAAGTTGCTAACAGAGATAATCTGGAAGCAGTTGAATAGGTATGAAGAAAACCAGTTCAGAACTGTTGAATGAATCCCAAATACACATTCAGGTCTGGGAAGGAGTATACTGTGGCCTCTTGTGTCAAACGCAGCCGATAAATCGAACAAGGTTGACACAGACAGTTTGCCATCATCAACAGACAGTAAAATGTTATTAATTACTTTCAACAAAGTAATTTCAGTGTTATGGGTAGATCTGTATGCTGACTGAAAAAACGAAAACAGGCTATTTTATGTTAAATGGTCTAAACATTGAGAGAGAACAATTTTTCCCAATACTTTTGGACACAAAAACAAGGTTGGATACAGGGCGAAAACTTTTGAAGTCATTGTGATCCACAGTGGCTTTCTTTAGCAGGGGTTTAGTGCAGTTTTGTATACACCAGAGAAGACACCAAGAATTAAAGAATCATTTATAATTTTTGGTAGTGCAGGCAAAACAACATTTTAACACTCATACAGTAATGGTGAGAAGGGGGTCAAGGGCACATGTTTTTGGAGCATACTTTTTTCAACACACTGAGTCCATCTTTCTCTGATAACCGATGTAAAAGCAACAAAAGGAATATCGTAAATTTATTTTCCAAATGGATGCGACACAACTGACTGTGATTCGAATTCTTTCCTGAGGTAAACAATTTTTCAGCAGTAAAAATCTGAGAAAACACCAAACAGTACTGAAGATGGATATCTAGATAGACGGAAGCAAAGAAGATTTTGTTCTGCCACAAAATTTATTTGTAATGAAATATAGTTCTTTGCTGGATTTAGCATCAGAAATCTTGGCGTTGAAAACCTGTCTTGTCTTTGTGCACAAGAAAAGTAACAAAGTTCTTGGCTTTCTGTTAGATTAACCAAGCAAAGATGGAATTAATGGGAATATGTTTGACCCATCACCTTTTTTTTTTTTTTTTTAACTTCAGAATTTGGGACCTCTTTCCCAACAAAAGATATTGCTATCAGCTGTGAACCAAAACTGATATTTGAAGTTTTTTTGAAGGCTGCTGAAATGTGACTCAAAACCACAGATTCTTATAACTGCACATGGTCAAAATCCTGGGTGTTAGTGGTTTTGCCGGAGGAAGTGGTTGTCCTGGCCACAGCACCTCGTAGTTTGCCCCTCAGCATGTCCATCACCCGCCTGTTGGCCAGAAAGGCCATGAAGATGAAAAGGCCCTGACAGCCTTGAAGCACAGCAAACACGTAGCTCATCACGACAGACTGCACTGCCGAGGCCAGGAAACCAAACAGCCATGTCACACCAGTGAACACGGACAGTTTGGTGTACATCAACAGATTCTTCCTGTTGCTGCGAGTGCTAGCTACCTGCTGAAGACTGCGGAGACGCCAAAGAGTGACGAGGAACATGACCAGGTTGACGAGGACTGTACAAGCCAGAGGAAGGCCGAACATGACTGCACGAACTACAGCTTTGGTCATGTAACACTGGGCACCCCCGTATCCACTGTCACCTTGTGCAGCCCACTGCCAGATGAGTGTGATGGCCACAAACATCGCTGAGGTCAGCAGAACATAGCTGGTGTACTTTCTGGTCATGGCAGCAGGACTGGCCATCTTTACATGCGACAGAAGGGGAAAGGAGAGGGTGTAAAACATGTGAAAGGTACAGGTGTTCTGAGCAAACACCACAGCCAACCAAAAATAGTGAGTCATGACCCCCACCACTTCACACAACCACACCACCATTGACATTTCAGGACCAACCAACAGACATAACTGACCTCCGAACAAAGCAACGATGAGGAGAAGATTATTGATACCAGCAATCGTTCTGAGAGAAGACAGAAGACTATAAATAATAATGGAAATAATCAGAAAAATGAGAGAAATGCAAATGCAGAATCGTGAGGTCCAAAACAAGATCACGTTGTCTTCATGGTTAGAGGTCCTATTGCCCTCAGTGAAAAGGCTATCAGTGAAAAGGCCATGATACTGATCAACGCAGACAAGACCAGTGCCAGACTCAGTAATCTGGAAGAAAGGTATGTCCACGTTACCAATGACTTTGGAGTTGTCTCGTAAAACAAGAAGCTGACTCAATTTTTCATCAAACTGAAACTCCTCACGTGTCAGCTCTACTGCAGGGCAGACCAGGGGAACAGACAAAGGAAGATAAACAATATTTTCATAGGCCGTATAATGTTTGGGCCATAGGTCTTGAGAAACAATTTCCTCCGTTTTGAAACTGTCATCTGAAGTAGTGTCGTTTTTCATAAGACTTAGGAAAGCTGCAGGGGAACAGGTCGGGGAGTCTTTCAGGTCGTTCCTCCCCAGTTCCACTTGTAACTTGTTCCTGAAATGTACAGAAAGGTTCAACATCAGTGTGTCCAGTGAATCACGTTGTACAGGATGTGGAGAAAAGAAGCGGAAGCTGTAAAGGTTTCTTTTCATGTCAGTCCCATTGCCTTCAAGGCTGATGCTGAAGATGATGACACCAGCATAAATGATCTCATATTCTTGATGGTTCTGAGAAACTTCAAAATCCGTGTTCGTCAGTGACACGTCAGACATCAAGAGAAACAGGCTGCCCATGTCGAGTGCAGCTATGTCATGGTATAAACACAGCTGGTAGCCGTAGAGATTGGTGACTGCCGGGGAGCTGACACAGGTCCTGTTGATGCCCACTGAGACTGACCTCTTCCCGCGAGGACAGTGGATGCCTCTGCAAGATTTCTGAAAACAGAGGAAAGGATTGTTTTACAATCTCTCTCTCTCTCTCTCTCTCTCTCTCTCTCTCTACACACACACACACACACACACACACACACACACACACACCCATTTGCACTTAGAGACACATCTACTCGCGCGTGTGAATATATCTTAAATCAAAATCCCTTGGCTGCCAGGGAAAAACAGTAGAAAGTAGTGTTTGAATTCATAAGTCATTATCCAGAACAATCAGCCAAAAATTGAGTTTACAAAAAGCTGGAGATAACTATTCTTGATCAAATGTGTGAATTTTCAGCTTTCAAGAATTATTTCCATTCTTTTGATGATGTTATCATTGATGTCACTATGGACGTTTGCGTAAAGTCAAACGGCAGTCACGGTAATGACACACATACACGGACACAGGAAAAACGTGTCGACTGAAAATGAGAACTCGTCCATGCCTGACATGGAAGATGGCCAATGGCCAAACGGTACCAACAGAACTGTTAACTAAGACAATCGTCCGTTATGATGGGAAGCCAGAGAATCCTGCCAAACATGGTGATTTGTGCATCCAACTGACATTCTTGATTTTAGTATTTGAACCTATATCGACAAAAAATAAGTCTGTCATGGGATTATTTACGCCAAAGCATCATTGAAGGTGTTGCAGGTTGAAAATGGAGTCCTTGTACTGTAGACCTTTTCATGGGCATATCCTTAATGCAGGTAGAAAGGCTTGAGCTACCTCACCTGTGCTGCATGTATCTGCATCGCATATCTTTCAATCTGCAAGATGGCAGCATAAACTCTTTAGCTCAGATATAAAAACAAGAGGCCCAAATCATCAAAATAACACTTTTACTGATCGGAAAGAAAGAGAAATAATCAACTGATGACTTCCTGAAGGTTGATTTGCAGTCAGACATGTAGTACCCGGGACACTTCTTCAAAAATTCTTGATCTTGAAAAGACCAAACCAAGTTGATAAACGCTGACGGATACCCAGATTTTCCGAGGACAGTCCGAAGGACAGAGTGACTGACGATGTCAAAGGCCTTGCTGAAATTGATGAACAGCAGCGCGCGAGGAGTGAGAGAAATAGAGACACAGTCAGCCAAAAACGGAAAGACAAAGACACAGACACATCTAGAAGAGATACTCGTTCAGTATCGCTTTACAACTACAAGCGATTATTGTCATCAGTAGAGTGCTTTGCAGGTGGTGCCCTGCAAAATTGTTGAATCAGAACATGCACTACTTAACACCGAAGGGACTCAATGGCAGTGCAAGGTCTCCTCAAAGGCGAGGCCTCCTGGCTACCTAACTTATCATGTGGACTGCCGATGCTGTGACTACGGCAGACGAACCTTGGTGTGGCTGCGTGTGAGAGCGACTCGGGATGAGCGGCGTGGGAGATAGGGACAATGAAATTGTACAGATGTTCAGGGAGCAAAAATATTTGATAGATTAAAAAAAGAAAAAGAAAAAAAAAAAGACTATCCGGTGGATGAGTGATGTCGTTGCCACTCACCGTCTTTGGATCCCAGATCTGGTGGCCAGAACACCTGGATACCTCCTGCTCCTGTCCAGACTGACCATTGTCCTCGTCGTCGTCTCGGAAGTCCAGTAGCAGCAGTAATGGCACATCACCTCCACTTACTGATGGGGGCTCGTACACCGCAAGTAACTGGAGACCAATGTTTGTGTGTAATTATATATATATATATATATATATATATATATATATATATATATATATATATATATATGCGCGCACACACACACACACACACACACACACACACATATATATATATATACATATACACAATGTGTGTGGGTGTGAATGTCTAGATAGCTGGGATAGGAATGCGGTATGAATAATGTGAGTAAAAGATGTATCTTTTCATATTCTTTGTTCTTTGTAATTTGAAAATGAAATAGATAACCTTCTTTTACTGGAAACAAAACAACAAACACATCGCAGTTTTGAATCTTTAAGAGAGCCTCTTTGAATGTCAGTGTTTCCATCATTATTAAACCTGGGTTTTGATTCGCCATCCATGTCGCTCTTTGCTGACCGGCTGAATAAATGCCTGATTTGTTAACGATAGTGAATTTCTTTGTGAATCTCAACAGGAACCATACATCAGAATAAAGACAAGTGATTCTTGAACCACAGAATTACAGACGTGATACATGTTAACCACTCATTTAGACAACAATCGACAAAACGTTTAATTGTACCTCTGTCTTTGAACTTTGCTTTTTTTTTTTTTTTTTTTTTATCTTAACATGTTTATCATATTGAAAATCTTCGCACATGTTCTTTTTGTCATTCAAGATTCATGAATCAGTCAATTTATTGTCCATTTAAAAAGACGGGAAAAGCTACTGCTTAAAAGGGACTTTTTTCTCTCGCAGCAAATGCATTGTAGACATGAGAAAATTAATAATAAACAATGCAAAGCACACGTACAAAGAAGTGGAAAGGGACAAGATATACATACATACATACGCAGAGAAAAGATCACAATCACAGCTCTGTTGCTTACCACTCAAACTTCCGCTCATAAATCAATACATACAATAATGGTCATCTATACTTCCTTCAAAATCAAAATACCTCGACTGGCGCACCGTCCACACGGCAAACCACTTACTAATCTCTTTCTTTTTTTTCTTTTCTTTTCTTTTTTATGAAGACATTCCATTTTGCTCGGTGGCAATGGAAAAAACATATGTGGAATTGCTGAGAATACTGAAAGCTGACTGATCGAAAGACTATGAAATTTTCTTTGTCAGGGGTTCACAAAGTCGTCAGCCAGAAGGCAGCAACTGAAATGAATCACGAAAAGGGCTGGATGGGTTCTGGAGGATTTCATTTCCTTTTTTTTCTAGGAATAGACTGTGAAGTTTGTTTAGTGCCAACAGTTTCACTCAGCTAGTCTAACAACTCATGATATTGTCTACATTCGACCCTGTGATGTCGAATGTGATGATGTTCTCAGTCGGTGACATTTCATCAAACAGTTACCTCTTACATAAAAGCATTCAGGTTCTTAGATGGACAAGTCAGTTACCGTGGACACGGTATCAGAATGAACATCAAAACAAAGTTTCTTTTATGTAAAGCACGATAAAGATATTTAAAAGTGTTAGCATTTTCCACATACTCGATTTTAATCTTAAACCGGCCTCTCATACGTAAGTAAAATGAATGATTCTCATTACCTCAGCCCATGTTTGGTAAGTGTTGCAGAGGAGGCAAAAAGGATTCTTGTAATCTTGCACGGGGACATTCAGCAACCAACAGGCTTTTTCCACATTGACATCATATGTCTGCCATAAACCCGTGACGTTGCAGACAGAGATTACACGTTCGTTCATACACTTTCTGATATGGTTTTCCATATGTGAAGGACTTTCAAAAATAAGTTCATTGTCTTCGTCTTTCAAGACTGTCTCGTACAATTCTTGTGAAGATGTTGCATTGATAAGTGTAGAAGGGTCATTCACTTTCAAGACAAGTTCCCAGGGCGTCAGATTTGCGGCATCGGTGTTGCACTGTGCACAGTAGCGGTTTCTGTACGTGTAGAAACTGTCTTCACTGGTGACGGGTTGGGTTTGCTTCCAGTTTGATGCGTTCACGCTCTCACACATGAGTTTGGATGAGCTGTTTGTGACGTTATCACATTGTGTCCTCATGACGTATTTAATGACACGGAGAGTTCCAAATAACGCTGGAGAACACTGGTGGGTGTTGGGTACAGGGGTTGGAGGGTGAGAAACATAGAGGTCAGGACAACAATCACCATACGTAAAGCACAAGCTATCGCAGTAACATCGCCGACAGTTACGCATAGATGAGTCATCGGCTGTGTCGTCGTGGCAAGCCTGTTCACAAAAGTCACGATAGGCAGCAGCAGTTTCGCGGAAGAACAATTCCCCATCGAGTGCACTGTTCACAGAAAAGGGAGATCCCGTCCTTGCGTGAAACTCGCCATGTTGGGAGTAATCATCAACCGGATAATCACTACTATTGCTATCAAGGGTCGGTGGTGGGTACCGGGGTGGTAATGGAAAAGACGGTGGTTGCTCATTCACCAACAGACGTCTTGATGGCAGCGGTTGGGCCAACGCCTTGCCATACAATTTGGCAACAGGGGTTGCAGGCATCAGTGATGGTGACCCTTCCAGCTTCTCCCACACTGACAACAGAGAGAGGTGTTGGTCACCATTCTTCAAGTCTATATCAAACGTTTCTGACTCAGAGACGGAGGACGAAGAGTGAGAAAGAAGGTGTGATCTTGATGATACACGAGCTGGGCCTCTAGGCGGCCGCACTTCATCAGCATCGACTCCCCACACAGTCAAAGAACAAGGAGACAAAAATAGTTGGTCTCGAACCAGCAGCAACAGCACAAACAGAAAGCAGAGTCGATTACAATACAACTTATTCATCATCTTGCTGATTTGATGTTTTTTACGTTTAGGGGGATTTTCATTATCTTTACCACAGTTAATGCAAATCAAAGGCAGGCCTAATTATGCCACATATATCCCACGCATTATTTCTGGACTGCCAATCTCAATAAAGAGCTGTAAACATCCGGATTTATCTGACAAGTATTTGCTGTCTGTGGGGCTCTAAGCAATAAATGATTGTCCATTTTGTATAAGTTTTTTTTTTAATCTTTTCGTGGTCAATATCAGTCAGTTAATGTCCAATCTTAATTCCAGTTCCTGTCCTCAGAAAGCAAAACCACAGCTTTGGCATAAAGCGAAAAAACAATCTGAGCAGAGGCAGTCAGCCCTGGTTCTGGCGATGTGATGTCACGAATGCCATATGAATTGTGATGCTGGATGGACCAATCAGTGAATTTTCATCTGAGCTATGAGAAACACGGGGACACGTGCCTTGGCTTCGCATGCTCCTCCCCCTTCTCTCTCTCTCTCTCTCTCTCCTCTCCCCTCTCTCTCTCTCTCTCCCTCCCCCCCTTACACAGACACACACACACACACACACACACACACACACACACAAAGGGGCGATAAAATCAGTGTCGTGATGGGCTTGACAGAAAACATCACAGAAGCATTGCTCGGGGTTGAAATAAAAACATCACTGAAGCAAAATGTTATCTCCATGTCTCTCCGCCCGCCCCAGTCCCCTCCCCGCCAGCCTCCACCTCCTTATCCTGATGCACGCCAGCTGACCACAACACGTGAAACATTCATGTCCTCTAGCTGTTTTACCAAATGACTGCCATTAAAGAGAGTGGGGTTGGTCGGACTGTCGGCTCATGAAAATGTCAGCGTACTATATGATACTATCTCCCAAGGGAATGACAAGCGAGGACTCTGCGATTGGCCATCACGTCCCATTAGGATTTGGGGAATGCTGGGATGAAGAGGCACATTGTTGCAAACGCACGTGCACACATACATACATAAACACATCTGGGTTTGGTCATGTTTGTTACCTGCAGTCAATTTCATCCCCTGTAAACATCCCACCCCAACCCACCACCAAAATTTTGAATTATTTTGAATGATGACTGCACCCAGTTTTGAAAATAATAGTAAATGTTACATGATGGAGACTGAAAGGTATTTTTGAAGGGGAGAAATACTTACCTGATAATCACCATTTTGTCGATGTTTCAGGCGTAAAAAAACAATTACCAGATGAAACTGGAAGACTCGCAAAATATTGGTCATAGCAGGCTAACGGTATGGGTGTATTTGGATATCGGTTTCATTTTAAAACTGAATGAGCGAATGCTTTATAAATCTAGGGAATTCGGTTGGTACTTAAATCAGGCTTTGCCTTTCGCTTTATGTTTTAAACCAAGGATGGGATTACGTTTTAACAGGAAAATGTGTCAGAATGGGATGATGTAATCGGTTATATCTTTGATTCACAAGCGTTTGATTTTCGTTGTGTTTTGCTATTGTATTATTCTTTTCGTTGTGTTTTGTTCGAATTCTATTCCTTGATTCCGCATTCAATACCATCTAACCTCATCTGACAGACATAAAACTCTCCAAAGTGTTTGCCCTCAAGTTGTTCTGTGGGTCATCAGCTTTCTTGTGAACAGACCTCAGTCTGTCCGATTCCAACACGTCCTCACATCTGTAAAGAACACTTCCCTGAAGGCACTGTCTTAACACCTGTCTTCTTTTCGTTATACTCAAATTACTGTATTGGCAATGACAGTAAAATATTCTGATGATTCTGCACTGCAACACCTATCAAATTTTGACAATATGCCCTTTGACTGTTGAAACCTTTTGCATCCCGGTGCGGGGAACTCTGTTTAGATCTTAAAGCGCAGAAGACTAAGGAAATGTTGATTGGTTTTAGGAAGAATCCGTCCACTGTGTCAGACCTTTATTTTCGTGGTGTGAAAATTGAGTATGTAAATGAGTATAAATATTTAGGAACGGTTACTGACAAAAAATAAGCTTTAATGCTAATATCAAACTAATATCTGTTCAAAAGAATATCAACCCAAAAAGTATTGTTTACGAAAGCTCAGAAACTTCAGTGTCAGTGATAAATTACTGCAGGTTTGTTACGCATGTTTTATTGAATCAGTGTTCACGTTCTCTTTTATATTTTGGTATGGAAGCTTCAGTGTGAAATGTAAGTATATGTTATACAGGATAGAGAATGTCTGCAACATGATCACGGGAATTACACAAAATAGACCGTGTGTTCTCTTCGAATAGCGAGTCACACAGAAAGCAGAAGTGATCTCGAATGACAGCAGCCATGGACTCAGTAAATACTATCAACTGTCACCACCCGGAAGGCGCTACATGACTCAAATTTAAAACTCTTAGAAATAAAAACAGGTTTATTCCTATGTCAATTCAGTTGTTGAATAAATAACTTTGCCCCATCTTTTTTATGTAACGTGTTTACCGAATAGGCTGTTTCCAAAGTGTGTGTTTGTGTGTGTGTGTGTGTGTTTGTGTGTGTGAGTGTGTGTGTGTGTGTGTGTGTGTGTGTGTGTGTGTGTGTGTGTGTGTGTGTGTGTGTGTTTGGGTAGTGGAAAGGTTATATTGTTATCGGGCTTGCTTTGCTATGACTGTTGTGTGTTATTTTGTTATATATATTTCTATGCAAAATGTTGCTTGTATTCTGTATATTTGTATTTGTATTTCTTTTTATCATAACAGATTTCTCTGTGTGAAATTCGGGCTGCTCTCCCCAGGGAGAGTGCGTCGCTACACTACAGCGCCACCCATTTCTTTGTATTTTTTTCCTGTGTGCAGTTTTTATTTGTTTTTCCTATCGAAGTGGATTTTTTTTTTTACAGAATTTTGCCAGGGACAGCCCTTTTGTTGCATGCTGCACACGGGACCTCGGTTTATCTGATCTGAATGACTAGCGTCTAGACCACCACTCAGGGACTAATGGAGGGGGAGAAAATATCGAAGGCTGAGCCGTGATTCGAACCTGTGCGCATAGATTCTCTTGCATCGTAAGCGGACGCGTTACCTCTAGGCCATCACTCCATATATGACATACTTCACCACACTTAATTTCTCTTACTGAGATAATAGAGTTATACTGATTCTGAAACTGCATCGTGCTTTTGTAGACTTTGTGAAACCATTCGACCCTACAAACAGAACTCCTTTGTGGACATATTCCACTCTGCAGTAGATTAACTCCACAGAATGATAATGAAGATAACGGAATGTTCAATAAAGAATAGGAAAGGTGGGGCTGAACTAAGAGACTATATGAATATTACGGTTAAGCTTAGTGCTGAACAGGGAAATGTACGTAACCTGCTATTATCAACTCTCTTATCAAAGAATAAAGTCGCTTTAGAACTACCACGCAAAGGAAGGCAGAGGACGACATTTAATGTTGTCTTTTCTTTCTTTCTTCTTTTTTTTCTGTATTTTCTTCTCTCTTTTTTTTGTCTGTCAGCCTACAGTCAAGTAGACTGCTGCATAATATTCGACAAATTCTTCTGCGCCCAGTCTTCTTGTTTGTGATGTCTGAATGAACTATAAAGTCAGCTAACAAGTTTTCAGATTCAGGCGTTTGGACTTCAGTTTAAATTCAGTAATTGATTAAAGTAGTGTAATGATATGTAAATAAAGAAGAGAAAAACCCATAGATTAGTTTAAGGTATGATAATCGCGTGGGTGATTTGTGATAGTGATACAATGCCTTTTTTGTACATTGTTATGACTAATATTTGATTCTCTTGATTTCCCAGGAAAACCTCTTTCAGAATCAAGGAGACTACACAAAGCTGTCGTTTATTACAATGTTGTTGTTTTTTTAATTCAGTTTCAAGTTCTTTACTGAAATAAACTAAATCTCTGCGACAGCCAGTTGCTTTTGCACAGTGTTTATCGAATGTATTGACGGCTTTGTAAACAGTGCCCACATCTTTATAGCAAACTTCCTTAGTTAACTCTGACTTGTGAGTAAGAATGTATACTCACATTACTCACAGACATGGGAATAAAAACGTTGTAAAAAAAAAAAAAAAAAAAATACTGTGGCGACATACTGTCTCGGATGAAAACATTCCGATTTTCATACAGAAAGCTTTGTGTCACTACAATACAATACAATACAATACATTGCAATTGTAATACACTACAGTACAGTACAGTACGGTACAGTACAGTACAGTGCAACATTATACAACTAATAAAATACGACACAATGCAACAATGCATACAATAAAAACGCCACACGTTACAAATAGGAATGTGTGCAGTGTCACCGTTCTTGCATTGAAGCAGTCAGTATTACGAGATAAGATAATACCCGTAGCTGGTGGTATAAATAATAAAACATTCCATTTCGCTTTTACCCGAACATTGACAATAGTCACAAGAGTTTTGCAGTGATGTGAATGACTTTGCCATGTACCCCTCTCCCCCTCCCCCGTACACCCAATTCCCAATTCCCTCCCCTCTCCCCCTTTTATCACCTGTCAAGAGGCCGCGGCATGATGAATAAATGATTCGTGTGTGTGTGTGTGTGTGTGTGTGTGTGTGTGTGTGTGTGTGTGTGTGTGTGTGTGTGTGTGTGTGTGTGTCCTCTCTCATTCTCTGTCTGTCTCTCCTCCTCTCTCTTTCCCTCATAATGTCTATCTGTCTGTGTCCGACTCTCGTACACTCCCACCGTGTCTCTTACTTGTTGGTTTTGTTGTTGTTTGTTTGGTTGGTTTTTTGTGGGGGGGGTTTTGTTTGTTTGTTTTTTGTTGTTGTTGTTTTTTTTTGTTGTTGTTGTTGTTGTTTTGGGGGGGCGGGGGGGGGGGGTTGCTTGTTGTTGTTTCTTTTAGAGGGAGAGAGAGAGTTTGTGTGTGTGTGTGTGTGTGTGTGTGTGTGTGTGTGTGTGTGTGTGTGTGTGTGTGTTCGTTTCTCTGTCAACCTCTGTCACGTCTGCATCTCTGTATGTCGTTCTGACTGCCTCTGTCCCTGTATGTCGCTCTGTCTCTTCTCCCTCCCCCCCCTCTCTCTCTCTCTCTCTCTGTACAACATTTATCTGCCCACCTATCATGACAGAGGGAGACACACAGGCAGACAGGAAACGCGCACAAAGCGAGACATGGAGGTAGACACAGAAAGACAATTAACGTATTCAGAGACGAAGACAGAGACACAGAAAAAGAAAGGGAGAGTGACAGCAACATAGAAATCAAGCAGACGCAGAGAGAGACATGTCGACGAAAGATACAGAGAGACAGTCAACATTACAGAGGCAGAGACAGAGACAGACCTTGTGACAGGCCGAAAAGCACATAGCACAATATTGGTTCTCGGTCAGGGGTTAAGTCCCTGCTTTGTTACCTTGCTGTAAATTCCGCTCTGCTAGAAAAAGGACAGGGGAGACAAATGCAGGGGCTGTGTTTATTTCGCTTTCTTCCCTTGACAGCAGAAAGTCTGAACCACTGAAAATCAAATCACCAGCTGAGTACTGGCCCCACATGGCGTTAGTCCTACATATATATATATATGGGCGGTCAAGTCCCAAGAAACAAGTTATATCTGGTTTGGAACGTTTTGTTCGTTGTTTGTTGTTGTTGTTGTTCTTTTGTTTGTTTGGTTGTTGTTTTTGTTGTTGTTGTTGTTTGTTGTTGTTGTTGTTGGGTTTTTTTGTGTTTTTTTGTTGTTCTTGTTTTTGTTTTGTTTTTGTTTGGTTGGTTGGTTGGGGGTTTTTGTGTTTTTGTTGTTGTTGTTGTTTTGTTTTGTTTTTGTTTGTTTTGTTTGTTTTTGTTTTGTTTTGGTTTGTTTTGGTTGGTTTTTGATTATTTTTTTTTTAATCCGATTCTTTTAATGTCACACGAAAAATATGTACGCATCTTCTCTATATCTCTCTCTCCTTTTCTGTATGTGCATGTGTGCGTCTGTGTGTCAGGGAAGGGATTTTTTTTTTTTTTTTTTAGTTTGTGGTGTGTGTATGTGTGTGTGTGTGTGTGTGTGTGTGTGTGTGTGTGTGTGTGTGTGTGGAGGGGAGATGTGGGTGTTCAGGCGTGTGGCACCATTACAATTAATTGCCATGACGAATGGTACGGAATTATTTTAGATGCCATTCACAGGCGGAACGTGTAAATATCGGTGGTGAAGGCATGGCAGAGGACACCACTAAACAAGCGAACCCATGTGTAGTGACAGATAAGCAGACAAACAGGCGGGCAGACAGACGGACAGAGAGACAAAGGTATATCTAAGTAGACAGATAGATAGACAAGACAGGTAGGTAAATAAATAGATAGATAGAGAGATAGACAAGACAGGTAGATAGACAGACAAGCAGACAGACAGACAATTCGACAAACAGTCATGTTATCATTGATGCCAAGTCTAGGGATTTCATTTTGTCTATCAAAGTGATGAAGATACGACATGGTATTATTATTAGTATCATTATTATCATTATCATCATTATCATTGTTATCATTATCATATTTTTTAACTAAAGTTTACAACACGTGAAGCGTACGTTTTGCTGCAGAAATTCTCACAGGTGCTTTCGTAGTGCTGAGTGGCAATGTTCTAAAACGGGCGTGTGACCTACAGGGTGCGGCCTCCCGTGGCTGAATGACTTTTATCTGTGAATGGTAGAAGCTTGTCACCTACCGGTACAACAGTCGTATTATGCTCAGCTTTGACATGTTTGGATTACACATAATGATCGAGAACAAGAATGTATTTATCAGACGAAAACAAACAGTATGCGACGAAACCCATGCCGACCTGTGACCAGTATCACTCAAATCAACAAGTTTATGATGACATCTTTTGCTTTACATATGCATGTAATGAATTATCTGATAATCCCAGAATGGTGTGTAAGTGTACCAAATACTGTTTAGCGGCGTTCACATCTTCTGTGCCCAAGAATCTACTGTGAACATCTACCTGTAGCTATGGATTTGACCAGTGTATTATAGAATAGGATTAAAGGTACTGAATGTATCTTTCAGTTATGTTTGCTTTCATTTTAAAAAAAATTTTAAAAATTTTAAAAAAACTGACCGTGCTGTAAATTTTTGTCTCTTTTTCGAAATTGCTTTTTAGATATATATGAAAAGTCTTAGTTTTTGAGAAGTCATCTGTGTCTCCGTCTAAAAGAGTTGTTGTCTCATACAAATGGCAGCGTCGTCATTAAAAATGGTTGTATTACAAAACACTATCCGTGTGTGGGCATCAGAGGAACTGTTTAGGGCCTATTTATCAGCAGTGAAAAGGACTGATTGTGTTCTAATGTTGCACGTGTTGGCATCACAAGGACGGACGGACTATTTGTGTCGCCATCCACATCAGCAATGGATGAATGATTGTGCTACAAAATCAGTTGTCAAAGAAGTGGGCCAAGGTGTGTAGTGATTCGAAGCAGAACATCCATATGCCAAGTGAACATCAGTTTTTCAATTTTATCTTAAATTGTTCTTCCTTTTTCTTGCCAGTTTTTTAGGTTACCTTTCAAAACAGTCGGCCCGCAAACACTTACTTTCCTTGCAAGCGCGAATAACTTTTCGCCGGTAATTAAAATTCAATAAACGGTTGCCAACTGGTATTTACTCAGTCCCTTCGGTTCTCTTTGCAATGCACATTATTTCCTTGGCAGTCTCATTTCGATAAAGAGACGATAGTTTATGAGCTTATGAGTCTAATGCTTCAATAGAAGAATTTTAACAGTCATTGCAATCCTTCGGTGAAGAATCGACGACATGATCACAGAATTCCTCCATAAAAATGACAATACGGGCACAAAGTCATGTAAAGTATGATTCACAAAAGTTACGTTTGTGTTCCACGATCACAACTACAAACAGAACCATACTTTAGGAACAAACTTTCCCTCTCTCCTTTTGAGAAAAAGTGCAGCGAGAATTTGAAAGGCTGCGCAGAGAGAAGGTAGGAGGGGACAGCTTACTGTTTGCAAACGACTGACTGCATACACGCACTGAAGAGGCCTTGGTCTACAGTGGTGTGAAGTGTAGCTATGCTCTCCATATCGCGTTGTGAGACTTGGGGTGAGTGATATTTGACGTGTGTGCTGGAACTGTACAAACCTTGGAGTGAGAGAGTATCTAAAAGGGTGAGTGCGACTTCTGTTCTTCCAGCCTTTCTCTGCCTTGCCCTACCTCTGTTTGCCTCTCTCTCTCTCTCTCTCTCTCTCTCTTGCTCGCTAGAATGGTTGTCTTTCTGCCTTGGTCTCCATCTGGCGCTCTATATATCTGCCTTCTCTCTCTCTCTCTTTCTCTCTCTCTCTCCACTCCCATCCCCCACTCCCATCTCTCTCTCTCTCTTTTTTCTCTTCTTGCTCGCTCAGTAGAACGCTTGTCTTTTTCTCTGTGTCTCACTCTTTCACGCTGTTTTTGTGTTTCTGTCTTTCTCTGTGTGTCTGGGTATGTGTGTGTTTGCACACGCGCGCACGTGAGAGCGAGAGCGAGAGAATTTCTCGGTCTTCGTTTCTGTTCTGTCTCCTTGTGTATCTGTAATGTCATCTGTCTGTCTCTCACAGAGACACAGAAAGGGG
>NC_134899.1:16981526-16999026 GCF_041734735.1 Babylonia areolata
GGGGTTGGGAAGGGGAGGGAGGAAAAGAGGTTTTCTCGCAAATAGAGTACGTGGAGGGGGTGGTGTGGGGGGTCTAGTGGTAGTGGGGGGGGGGGGGGGGCGGGAGAAGGGCGAGGGAAAGAGAGAGAGAGAAGAAAGAGACACATAACAGAGTAAGAATGGGTGTGAGGGGGAAGAGTGGTGGCTGTAGTGGGAGGTTGGGGGGTCGGGGGCGGGGGGAGGAGGGGCTTCCACGTTAGATAGGGGGGGGGGGGGGGAATGGTGGGCAAGCAATTCGTATGAATGGATTTGGGCTTCTTTAATTCACACGTAGAGTCAGAGACACAGAGGCAGTGACAGAGAGAGAATGAGTGAGAGAGGTCCTGATATCTAAATGATACCCAAAACCGATTCTTCACTCTTGACAGCAGCAGGCAAAACTACTGTGAATGGCAAGACGGACGGGCAAGAGAGAGAGAGAGAGACAGAGATTTACAACACTATACTGTCTTGGTCTTTCCTACTTTACTCATAACTTGATAATGATAGGGAAAAGAAGAAGAATGCGTATTTTTCAGCGCCCTCCTTGCGGATTTAAACGCATTGAATTTGACTATAACAATACATGTGGAATGAATTTGAAAACAAGGGAACGCTGGTGGGAGCGAAGGAAGCAGGGCTCAACTTCTGGAGACGTTTTCCCTTGCAACACCTGTGGGAAGTGCTGCGCATCCAGAATCGGCCTCTTCTCCCATATGAGGACACACACCAACAGATAAGCCTGCCTGCCTACTCATCCGTCGGTCCGACGGGAGACTCCATCATCATATGGAATAAATAAAGTACAGAAATATACTTGTATTTGATAAAATAATGTTGAAAATACAAACCCGTTGAAAAAAAATATTTAGATGTAAAAAATTTTAAAAAGGACAAAATTCTAAACAGGATAGCATCACCCACAACTCTCAAAACTCTTCCATTTCACCTCCTTCATACTCTCTCTGTGTGTGTGTGTGTGTGTGTGTGTGTGTGTGTGTGTGTGTGTGTGTGTGTGTGTCTGTCTGTCTGTCTGTCTGTCTCTCTCTCTCTCTCTCTCTCTCTCTCTCTCTCTTTCCTTCGGGGAGAATGGTGCGTGCAAGCGATCACATGTGTGTGTATGGAAATAAATCCCAAGATTAAAAAACTGGACTTCTTTATGTTAAAAAAAAAAATCAAACCAAGGCTTGTCTCTGATGCTCCTTTTTTTTCTTTTTCTTTTTTTTTCTTTTTTTTTCCGAAAACGGAGACGGCACTTGGATTTATGATGTATGATGGAGAAATTGTATGAGGAGTGGTTCTTGGACAAAAACAACAACAACAACAACAATATATATATATATATATATATATTCGTATTTGTATTTCTTTTTATCACAAAAGATTTCTCTGTGTGAAATTGGGCTGCTCTCCCCAGGGAGAGTGCGTTGCTGCACTACAGCGCCGCCCTTTTTTTTTCTTTTTTTTATTTTCTTCTTTCCTGCGTGCAGTTTTATTTGTTTTTCCTATCGAAGTGGATTTTTCTACATAATTTTGCCAGGAACAACCCTTTTGTTGCCGTGGGTTCTTTTACGTGCGCTAAGTGCATGCTGCACACGGGGCCTCAGTTTATCGTCTCATCCGAACGACTAGCGTCCAGACCACCACTCAAGGTCTAGTGGAGGGGGAGAAAATATCGGTGGCTGAGCCGTGATTCGAACCAGCTCGCTCAGATTCTCTCGCTTCGTAGGCGGACGCGTTACCTCTAGGCCATCACTTCACATATATATTGACGGATAGAAGTTTGTAGCATGGAACGGGTGGGTAGTGAAAATCATTGAATGTTCTGGTAAAGCGTAGGCTTTGTTCATCCCACGAACTGAGACACAGGTGAGGCACTACAGTTTGGGAACCAACCCAACCCTGAAACTCAGAACGAAAGCCAAGAAAGCTTATGTCGCAGGTTGGTACCCTTTACAACAATACCTAAGTCATCGACCGCCAAGATTTTCAGCTAATGGTATACTCACTCACCTGACATTCTATTATCAGCTGGAAAAAATAAATAAATAAATAAATGAATAATTAACATGTATTTCTGTTAGAAGTCTGTGATGCTGAAGAAGGCATCTTCTTGGGTTCCGTGATCCGTAAAGGTCTTGCAAAAGAAATTATGTTAAATCTGCTCAGATTTCTCTCTCTCTCTCTCTCTCTCTCTCTCTCTCTCTATATATATATATATATATATATATATATATATGCACATATATATGTGGGGTTTTTTGCGCTATTTATCAATCTGTCTATCTATCTATCTATCCATCTATCTATCTTTCCCTCTTTTTCTCACTGTCTCTGTCTGCCTGTCTGTCTGTCTGTCTGTCCCTCTCTCTCTCTCTTTCTCTCTCTCTCCCGCCTCTCTCTCTCATGATGGTATAGTGGGAGATCTGTCAGAATGAATCTAATCTAATATTTTGCCCTTTTTTTCTCATCGTCTCTGTCTGTCTGTCTGTCTGTCTGTCTGTCTGTCTGTCTGTCTGTCTCTCTCTCTCTCTCTCTCTCTCTCTCTCTCTCTCATGATGGTATGGTAGATCTGTCAGAATGACTGTAATCTAATATTTATGTTTACGCATCACTATAGTCAATGATCTGCCAAGCCCATCCACCGCACCTCATCTAGCGCGCGCGTGTGTGTGTGTGTGTGTACATGCGAGCGTGCGTGCGTGTGCGCGTGCTGGGAGTGTGCCTGTGTTTATTTGTGAATGTGTGTGCGATAAGTGTGTATGTTGTATGTGTGCGTACGCGCGTGCTCTTGTGCGTGTGTGTGTGTACGAGTTCCTGTTTTGTCGTTCATTATGTCTTTCTCTTTTTGACTCACTTGTGTAAAACAAAGTGTGTCTTTACAATTACTCAGTGTTTGGTCGTCTGTGTGTGTGTCTGTGTGTGTGTCTGTGTGTCCGTGATAAACTTTAACATTGCCATTTCCTCTGGAAATATTGTGTTCGCCAATACCAGTTTGGCTTAAACATAGTAGGAAATGAAATCTTTACAGTCATACCAATAATAGGTTGTAAGTCTCCCGAATAAAGCCGTATTTCCGGAACATTAGCGGTTTATTTCGTTGTGGCTCGTTCCGGATTCCGAAAACTATACACATTTCGCCCCAGTTGCTAGAACGCAGGCTATGTTTGAGAAGACGGCATGACATCGTTTTTCTTGTTTGCAATTACAAGAAAAGAAATACAAATTCTGGACAGAACACATACAGTGACATTAACTACACCATCAACGTGTTTACTGTATATGAATATTCTAAAGTGGATACTGAATTAACTAGAATGAACATAAAAGAAAAATTGAATCGAACGTTTCTTTCAGTTTCAGACAGCCTGTTGTCGGACTGGCTTGTAGATATCTACATATATGTTGCAGTGTGCCTGAGGCAATGTCAGCGTCTCCTTCAAGGCCGAATTAAAATAATTTCTTGAATAACTGAGATATGTCAAGAAAACAACATTCAAACAGTGTTGTTACCTCAAATACAACTTTTTTTTTTTTTTTTTTTTTTTTTTTTGCTTAAAAAAGACCCACAGATTTTTATATCAAATGTGGTGAAGTGACGATAAATGCGGTGTAGTGTTCGGGATTAGACTACATGTTTCTAAGCAGAACAATCATCGTTCGATCCCACTAGCATGCATTTGGGTTGTTTGGGTTTTGTTGTTGTTGTTGTTTCTTTTCAAGCTTATCAATATCTTATACAGGACCCATTTTAATGATATTTTTGGTCTCATTTTTTCCCTTGTGATTCCTTTACTGGATACGGCGTGTGTCACATGTGAGTCTTGAAGGCCTTGCCTCTCTTGTTACCTTGTGTGTAGTTTTGTGTCCTTTTTAAAAAATAAAACAAAAAAATATGTGTTGTTAATGGGTTTTTGTGTTTTTTTTTAATAATGTCTGTTTTCCGCTTATCTCTATAGTTTGTTTTAATATATTTTAAATAAACCTCACGTGTGGGTGGAATTGAAAAATTGAGTATGCAGCCTTCATTTTCGAACGTCATTACACAGGTAAAATGAAGATTTCATATCTCTCTCTCTCTCAAAGAAACACGTGCACTAAGGTGACGAATTATGTCCACTGAAACAGACAAAAATGAATTGTTTATCACGCTCATGTGAAGCACTTTAGATAGCCGCCTGCTGTTTCTGTCGTGCAAGAAGGATCGCCTCAGCACTTTCTGTCGTGTCATCTTTACATTAAAAAAAAACCCAGACGTCTGCTGCTCATATATGCAGCAGCCAGAGCTGTGTCGTCTGTCTTGTACCTTCTGCAAGTTAAAGACAATTTCACAATATTACGGGGTGTTTCCACAGTTAGAATACTACTACTACTACTACTACTACTACTACTACTACTACTAATAATAATAATAATAATAATAATAATAATAATAATAAGTGGCAGAAAGGAGTCGAGCGGGGATCTGACAGCTTTTGTTGTTGTCACATTCGATATCTGTCTTAAGTAACGAGTGGCGTTGTGTCCGTGTACATGTGTGGTGATATAATTCATTAGTACCTATATTTCCTGTATATAAGTATATACTCGTGGCCCTTCCTGAGTGTACCACATGCAGAAGATCAAACACGCACGTTAAATATCGTGTTATCTGTGTTAAACTTCTATGTGTTGTGGGAACACAGAAATAACGATGACAAGAAACGGCAGCAATGTGATGTAGGCCGTGTAATAGAAAGACAACAGAAGGAAAGGAAGAAGAACAAGAATTAGAACATCAAGAAGAACAAAAGAGCAAGAAGAAATCTGGTGTGTGTGTGTGTGTGTGACTGTACGTGTAAGAAACATAAACACTAACCCTCTAAGAATCATGCCACGACTCCTCACACACATACACACACACACACACACACACACACACACACACACACACACACACACACACACACACACACACACACACACACACACACACACACACACACACACACACACACACACGTGCATGCTCCCTGTTTTAAAGCACCCGAGTTCAATACATTCAACGTGTCCTTCGCTGTCGGCTCCCTGCAGTGTCGTGCAAAGCTGTCTATGATCTGCAGGCAGAAACAGATAGATAGCATTGATTCCACCTGTGTCTCTTATCTCTGACTCGTCGGTTTCGATGGGACAACTGAATAGTCTAGTAGCATTTCGCAAGTGTGTGTGTGTGTGTGTGTGTGTGTGTGTGTGTGTGTGTGTGTGTGTGTGTTTTGGGGGAAGTGTTTACACGTGTGTGTTTGTGTGTGTGTGTGTATATATGTGTGTGTGTGTATGTGTGTGTGTGTGTGTGTGTGTGTGTGTGTGTGTGTGTTTGTGTGTGTGTGTGTGAATGTTTATCTGTGTGCTTAGGAGAAGTGTATGTGCGTGGGTAGGTGTAAAGGGAGGATACGCGTACACGTGCACGTGGCTGTTGTCTATCTGGGTTCTCTTTGACATCAGTGTTGACTGTGTGTATTGTTCGTATTTTAGCGCGATATGATTTGTCCGCTCCGAACTGAATTGAACACGATGATCAAAGTCATAGGATGGGTGATATATTGTATATAGATACTAGTTTTAAATCTAGCTGTTGCTTTATTTGTGTGTTTATGGGTTTTGCTGCTGCTACTGTTGTTGTTTGTTTATTTGTTGCTGTTGCTGTTGTTGGTTTTTTTGTTTGTTTGTTTTTTTTGTTGTTGTTTTTAGGGTGTTTTTTTTACTATATTTACTAGTTTCAATTTTTAGATTTAGTTTTAAATCTAAACATTCAGCACATATCAATGGCACAGCTTTAGCACTGGTCACTGGATATCCTGTCTCTTCACCCTTCCTCAGCCCTCACCCTCACCCCCGTTCCCCTGCCCACAAACAGAACCCACCCACCCCCCGCTCCCCTCGCCCCCTCCACCCTCCCTTCCCCTCTGCCTGTCACCCGATCGCTATTTTCCCCTGGATGTCCCATCACCCACTGACCACCCTCACACTCACCCCACCCACCCCATCTCCTCCCGGGTCAATTGAAAGGACTACACTGCCACATGAATGCTGAATGCTGGCTGGCACACTGTTACACATAGTGTGACTCTAATGAATTCCTGTTCATAAAAAAAGTCTTATTTCCGTACTTGCATAGTCATCTGCCTTGAAACATGGGACAAGCTGGTGACCGCAAATGTGACAGCGGCTGTGACGATGTTTTTGCTGTTGCTGCCGCTGCTAATGAGGAGGAGGAGGAAGAGGAGGACGACGACAATGATGATAACATGTACTCACACACACACACACACACACACACACACACACACACACACACACACACACACACACACACACACACACACACACACACACACACACACATACACACACACGCACGCACGCACACACACACAGGGAGAGAGAGAGAAAGAGAAAGAGAGAGAGATACATTCACAAAGTGTGCTTGAGAGAGAGACAGAAAGCTTACACACACACACACGTACGCACGCACGCACACACACACACACACACACACACACACACACACACACACACACACACACACACACACACAGGGGGAGAGAGAGAGACAGAGAGAGAGACAGAGGGAGAGAGATACATTCACAAAGTATGCTGGAGAGACACAGAGAGAGAGACAGAGAGCTTACACACACACACACACACACACACACACACACACACACACACACACACACACACACACACACACACATGTTGGCGGTTTAGTCTGTCAATCTAATATCCAACTTCAAGTACACAAACTCTTCCCAGCATTCTTGCCTCTCCCAATCCCCTCCGCCCCCCATCCCACCCCAACTTCACCCCCACCTAACCTCCCCCTCAACCGGCTTTCGGGTGCATTATTTGCCCACTACCGCCATCACCTATTAGCACACACACACACACACACACACACACACACACACACACACACACACACACACACACACACACACACACACACACAGCACACACACACACACACACACACACACACACACACACACACACACACACACGTCCCACCCCACCCCACCCCACCCTGTGTCAGTCGACTATTCTGCGCCAACCATTATTGTACAGGGAAAATCCTAAGTCAACACAAGCTTGAGGGGGGAAGTGCCGTGCCATGTACAGTCCCTTCTAACTGTATGCATGAGAAAGAAAAGAAAGAAAGAAGAAGAAGGGGGGGAGGGAGGGGGAAGCTGACTAGTAGGGCCCTCTAAGGGCGGTAAACAAATATCAAAACATCGCTGGAACACTTGGTACAACCTCACCTTAATGATGCCAGCTTGCCGTTGTGCGCATGGATCATTCAGTTTTCATCAGACATACAGGGATATACAAGTAAAATATGCGGGTAGACAGACTAACTTCAGGGATGACAAGACGGTGCAGACAATTTCTGTACATGAAACATGTAAATAAAAACATGGCAATGTCTACATGTAACAGCATAATAAACATAAACATGAACTGGAGGAGGGAGAAGCGACCGAAACGAAATCAGTTTCATGAAGGTAGTGGACTGAGCATTGTTACATTGTGAGTTTGTTTTGTTGTTGTTGTTGTTGTTTATTGTTGTGTGTGTGTGTGTGTGTGTGTGTGTGTGTGCGCGCGCGCGCGCGCGTGTGTCCTTGGTAAACTTTAACAAGGTAATTTTCTCAGGATATACTTTGTTTGCCAGTACCAAAATTGGATCAAACACAGCGAAAACAATGTTTACAGTCATACCACTGATAGGTAGGTCTTCCGGAATAAGCCGTATTTTCAGATCATGAACGGTTTATTTCATTGAGGTTCCGGATTCAGAAAATTTATCGGACTCTTCACGGGAAGTTGCCTGTATGTTTGGGTCTGAAGACGGCATGACATCGTTTTCTTGTTCGCAATTAAATGAAAAGAAATTAAGTTATGGATAAAACACGTAGAATGACACTAACTACACGATCGATGTATTTACTGCACATGAATAATCTAAAGTGGATACTGAATTAACTAAGATAAACTTCTCTTCTTTTTTTTTTAATGAATCGACGACGCCTCTCGCAGTTTTGGTAGCCCACACCGGTCTGCGCAAATCTGGAGAAAACGTCAACATGTTGGGGTGAGCCTCAGGCCATGGCAACGTCTCCTTTACCGCGAACTTTAAATAGAAAATTTCTCAGACTGCCCAGATACATCAAGATAACACAACTGAAACAGTGTTATCACTTCAGTAATCAATTTATAGCGATTTTTTTTTTTTTAACATAAGTTTAGATATTAATCTTGTATGCTGGTGAATATGTTTTGGCCCTATGGTAAGTCTTCTTGCAACTGAGCTTAAAATAATTGTATATGATTCAATTCCGCTCCAATACCCTTTTTTTCAATAATATCAAAATAATGATAATTTAATAATATTAAAAATTTTAATACAGAACACATTTTTTTACTCTTTTTTTTTTATCTCGTACCCCCCCCCCCCCCCCCGGCCCCCCCAACCCCCGCTACCTCACCCCCTCGTGATTCCTATATTGGATAAAGTGCGTATCACGAACGAGTCTTGAATACCCTACCTTTCTTCTTCTTCTCTTTTTTTTTTGTTGTTGTTGTTGTTGTTGTTGTTGTTGTTTTCTTTTCTTTTCTTTTTGGGGAGTGGGGAAGCGTTCTTGTCTTAACCATAGTTTGGCGTGTTTTCATTTCTTTCTTTCATTCATTCTTTCTTGTCAGTCCCAATGTTTGTGAATGAAAATGTGCGTTGATGCAGGACGGTGTTTTGGTGTGCTGCACCGTGCTGAACTGTACTGCACTGTGCTGAACTGTATTGCACTGTGCTGAACCTTATTGCACTGCGCTGAACTGCATTGCACAGTGCTGCACCGTGCTGAACTGTATTGCACTGTGCTGACCTGTATTATGTTGTGCTGAACTGTATTGCACTGTGCTGAACTGTATTGCACTGTGCTGAACTGCATTGCACTGCGCTGAACTGCATTGCAGAGTGCTGCACCGTGCTGAACTGTATTGCACTGTGCTGAACTGTATTGCACTGTGCTGACCTGTATTATGTTGTGCCGCATTGTGTTGAACTGTATTGCACAGTGCTGCACTGTGTTGAACTGTATTGCACAGTGCTGCACTGTGCTGAACTGTACTGCACTGTGCTGAACTGTACTGCACTGTGCTGAACTGTATTGCACTGTGCTGAACTGTACTGCACTGTGCTGAACTGTATTGTGTTGTGCTGAACTGTATTGTGTTGTGCTGAACTGTATTATGCTGTGCTACACTGTGCTGAACTGTATTGCACTGTGCTACACTGTGCTGAACTGTATTGCACTGTGCTACACTGTGCTGAACTGTATTGCACTGTGCTGCACTGTGCTGAACTGTATTGCACTGTGCTACACTGTGCTGAACTGTATTATGCTGTGCTGCACTGTGCTTAACTGTATTGCACCGTGCTGAACTGTATTATGCTGTGCTGAACTGTGCTTAACTGTATTGCACCGTGCTGAACTGTATTGCACCGTGCTGAACTGTATTATGCTGTGCTGAACTGTGCTTAACTGTATTGCACCGTGCTGAACTGTATTGCACTGTGCTGAACTGTATTATGCTGTGCTGAACTGTGCTTAACTGTATTGCACCGTGCTGAACTGTATTGCACCGTGCTGAACTGTATTGCACTGTGCTGAACTGTATTATGCTGTGCTGAACTGTGCTTAACTGTATTGCACCGTGCTGAACTGTATTATGCTGTGCTGCACTGTGCTGAACTGTATTGCACCGTGCTGAACTGTATTGCACCGTGCTGAACTGTATTGCACTGTGCTGAACTGTATTATGCTGTGCTGCACTGTGCTGAAGTGTATTGCACCGTGCTAAACTGTATTGCACCGTGCTGAACTGTTTTGCACTGTGCTGAACTGTATTATGCTGTGCTGCACTGTGCTGAAGTGTATTGCACCGTGCTAAACTGTATTGCACCGTGCTGAACTGTTTTGCACTGTGCTGAACTGTATTGCACTGTGCTGAACTGTATTATGCTGTGCTGAACTGTATTATGCTGTGCAGCACTGTGCTGAACTGTATTGTTCTGTACTATACGGAACCGTATTCTGCTGAACTGCACTGTCTGCGCTAAACTGTACTGTGCTGAACTGACCTGAACTGTATTGTTCTATGTTGAACAATGCTGTGCTGTGTTGTGATGTTTTATGCTGCATTCTGATGGCTTCTCTCAAGTGGCCGACAAACAAACAAACACCAGCCACCGTAGTGAAGTGTCGCGGACTGATGGCTGGGAGAACGCGGGTTCGAATCCCAGCGGTGGAGGGGATTTTCGGCCTACCGCCAGCTCCTATCCAGAGTTGGGTGTGCTTAAATGAGAAGACTGGGACCACGCAGCCAAGGATCGCTTCCACGTTTAGTGTGAGTCTTGTAGGGGTCTTCAGTGTTAGCGGATTCATGGGGGACTGTCGTAGGAGGGACTTGGTGGCGGTCTCTATTCTGGGGGAGACACTCGCTCAGTCTGGCTCCGCGACTGAGCCATTATTGTCGTCAGTAGGGGGCTTCGTAGGTGGTGTCCTAAGAACATGCACTACTGAACACCACCGAAGTGACTCGGCAGCAGTGCAGGGCCTCCTCTGGTGTGTGGCCTCCCGGCGACCTATCATCAATGGTTCCCTGTGGACTCCCGGCGCTGGGACTGCGACAAGTTTTGATTCAGCAGCACAGACATGAAACTCGCTGTCTCTTTTGATCCTTTATTGTCTCTTCAAAACAAATATAAACACATTTCCTTTCAAGCTGTCTCTTACGTAACAGACTCCATTTCATATCCTGAATTCTTTGAATCTGCTGATTTGTGCATTACACGTGTACGCGTGCTCTCGTTTATATATATATATGGATGCATGCATATGTGTTTTTTCGCGCGCTCAGGCGTACACTTGTGCGTGCATGTGGGTGTGGGTGAATGCGCTTGTGTATTGGTGTTTCCTTGTGTGTTTTGTAGCTGATTTATTTGTGTTATGTTGTGCCGTGCATTTTCAGTCTAGAGCGCATTAAGATGTGAATTTGAAAGATCAGTATGAAAGAGAAGCTACTAATTATTTTTTTAATAACTAATATCATAACCCCTACCTCTTCACCCTCGCACCTGTAACCTCTCTTCCCCGCGACCGCGACCACCACCACCACCACCCATAACCAATACACACACTCTCAGACAAAAGCCAACGTGACCCGAAACAAAGTATGGCCTGAGAAAGTCCTAACCGTCCATTTCCCGGCTCACTGTAAGTAACGGGAACTTTCGTTCAATGAGCTGGAATGTTTCTGGGGGCTGACTCTTCGGGTGGGGGTTGGGAAATAGTCACCACAGCAGAGCCTGCACGTGTCCAACCAAGTGCGAATTATGCCTCATAGGCTGCATTGCACTCTGTGGACACGGCGATCAAGTGGGGTTTTTTTGCAGACCCATTCCTGCTCCCTTCGTAATCCTCTACCCTCCTCCTCCTCTTCCTCCTCTTTGTAACACCCCTCATTCGCCTACCCTCACCTATGCTTTCTCTTGTGGTCTCATTTCTTGAGCGGGGCAGCACGTTTGGAATCGATTCCGTCGGGGGTTTTTTTGTTCGTGGTCGTTCTGTTTGTCGATGGATAGTGCATGGTCTTGGTTTTGATGTTGTTTATCTTTTTTCTTTTCAATCATTTCAAAGTTCAATAACTTTCTCAACAAGGAGTCTGTCTTTTTTTTTTGTCTTTTTTAAAGACGAGTGCGTACTTGATGTCTTTCTTTTTAATTAAGGTAAAGCATTGTTACCATTGCTTGTGAGCGACTGTTTTTCTGGCGTTATTGACAGTTGAGAGTGAAGTGAAAGTTTTTGTATGGACTATTGCATTGGTTTCAAAGTCGAGGTTAAATATATTGATGTTTGGGGCGTTTTTTTGCGTGTGCTGCATTCACTGGTATGCGAAGAGCAAGCGAGGTCATATTGTCAGCGAACATCAGTTGACGGAATTTCGACTGTTTGGAAGTGAAGCCAAAAGTTCAGCAACTTTCATTTGGGATTGATTTTAGAACCTGGATATTTTTCATTAATATTTTTCTGTGACAATTCCATAGGCTTCAACAGAGAGGTAAGATGGGCTTAGGGAGATTTCTTTTTCTGATTTGTCCATTTGTATGTGTATGTTTGTTTGCTTGCTTGCTTGCTTGATGTGTGTGTGTGTGTGTGTGTGTGTGTGATCAATATTAATGTTATCACTATCATTACCCTTGCAGTCATCGTTGCTGTTGCTCCCATTGTACTTACCGTTATTTATTCGTTATGATGAACATAAAGCTGTTTGAAGATGACCGTTGTTGCTGGTGATGCAGCTGCAACTGTTATTTACCATTGTCGTTATTATTATTATCATTGTTATCATTATTATTATCATTATGACTATTATTAATATTATTAGCATTATCATCATCATCAGTGGTGTTATTATCATCATCATCATCATGAGTTCTATCATCTTTATTATTTCCGTTAATTTGCGTGTTGTGTTTGCTGTTGTTTACCTATTTATCTGTATGCATTTGGCTGTTTGAATCATACCAACCGTATAAATAAAACTTATTCGACGCAGAAGGGGATGCTTGATTTCTGTGAATGCATGCTAAACGATGGGCCTATAATTTCCACCTACACACTCGGGAGTTCGAAAAAAACACACACAAAAACAGAAAAACAAAACGAAACAATATATAGGTATATCATTCTTCTAATCTTCTTAAGTGTTAATAGTCCTTGCTATGCTGGTAGGCTGCGTACCAATTATGCCTCCAGGTCTTGATTTTTATCCCACGCTTAATCTGTTGGCATCCACAAGGTTTGACTTGTCCATTGATTGGAATGTGTTTCGTGGGTTTGGTTCGCCAGATGGACAATCGGATTGGCGAGTGTATCAACTGTTGTTTCCACTCTTGTTTGTCCAGCCTGTATGGCGACCGGGGAGAGAAAATGTATCGTGTGGTGTGTGTAGCGAGTGGTGGTGGTGGTGGTGGTGTGTGTGTGTGGTGGTGGTGGTGGTGGTGTGTGTGTGTGTGTGTGTGTGTTTGGGGGTGGGTGGTGGGTCAGTTTTCAGTTTCAGCTCCAAGGAGGCGTCAGTGCGTGTGGACAGATACCCATACACGCTACACAACATCACCTTTAAAGAATGTGGGGGGTTGGAGGCGGGGGGGGGGGGGGGAGAGGAGAGGGTTGAAGCAGATGCCTGACCTACGCTTAGACCCAACACGCTGGTGAGGCCTCGAAAGCGTGCAATTATGTACAAATGAAACATTAAAAGATACATACATACATACATACATAAGCTGGGCCACGTTCAGCCAAGTAGCCTTGTGGTAAGGTATCCAACTAGGAAGCGTTATTGTGTCCACCGATTGGAGTCCCGCACGGGTCGGGCTTTTCATCCCACCTCCCCCTACCTGCCCCCTTTCCATCACTGATACCTTGAGTGGTGGCCTGGGTGCCAGTCTTTTGCGTGAGGTCATGTGTGCAGCATGTACAAAGCAAACGTAAAAAAGAAATTAAAAAAAAAATCAATCCCTTGACCCCGCCCCACCGCCAATTCCCCCCCCCACACACACACACCTCCCCTCTTCCCTCCTCCACAAAGAAAAGGAATGAATGATTAAAAAATGTCAACAAAAGAGCTGTCCCTGACAAATTTCTATCGAAAATTCCACTTTGTAGTATTAAAAAAACAACAGCAACAACAGCACAAAACACACACACACACACACACACACACACACACACACACACACACACACACACACACACACACACACACACACACACACACACACACACACACAATATGTACTTGAAAACTTGTTTGTGTGTGAGTGTGTGCCTGAATGAAGTTGTGGAAATAATGTGTCCTGTCCTATCCTATCCTGTCCTGTCCTGTCCTGCCCCTCTCTCTCTCTCTCTCTCTCTCATTTTCCTACTTTTCTCAATGTGTATAATGTGTACACGTGGCATATATATATATATATATATATATATTATAATTATATATACATTATACAGAGAGAGAGAGAGAGAGAGAGAAGCAGATGACGATCATCATGATGTCGAGGACAATGATAATTCACTTTATTAAGAAACCAGAAGGCGAAATATAAATCCGTTGTGAAATAACAGGTGAACAGACAGAAACAGAGACAGACAGAGCTGCAAAAGTGAACAGGGAAATAGACAGAAAGACAGAGCGAAAACCAGAGACCCCCAACCCCACCCATTATAACTTCCCCTACATTTGTGACGAGAATAGCAAAGCACCACGACTACAAAAGTGCAACTTTTACTCTCGTTTTTCATCAAACTGACTTAGCACTGAATGCGCATGTGCCACACATTTTGTATACTGACCAAATCCCCCAAAACACACACGCTTCAGAGCACGCTTTCACCTTAGGTTTATAAACCTTCCAAATCGATGGACGCATATTCAAAAAGGGACAACACACAAATATGTACGGTGCATTTCTGTTGGGGGTTTGGGGGGAGCGGGGGAGGGGGGGGATTATGAAGAATATGGTCTGTTGTACCCACCTCCCGCCAGTTTCATTATGCTTTTAACACGCCCTCTTACACCACAAACCCTACACACAGACACGCACAGACTCTCTCTCTCTCTCTCTCTCTCTCTCTCTCTCTCTCTCTCACACACACACACACACACACACACACACACACACACACATACACGCGCGGGCGCGCACACACACAGTGTTCCTTCTTCCTATTGCTCCCTCCCACTACCCCCACCCCCACCCTCTCTCTCTCTCTCTCTCTCTCTCTCTCTCTCTCTCTATATATATATATATATATATATATATATATATATTATATATACATATATGTGCGTGTGTGTGTTTTAGAGGATGGTGATTATGACCATGATGATGACGACAATGATGATGCACTTTGTTATGAAATCCAAGCTGAAAGACAAATAGGCCTGATTGGAAAACGGCAGAGACAAAAAAGACCTAGAGAAACACAGAAGAAGAAAAAAAAAACAGAGCACAAAGCCAGAGACACCTACCCTTTCCCATTCACCCTACTCCCCCTACATAGCTGACGAACATAGAGCGTTGTTCATGCAAAGGTGCAAATTTCACTCTCGTTTTCTTCCAACTTGACACGAAAGGCACACAAGACCCAAACGTTTTGTGCATTGACCAAAGCCCTCAAAACACACACGCTTCAGTGCACGCGTTCCCCGCAGATAATTCTTCCGACTCGATGGACGCATTAATTTCTTTTCAAAGGGGACACACACGCCAATACGGTGCATTTCTGTCGGGGATTTTATGAAGAACATTATCTGTCATTGCCACCTCCCGCCAAGTTTATCATGCTTTAATGACGTTACCCACCTACCCCCACCCCCACCCCCTACACCCTTTCTTCTCTCGCCCTCTCCCTCTTGCCACCCCTACCCCCTCTCTCATATTGCTGTCTGTCTCTGTCTCTGCTTCTCTCTCTCTCTCTCTCTCTCTCTCTCTCTCCGCCTCCCCCTCCTCCTTCGATCTCTACTTTGCTCCTTGCTTTTAAGCGCGTTGGTCAGGCATCTGCGCAGCAGATGAATTTGTCCGAACGCAGTTACGCCTCATTGAGCAACTGAACTAACTGAACTTGCCCCTTCCTCCTTCCCTATATTCGCCTTGTATTTAACAATTTATGACTTTTTTTTAATGTTGTCTTTGTCCTGGTGGTCAAAGAAAATCAATAAATCCCTGTTTTACCACTTCATAGTTTATGCAATGACATGACAAGAATAGTTCAACAACACGAAGTTTGAATCCAGTTACATGTCATCTCTCTCTCAGAGAGTGGCATGGTTATATACAAATCGTTAGGCCAATGGTTGAACATCTCATTTCTTCTGCTGCAACGGCTGTATATCTTCTTCCAAAGCTGTTGTTTGTTGTTGTCAGTGTTGCTGCTGCTTCTTAACTACAATGCGAAAAGGTGCTATGCCATAACTACACTCGTACGTCACATCACATTCCTTGACTTAGATATGCCATGGGTTAGCTATCTCAGCTGGAAGTCACTGGCAGAGAAAATCCAATTCCAATCGCATATCCCCCAGAAATGTGACTCTAGGTATATGTATGACAGTACAGTTCCCAACTTGACTTTAAGCGTCGACTGACCAATTCATCATCTCCTGCGAATCTCTTCGATTCACAGAGAGAGAGAGAGTAGATGGAAGAGAAAAAAAATGCAACCTACAATGACAGCAAGCAACCGCTAAGATATAATTATGTCCTTCAGCCTCATAAATTGCACATCGTAGTAGAAGTAGCAGCAGCAGCAGCAGTAGTAGTAGTAGTAGTAGTGGGAGGAGGAAGAGCAGCAGCAGCAACAGCAGTATTTAGAAGTAGCATGAGCATTTATTACCAACAACAGCAACAACCGTCATCACCCACCTCCACCCCCCTAAGCCACCCCCCCCCCCCCCACCACCACCCCCCCCTTTTTTTTTTTTTTTTCTTCTTTTTTTAAGGCCCATCGTATTGATCGTACATGTCGTGTCGTATCGTATCGTACTTCAGTCACAGCAGAGTTCTCCGCGTAGAATTCGGATTGGTCTCCCCAGGGAGAACGCGTCGCCATTATCCGATGCAACTATCCTTCTACTTTCGTTGCCATGAAGTGCAATGAATGCATGCCGCGCACGGGGCCTCGGTTTGCCTTCTAGTTTGAAAGACTGGGCATCCTGACCGCACGCAACACAAAATGTAAGAAGATAGGGAGTAGAAAGAAATTACGGGTCTTGCTGGTATCGAACCTAGAACCGGCGCTTCCTTCCTCATGATCGGTCGTTCTATCGCCCCCCACCCCCAACCCCCGCCCCCTCCCCAACCCCCGCCCCCAAAGCCACAACCCCCACACCCCAAACGCTCCACATATGACCATCGTCATCATCATCATCACAGTCGTTACCATCCTCATGATGAATATTATCATCGTCATCATCGTCATCGTCGTTGCTGCTGCTGCCAGTGTCATTTGTTGTTTTTTTACTGATGTTGTTGTAGTTGTTGTTGTTGTTGTCATCCTCATCATTGTTGACAATCTTCTGTCACAGAAAGGAGCCTGGAACCAGAAAGGCGGACAGCCGGCACATAGGTGCTGCTGACAACTGAAGCTAGTAGCCTACGTACGACTGAGGCCGCAGAAGAGATCGGAGGAAAAGGAGGTGGCACTGAGGCGGGGTGCACGTTACGCACGTGCACGGTGAAGATGCCATGCGGACTTCCGCGTCAGTGCCGCGTTGCATGGTGACGGTAGGCTTCGTCGCCGGTAGGCCCACGGGGGCAGAAGGATGTTCGGTCTGACCACCCCCATCTCCCGCTGCCGGCCCGCTGCTCGTCATCAAGATTTTGATTCTC
>NC_134899.1:17001526-17049026 GCF_041734735.1 Babylonia areolata
TAAGTCAGCTATATACACATTTGGGTTTTTTGTTGATTTTCAAAGACATGTGATGTGTATTGTAACTTTTTTTTAAATTCCTTTTTTTTCAAATATTTTTAGTTGTATTCAATTTCATCCCAAGGCACAGTTGATGTGCAAGAAACAGCAGTAACAGTTAAAGTGAAATAGATCAGTATAGATGAGGATGTATGAAAAACTGATTATTATGCCAGCTTATGATCTTCCTATCTTGAATGCCTCACTCTGTCGCTCTCACTCTTTCTGTCTGTCTTTCTTTGTGTCTTTTCTGATTTCTCGCCCTCTTTTTTCATTTTGTCTCTGTATTTGTCTTATTTCATGCATGCACAAGGCATATTGTTACATTGTCACTATCCATTCTATCTGTCTGTTTCATGCATGCACAGGGTCACTATCCATTCTATCTGTCTGTTTCATGCATGCACAGCATGCCACAAGGCTATATAGTATATTGTTATCTTGTCACTGTGACAATTTGTTTTTCAAGACAGTGCAGTTTTATATTTCAACAGATTTTGGTTGAATGGAATGGTGTTCTTTCTTGTCCTCACAGTAAAATTGAATCCAAGTGGAGTGAACATGTGCGGCCTAACCAAGGAGACCTGTTCTACATTGATGTGGATGGCAAGACACGAGCCAGAAGTAACTCTCTTCCTCAGCCTCCTCCCTTGGCCCCACCACCCTCAGCCCCCAGCACAGATGCTGACCTCAGCCGACAAAACGGAGGGCGTCACAGTGATAGCGCAGTGGCTCCCTCTCGATTCCAGCGGGGCAGTGCCAGTGAGGAAGATGAGGAGGAAAGGCTTCGATCCCGTTCCGAACTACGTAAAAAGAGCAAGCAGTTGCAGCAGGCATTGCATAGAAAACAAGACCGTTTGAAGAATGGAGAAGTGAAGAGTGTGGAGCAGCTCAGAAAAAGCAGGTCAGCCAATAATGGTGAAACAGAGTCTGACCTTCCAGAACAGAATCATTCTAGAATGTTGTTATCACAGACTGCTGACAAAGCAGACAGAGTCAATGGCCAGGCTCAGGGCCACAAACACACCGGTGCTAGTCAACAACAGAAAAACAGTCCGCATTTCAAGGACGTTATTCTTGTGCCAGATTTCTCCAGACACACAGACTCTGCCAGCAAGCTGGCCAGTGGTGCTGAACTGTTTGAGTTGTTGCTGGGCATCGCACTGTGTCGCTACAGGCAGCGATCAGCAGCCACAGGCAGCAGGGAGGGTGGGGAGTCCCATGGAGAAAGCAAGGAACGTAAGCTGGTGGTCCAGGGGGTGGTCACCGGGTCTCCTGCTGACAAGTCTGGCAATGTACATAGAGGTCTGTAACATCAGCACTAGCAGTACTACTCATTAAATTGTTTTGATCAGATTGTTAATAATAGAATACTATGAAAGTTCTCATGCCTTGAACTTTCAGAGAAAATAAGGTATTCTCCATTACTATGTATGTATTTGAAACTACACTGAAACAGTCCAGAATTAAGGTACAGTTTTCTCTCCAGATTTTGCGTGCACGTGTTATAGAATTTAGTCCAGCCAGAAACAAATTTGGTGAGCAACAGAATGAAATGGATGAAGCTTAATGCATAGCTCAGTCTTCCTGAATAACTTACAGCACATTATCATAAATAAGGACAGAAGAACGCCATGGAAATAAAAATCACTCTGTAGTGCATTCAATAAACTTGGGATGAAGAGTTCAAACTTGTACGTATGTTTTAGTTGTTGGTCTTCAACTTGGTGAGGAAGCTGAACTGCACAAAAATATAATTGATGATCAGTATAAATACTGAGCTGTGGTCAGATGCATATCATCTTGTCAAGTGTATTGTTTTAATTTTTATGTCACGTTTAAAAGTTGGTAGTCTGTTGCTGTAAATAGCAGAAGATGATATTTTGGGCACTTCTGTTTGTTTTGTTTTGTTTGTTTTTGTTGGGGGTTTTTGTTGTTGTTGTTGTTTTGGTTTTTACAGTTGACTGTAGAGACAAGCCTTGGCTTGAAATAGAGATAGCTTTGTAATACACAGACCCCTGTTCACATAACAGGCTGGCAACTGTGCTTTTATCCTTCACATCTACATTTTCATTGAACATATTTGTGTGTGTGTGTGTGTGATTTTATGTCTCTGTGTTTATTAGTCTGGAAAGAGTGTTTAGAAATGTTTTCAAACAAGGTTGTTTGCTGTCACTTTTCACAAAGAATACTTTTATGAAAGATGAATTTGGATATCCCCTTTTTGTCCACACAGCAGTAAAATGATTTTGTATTGCACATGTAATGATGTACAGTCTGTTGAACAGTAGTCAAGAGGTTAGATTATCTGAAGTCTTAAAATTTTGTTGTTGTTTTTCTTTTTCTCTGACAAAACAGGTGACATGCTGTTATACCTGAATGGCCAAGAGGTTACCTGGTCTAATTTGAACAATGTTGTCCATGGCATAAAGAGAGAGGTAAGTTTGACTTGCTTCCTTGCCAGTATTCTGTGCACATTGCTCGGGTGTATGTTACTGTGTGTCTGTGTATCTACTGTATGCATGTGTATACATATATACATGTATTTTTCACTCACTGTGTGTGTGTTACTAACTTGCGTGTGTATGTTTTTGGAATTATATAATTTCATGTATTCTACAAGATCTAATTTTAATATTGTTATTAATTTTTGAATCAAGTTCATTACCACCAGTACTGGTCAGTATTTTAGTTTTGTTGTGTGTTTTTTATGGCATATATGAGAAATGTTTAGACTGCTGTCAGTTGTATATAAAGCAGTTGTAATCAGAACAGTCACCAAATCTTAAAAAAAAAACTTTTTTTAAAAATAAAAAGATGTTAAAACTATTTGTTGACTTGATAATTGATAATCTTCCAACACAGACACACGCACACACACACACACGCACACGCGCGCGCGCGCGCACACACACACACACACACGCATCCATGCACGCACACACATACTCACACATTTTTAAAAACACAATGAATCAGAGTGGTAATTCACCCATTACAGATGATGAAATCTGCTGTCATTGGCTTTGATCCTTGTTCAGCCTCTTTTACCCCCACCCCCTCCCCTCCCCCCACACCTCCCCACCTCTTGTAATTATTTTCAGTGCTTCCTTGTTATATACATGAATTTCAATGTTGACATTTTGGTGATTTTTTTTTCTTTCTTTTGTCAACACCCCACTGGACCCAGACCATAACATTTCACTAAATTATGAAAATATGTCACTCCCAATCCCACCCATTTTAATATATTTAGAATGTACTCCATGCTCAGGTGCGTCTGACCTTCCAAGTGCCCAAGATCATAGGCCCCACTGCCTGCAGTCAGGGCTTAGCTGTCTCCAACGGGTCCAGCCGCCTGCCAGCCTACCACAATTTGTGTCTGCTGGTGACTGGCCGAGACATCTTTAACCTGCAACAGCAGCTGCGGCAGCACAGCTGCATCGCCCTCTATCTGACCTTGTCAGGTGGCAGTGGTGGCGAGGAAACTCCTAATGTGAGTGGGACTGTGTGTTGTTTTGTCATTGTGACGGGCATAGGTGAAGAAGGATGGATGGGTTGGGATAGTGTTTGAAATTATCTGGGATAGAGGCAATCACAGAAATGATTGGGACAGTGGCAGGAGTAGATCAGGATAGTGGCAGAAATGGTCAACAGTTTACTTGAGATATTGGCTGAAATGGATCAGGACAGTGGCAGAAATGGATTTGGATCGCTGCAGAAATTGGACAGTAGCAGAAATATATATATATGGATAGTGGCAGAAGTGAATCCAGGTAGTGGCAGAACTGTATCGGGGGTTGTGGCAGAAAAGGATTATGATAGAGACAGAAATGTTGGTAAATTGGATCAGGAGGATATTTGCAGAAATGGATTGGGATATTGACAGAAATGAATTGGGATACTGACAGAAATGGACCGGATAGTGGCAAATTGGATAGTGGCAAAAATGGACCTGGACATTGGCAGAAACAGGATAGTGGTGGATATAAATTGGGATAGTGACAGAACTGGATTGGGATAGAGGCAGAAATAGATTGTGATAGTAACAGAAATGGATCATGATAATAAGAGAAATGCTGGGAGAAATAAGTGGGATAGTGGCAAAAATGGAGAGTTGGTTTGGCATTATAAACGAATACTGTGTATCACTGTGTATCACAAAGCCTAAAGAAGTGGCACTGGTAGGATCTGTTACATTATGCAAAGGGAAAAAAAGGGATGGTTTACAGGCAGACAAATATAACATTTCAAAGTAGACAAGTGAAGATTGACACTTTTTTATGATTTTTGTGCCAGTTGTTAGCATTGTATTTCTTTGAAAGACAGAATAGAATGTATATGTCTATTAGATTATTATAGTTTGGTCAGTTATGATATAACTCATTTTCAGAATGGGTAGTATGTTTCCTGGATTGCCATTCTTAGAATGATCTGTGGGGTTTTGCTGTTTCTTTTCATTTACAAATCATGTGTATATTTTACGTTGACTTTTTAACAATTTCAGAAGCCATTCTTTGCAGTCTTAGAAATAATTCTTTGTGGGGTTTTGCTGTTGTTCCATTTCTATTATAAGTCATGTTATGTTTTTATTTTCACATTCCTTTTTTAGATGTTAACATTTTTTTCTGTCTTGCAAGTACTGAAGTAGTTCATATCATGTACGCATTTTGCAATCCTTGCAAATAAAGTTTTCCATGATATTTGAGTTTGATTGGTTGTGTTGGCAATGTTTTTATCAACATTGTTGCCCCCCTCAACAGGATGACATTGTGTACTCCTTCCCTCCCCAAGAAGAGGCGCTGACTGACATCCGTGGCCTGTTCCTCACGCTCAACTCTTCACTTCAAGACAGTGTACAATCCGGTGCTGATATGTGAGTTAGGTCTTGTGGCTTTGTGCTCCTTTGTCTGACCCTGTACATCACCTGTTAGCTGACAGCTCTTTATACCTTTGCATTATTTGTTTACAAAGTGTGCGTTTCCAATTTCAACACAATTCTTTTCGTTTAAGCAATGTCTTATCTTGTCATGTGAAGCTTGATTTTTTTTTTTTTCTAAAATTATAGTGAAAAGGATGTGTGGTGTGAATTATTAATCATTTTATTGTTATGATTGTTATTTTCACTGGATCCAAAGTAGGGAAAGTGGATTAAATTTTTATTTGCACTGGATCTGGAACAGGGAAAGAGAACTAGATTTTAAGTGCCATAAAAAAAAATTCACAAGTTTTACTTGTCATTTTAAACATAAAGAGAATTCTTTTGTAGATCTTGTTGGCTGATTTTTTCACTGTACTCTTTTACATTTTATTTTCATACTGCAGTTTTTCATTCTGTGTAACATGTAAGTTATGATTTGTGCAGGGGTTTTATCTGTTCTTATATCTTCACAATTTTGTTTCGTTCTTGTTTGGTTTGTGTCTTTATTAAACTAGTTGAAATATGAAAATATGTGTTGACAAGTCTTATGCAATCCTTTGGTGATGGTGTGCTCACCAGTTCTACCCTTGTGGTTGGTGAAGAGACCGTCAACGTTGCCTATTATCAGCAGGGACGGGATATCTTCATTATGGCCGCACCTTCTCTCAGGTCAGTTTGAAATCTTCATGGATAGGACTGCTTCTGTATTTTAATGATTTCTGTACTGGTATTTTGGTGATTTTTTTGTTTTGTTTTGTTTTTTTGTTTGTTTGCATTTATTATATTTTTCTCCTTTAATTTGCTGTGTTTTATTTTTAGGACATGCACTTCAGTTCACTACCTTGTTCAGAACAATAGTCTTTCAGTTTCTTATGTCTCAGTAAAGTAGAAGCATGAAAGGTTGACAGCAATGTCAGAAATAAGTGAAGTTTTAATGGCTTCTGAAGGAGGACAATTTGAGTACAAATACTATTTATGGGTAAAGAAAACTTATGAGCCAGTGGCCTGGTGTGTGTTGTGTTCCAAGAGACTCAAATATGTGTCTAACATACAGAAATATTTTGATACTCATGAAGCGGATCCCTCACACAGAAATGGTCCAGCTACTCGAGCACCCAGAGCAGGAGTACTTTCAGTTAGCAAGATCTCTATTTAGTGTTCAAAGTGTTGGGTAATTTACATGTCATCATTTGGCATTGTTTAGTTATTCTGTCTTTGGATATTGTTGATGACATTACATGTTTATTTGTGCAGGGTTCCCTTGTGTTTGCTGCGTGGTGTGATGAGTGACGTGTGTAGAATGTTGACAACAGTATTTGGTTCTGTGGACAGGTGAGTCATCAGTGTATGTAGAGGTTTTTAAACTGTCTTTGCAGAGATTTTTAATTCACTCTTTTCTGCCAGATCGCTCCCCTTAAATCCCACAGAAACTGGCCATTTGTATAGGTTTTGAACAATTTTAAAGACTTTTTTTCCTGCATTACTCTGACCCAGTTGTAAGTAATAGTTCCAAGACATAGTTCATGCACATTACATTGGCAGTTTTGGATGTTTCTTACACCATGGATATCCTGATCAAGATCCAGGTGACACAATGTTGCCTAGTATGGTAAATAGAGCTGGTGAATACTACATCACACATACACCTGCATGCATGCACTCACACATGCTTAAACACACCCACACACACAAAACACTCGTACTACATCACACCAAGTAAAGTCCTATACCTGACATCAAGTAATGCGCATGCACAAACATCTATTCACACAAACACCTGTAGAACATTATGCCAAGGAAAGTCCTGCACCTTACACCAAAGTCGTCCTGCACCTTACACAAAGTAAAGTCCTCCTGCACCTTATGCCAAGTCAAGTCCTCTTGCACCTCACATCAAGTAAAGTCCTGTTCTACAGTGGAACCTTTCCATCTCTGCAGGGCGTTTCATGGAGGGGAGAGCAGTCAGCTGGACCAGGTGTTTGCGCTCTTCTTCCACCGTCTGCTGGGCCTGGCAGGGGTGGACAACTGTGGTGATGGGGGTGACAGCGAGTCCCTGTCGCTGAGTGCTCCTTCTTGGTTGCAGCTCAGCATGGATGGCATGTGTGCTGCCCCTTCACTGCTCTTGTCGGAGGAGAATCGGGTGTGTTGGTGTGGTCATTTAGTGTCTTTTCACTGTAAATGATAACAAGACACAAAAAAGATGTAGGGGTAGGTGGCTGGGGGAATATGAATAGAACTCGTGTGTATGAGAGTATGTGTGTGTGTATGTGTGAAGATAATTCTGTGTGTGCGTGAATGGGTCGATGTGAGTGTGCATGTACATGTGCGAGTGTGATTGTGTGTGTCTGAATGTGTGTGTGTGTGTGTGCATGTACAGTGTTTATTGATCTACATGAGTACAGAACATGTCCAAATTTTTCAAGTCCACTGTGAATAATAAATCTATCATCCCAATGCATATTGATCAAACTCAGAAACAAGTCGGTATACGTATATACTTTTCACCTCACCCACTTGTCCCTTCTCTTAACTACATGAAACAAAACAGAAGGGTTCAGTCCCAGTCATCACACTGAACATTATTGACAGTACATGATTTTTTTTTCTGTCTGGTCTGACTTCCAGTTGTTAGAATATTAACAGATCAAGCATGACCCTATCTTCCTCTGCCATTTTATGAATTGATTCTTGCCCAAATATTCCACAGGAATTTATTTTGATTAAAGCTCTGTGCAAAGAATAATGGTGCATTGCTTAGTGTATATTGCAACTTTTAGAATAGATTAATCTGAAATGTTTATTATTCGTGAAAATCATTTTGGATGTTCATCAGAATAGGTGTGTTCTGGTTTTGGTTTTCAGTTGATCTGTGATGAGATACTCAGTGAGTTTGAGGCGGCAGATTTTGATGACTTCATTGTGAGTATAATGAGCACAATATTTGATGCAGACACTTCAACATGGGAACATGCACTGATACCCCTCTTATCTATATGCCTGTGCCACACACACACACACACACACACACACAAGCGCATGCATACACACATACTTTAATTGTGCTTGTAAATGCATAGACACAGATATGTACACAAACGCCATCGCACCACTACCACCACCATCACACCATCTTCCACCCCCTCGGCCAAATTTATAGCAGTTTCTTGTGCAATATCAAGGAGACAAACATATACGCATTAATGTGCACACAGTGAGGTATACACACACACTTCCATGTTTTGGTGATAACTGGTATTTTAACTAATTATTCAGTTTTCTTCTGGGGAAAATGAAAACCTGAGTAGAAAAGCAATTCAGTATTCTGGAAACAGAGATACTTACCTGACTATTACGGATTCATGTTTTTGTTGTTGTTTTAATACAAATCTTTGCTAAAAAAAAAAAAAAAAAAAAGAAGAAGTTGTATCATGGGTCAGCAATACTAAGGTTGTGGACAGATAAGAATTAAAGTGATTTATTTTTATATTTCCAGAGTTATGTGTTCATGAGCAAAAGACACAAAAGGAAAGAATTGGAACTGTGTTTCAGGAAGAAAATGAGCTGTATCAACGCAGATCGTTCACTGTTCTGGGGTCTTGTCTTTTTTACAAGGTAAGTCCTGTTTTCCCCTGTTGGTAAGTCCTGTTTTCCCTGTTGTTAAGTCCTGTTTTCCCCTGTTGGTAAGTCCTGTTTTCCCTGTTGGCCTGTCTTGCCTTGTCTGTGTCTGTTTTCTGTCTCTCTCTTTTGCTCATTTTTCTTTCTCTTCTGTTATTCTTTCTGTACCATCTTGCTACAAGGTTCATAGAGGTTTTCTTCTTCTTTTTTTTTTAAGATTTGGTAGAAAAGAAATGCCTCTTATTTTATTTTATTTTATTTTATTTCATTTGATGATATCCAGTTTTGTAAACATCTACTGGAATTTAAATTTGGAAAAAGGTATGAAAAACAACTACAGAAAAACCTTATCCTGAAAGCATCATCTTACTTAAATCATGGTTATCTGGGAAAGTGATGATAATTCAGTTAAGGGGAATCAGACCACTCTCAGACTACAGTGCCTTTCCTCACAATAGTTTTGAATCATTCAAAGGAAGAAAAGAAAAAAAGACATGTGCAAACTAAAGATACTCTTTATTGTTGATATGATGTCATTGTCTGCTGGTTTGTCTCATCAAAAGAGTGCTTTTTTTTTGCTTTTTTTTTTTTTTTTTTTTGTAAATAAATGTTTAAAGTTAGAAGGGAGACACTCATAAAATTTCATGACTTCTTCAGGGGTTTTTGGGGTGTTTTTTTTTGTTGGGTTTTTTTTTTCATGTTGATTTGACCTTCAAATCTGATGTACAAAAATTGCATCATGCCTTCAGTATGCAGGCAGAAAGTTTGGAACAATGGAAAGGAAGACAGAGCACTTGGTGTAATTAATATTCAGAATCAATAACATGCACTCAGCATAACAGCAGAAAATTAACAAAACCCATGTGCATTCTTTGGTATGTTAAGTTGGTGCTTGAAGAATTTTGTGATATATGTTGTGTGACAAATGCAAAATAGAGCTAAATACCTTCCTATTGACTAATGTGCTTCTTGAACTTCTGCTGGCTGTGTGTGCATGTGTGTGTGTGTTTGCATGATTGTGTGCACACAAGCTTTGTGCACACACTTGTTTGTGTACATTATGTCATACTTGAATGCATAAATACTTAGGTAACTTGCATACACCACAAGCTCCCTTTGTGGGAGGTGTGAATGTCATTCTGCATTATTATTATAGAGCTCTAATGTGACCAATAGGTGTTGTGGTGTAGAAATGTATTATCATTATAATAATAATGATTAATGGTAATACTGATTAAGGAGATGTGACCAAGAGGAGTATGCTGTATTATTGTTGTCGTCATCATCGTTATGATTATTCTGATAAACAGTAATACTGATGATCAGACGAAACACCTTGTACTCTTCCCTCCCCAGAAATATCTAGTCTGCAGTCACCTGCCAGCGTCTGACCTGCGGGATGTGTACGGGTTCCTGAAGTGCCACAGCCTTCTGACCCTGGCCTCACGCCAGCCCATTGACGAGCTGGTCGTCTGGCAGGAGATGCATCTCACGCGTCGTGCCTCGCCCACAGCCACGGACAGCATGCCTGTGGGATACCGGGAGCCTGAGGCCCGGTGGTTCATGCTGATTGTGGGCATGGTGAGTGAGTGAGTGGTGGAAGGAAGGTTGGAAAATGTTGTGGCATGTCTTTACAATTAAAGGGGATTTTAGGTGTTTTTTTGTTGTTCTTTTTTGCTTTTTTTTTTTTTTTTTTTAATTTGCTTTTTTGTTTAAAAAAAAAAGTAATACAGGTTTGTATACAACTTCATGTGTTTAAGGTTAGTGCATGTCTTAACACTCAAAGGAATGTTGTTGTTGTTTTAAGTGGTATCGGTTTGAATATTACTACAAGTGTATAACGTTTTTGAATGTCTTTACATTGAAAGTTTTGTTTTGTTTTGTTGGTGGCTGTGTTGGTGTTGTTTTTTTGTTGTTGTTTTAAAAAAGTGGGACAGGTTTGAATATCAATTCAGGTGTGTAAAATTTGTGGTACATGTCTTACTAAAGAGACTGTTGTGTATTGTGTGTGTGTGCATTTTTTTGTTGTTGTTTTTCTTGTTTTTTGTTGTGGTTTTGGTTTTGGTTTTTTGTTTTGTGTTTTATTTTGTTTTTCTCCAGTTTATGTATAAGTGGGTGTGTTTTTTTCCTGTTTCCCATTCCAAATGTTTCTTTGTTGCAACTAATTTTGTGAACAAACTATATTATAAGAGTAAGGTTTATAAGTTTCTGCTTGTTGTACTGAGTGTTTTAGTGTTTATTGCTGCATTGTGTTATCATTGAATGAATAAAATTTGTTTTACCCCCCAAAAAAATTGAAATATTGAAAAATCCTGACAGTATCATGTGCATATAGAGCAGTCAGTTTCTGTTGTGCGTGTATGCCAGCAGAAATAATTTATGCTGACATTTTCTCACTGGCTACAAACAACATTTATCATAACCATAATCCTGACACTCACCACTATGTAATAGATATATATAGATATATGTAGATATAGATATACAGGTGTCAGCTTTGCCCTTTGTGTGTCACCAGAAGCACTTCATGCTGGCTACAGTGCTAGAAGCAGGGGGGTGTAGCCGTGGGGCGGTGGGGAAGCCGGGTCCCCACCCCCTGTTGGTGGACCAGGCCCGTGCTACCCTGGTACAACTGGACACCCAGGACTTGCACATGTCCCACTGCTGTCAGGACAGGTAAGTGCACTTGTCCCTTGAGTGCTCATGTACCCACTGCTTTCAGGACAGGTAGGTGCTTTTGTACTATAGATGCTCATGTGCAAACTGATGTCAGGACAGGTAGGTGCGTATGTACCCCACTGTGGTCAGGTCAGGTAGGTGTCCCACTGGCTTCTGTAAAATGCACACACACACACACACACACTCTCACACACTCTCACACACATCACACACACACACACACACACACACACACACACACACACACACACTCTTCCAGCAGACAAACACCAGCAGCAAAACACCCCAACAGCAAATGCATGATGCACGTTTTTTCCCTGTGTACAGACTGTTGGAGGAGCAGGACTCCCCCTTAACCACAAGCCCTGAGCGTTTCGTGACCCATGCCAAACAGGTCAAGGATGACGCTGGCAATGTGGTGAAATCCTCAGTCACTTCAAAACCTCGTAAGTTGTCTTTTGTCGTCAGTCTGCTGCATGCTACCTCCTTGAAACTGGGACTTTTTTTCCTTACATTTAAGTAATAATGGGCAATGGGCTCCACCTCCATAGCACAGGGGCCCAGAATGATATTGATATGGATATTAATTTGGCACCTGTCCTTGGTCAGAGACCAGGCTCTAAGCGCATTACACACTCAGTGGTTTACACAGTGCTTATCAGTATGTATGTTTGAGCATATGAGTGTGAGTGCATATGTTTGAGTACATCTGTGAATGTGTGTGTTACCTGTCTGCTTGAAACTGTTGAGTGTGTGGGTGGATGGGTGTCTTTGGATGAGAGTGGAAGCTGTGATAAAACAGTCGTACTTTATTCACTTCTATGAGAATATTTGGTGTGAAAGGAATATCAGACACTGAAAAGCTGTGAAAAAAATACTGGAACATTATCAGTTCTATTCAAGTTAGTTACACATAACTGCCCTCAAGACACACCTGTTCAGACAGTCATACAGTGTCGTATGAAATAGAGGTGTGGGTGTGTGCGTGTATCATGTGTTTGTATGCCTGCACATGCCATTGTGTCTGTGTGAGGGTGGGTGAGGCATGTGCGTGCATGTGTGTGTGTGTGTGTGTTCAATTTCATTTAATGTCTATCCACATTAAGTGATATTAGACATAAAGGGGAAAAAAAGGGGATGGATGCGGGGGGGGGGGGGGGGGGGGGATGGAAAGGGATGAAAACAGTACCATTCACAACATTAACTTAACAACAATCTGACTAAGAGAATAACTTTCCAACTCTAAAACATATAGGCGTTAAAATAATTTATAGAGATGGAAAAAATATATATAATAAAAATAAAAATAAAAACATTCAGAGGTTATAGCAACAATCCAATTAGACTATTTTACAAAGATTTGAAAAAGAAAAAAAAATCAGACAGCGATAAGTCCAAGATTCCTTGAGTTTTATGATATATGCTATCATTGTGTGTCGTTTTGAGATTTCCACTGTATATGCTGTCAATTTTTTGTTCCTCTACAGCCAGCCCTGGTCGATCAGGCAATGAAGGACCGTTCAAATACAGATCCAGTCCCAGAAGTGATCGCAGACCTGGTGAGTATTCTTCTTCTGTGTTCTTGGAATGCAACTTGAGTGGGCTTTCACATGCCTATTTCTGCTTTAACCTGCTGTGTTGGCAGCCATACTGGATCTCAGGGTGTTGCATGCTGGATATGTTCTTTCCTTAACCCACTGAATGCTGACATGGATTATGGGTTTTTTTATGTGCATGTTTGATCTTATGCATGTGTGTACACATGAAGGGGGTTCACACACCAGCAGGTCTGCACAAATGATGACCTGGGAAATTGAAAAAGTCTCGACCAGGATTTTGAAATTTGAAATCGTGCATCAAGTTTAGCTCCCACTAGCTTTAACAGGCAATGATACTTGATGTAAATGTGGTAAATGTTGAAGGTAGAATTACCCTGTCACTTCCAAAGCTTTTTTTTTTTAACATGCAGTGTAACCATATTTGCTGCTCTTCAGTGATGATCATTCAGTCCATCACAGTCCCTGTCTCACAGACAGCTTTTAAAACCACTCTAAACACAGTACCAGTACTTTTCAAGCAGTCTCTTCATAATACGGCACTCCATTCCAAATGCTGTATTCTATACATCCACATCTATTTCCTCCTTGCATATGTGTGTGTTTGTTCCATTTGTGTGTGTTCTTTGTGCTTTGTGTCTGACTGACATGTTGCTGAAAAGCGCTTTGAAATGTTTGCAAGCACTATAAAAATGTACTATTATGATCTATAGCTGTGAGCGCTATAAAAACATGCTATTACGATATATAGCATACAAAAAATGTACCATTATGATATGTGACGGTAAGCACTATAAAAACGTACTTTTATGATATATAGCCCTCCATCCTTTTCCCCCCACACAGCAACAGACAGTGACGCAGGCAGTGAAACAGGTGCCATGATCCGCCAGGGGAGTAAACTGTCCTATGGCTCCAATGACTCAGGTGGCAGTGGCAGCAGTACAGGAGCACCAAAGGTTTGCTTCACTTTTCTGATGCTTGAGTCTGAATGTTGCTTTTGGTTTAAGTGTGTGTGTGTGTGTGTGTGCATGCAAGCGTGTGTACGTGCGTGCTTGCTGTCGATGATGGAGACAGAACATGAATTAGCATTAAAGAGTAGAAAAAGGGAGAAGGAAAAAAATGTTCTTTGGAGTGTGTTGTTAGGTGTAAGTATATGTGTGCATATCTGATTTTCATTGTATCCCAAATTTTTAGAAAGCACATAATAAGTGTACATTTACAACTTATTGATGAACATTTTAAGATCTATTTGAAAGAACATAATTATTTGATTAGTCTCTCCAGCTGACAAATGGACACTCATATACATGCATGCGTGCACAAACGCACACACACACACACACACACACACACACAATAAGTGTCTGTAAAACTGCATATTGTTTCAAATGAACATTTAAAGATCTATTCATATGCACATAATTGTTTTGATAACTATCTCACTCTCCTGCAGACAAATGGACACACACACACGCACACACACACACACACACACACACACACACACACAGTTTCAATTTAGCAAGTAGGTGTCACTGCCTTTGGACAAATCCATTTATATATGCTACACCACATCTGCTAGGCAGATGCCTTACCAGCAGCATAACCCAGCATGCTTCGTCAGGCCTTGAGTGGATGCACAGATATATTTGTGTACCTATGAGATTGGATTTCTTCTACACAATTTTGCCAGACGACAACATTCTCATTGCCATGGCTTTTTTCAGTGTGCCAGGTGCGTGTTGCTCAGGGTTTTATCATCTCATCTCATCCGAATGACGAGACACTCAGTTTGACTTTCCAGTTGAACTTGGGAGAAAGGGCGAGAGCAGGATTCAAATCCAGACTGCCACGGCCTCTCTGTTTTGGCAGATGAGCGTCTTAACCATGGTGCTACCTTCCTACTTACACAGGCACGCACATGCACACACACACACAAACTCACTCACTCGCCCATTCACTCGCTCACGCTCACACACTGCAAAGTTACCACAAGTGGAGCAGAATGGGGCTGCCTAACACTTGCCAAATGACACCTCTGTTTATTTTGTTTGTTTCAGCCTAAAACTGGTCGTTTCAGTTCCTTGCTGGACGTATCCTCCATTGGTCGCAGTATGTCTGCATTACACATTGATACCATTGGCACACCAGGAACACAGGGAAAGTGAGGGCTCAGTTCATTTGTTTAGCACAGAAAACTGGTTGGTTGTAGATTGGAAAGCTTTTTGACTTATTGTGTGTAAGAGAGAGAGTGTGTGTGAATGTTTGTGGGTGTGTTTACGCGAGAGAGTGTGTGGGTGTTTTAGAGTGTAGGATGTAAGTGTGTGTGCGTGAGTGAGTATGTTGTGTGTGACTTGAGCATACAGTGTACATTTCCAGGGCGTTGTGTGTCCTTTCATGAAAGAGTTTTCACATCATATGACAGATTTCCAAAAGAGGAAGAAAGAAAAAAAGTTTTACCTCAGACTATGCACACAGTTCTGCTTGACAGGGCGATTATTAGTCTCAGGGTGGGCCACAGCAAGAAAAAATGCTGTTCAGGTTTGTTGACCTTAGCCTTTCAGCACCCCTGTATTTTGTAGGGAAATTGTTTCACCCTGAAGTCAGCTCTGATAATTTATGAGGACAGTGATTCAATTGAGGGCATCATGCTGATTTGGTGAATTTGATCCACTTGGTTTCCGTTTTCTCAGATTCAAACACTCCACAGTCAGCTGCCATTTTTTCTCTGTCTCTGGACCTCAAACTTGGAATCAGCTCCCTCTTTCATTTTGTCCTCCCTCTGCACTTGGGTATTTCAAGATTGGTCACTTTTCAAATTAGCTCTCTACTTCATTTCCTTCTTTCTAGTCTACAGTTTTTCAAGTTTTCCATTTAGATGTTCGTAAAAGTTTTGTCTTTGATCCCACAGAATCAGTGTTATGCTTGCCTGTGAATGACCAGGGTGAAAGCCTTTTGATTTGTGTCTGGACATGATTCAGAACTGTACATATACCTGTTATTGTTTTATTATCATTATTTTTATTACTATTATTATTATTCGTTATTGTTATTACTACTGTTGTTATGAATTGCCTTGCAGTATAATTAAAACAAATGGGAATATGTTTTCCTCTCAGACTGTCCAGAGGAAGGGACAATGTTGTCTTCCACTTCATCCACTACAATGACCTTGAAGGTGTCCTGGTGACCTCTGCTGACCTTGACCTGTCCTTGGCCCCAGCCCGAATCCAGAGCGAGGTCATGGCCAACTTCCATCGCTGTGTGCTCAACCTTCGTGCTGCCTTCAGTGAGCGCAGTCTGCAGACTGTAGACATTGAGGTGGGAAACTTTGGTTTTCGTGGTGGTGGTATTTTTTTGCTTTCTTCTGTCTCTTTCCCTCTTTATCTCCCAAACACACATGCAGACACACACTGATGCACTTTCACACACACACATGCTTACTGACATATATACATACAAACACTCTGTCAAATCCACAGTTACAACCATGCTTGTTCTTGTTTCTGCTGTAATTCTTCTTATGTATTGGTGGACTGCAACTCTCTCAGTCACTTTTACATACATGAATGTTTCACCCTGCCATGTAAGCAGCCTTACTCTGTTTTTGGGGGTGTGCATACTCGGTACATCCTTGTTTCCATAACCCACCAGATGACATGGATTACAAGATTTATAATGCGTGCATTTGATTTTAGCTTGCACACATCAAAGGGATTCAGACACTAGTAGGTTTGCAACCTGGGAGATTGGAAAAATCTTGTTAACCCACCAGGCACTGTTTTGTGTTGGGATTTGAAACCAGGACCATCGTACTGAAAGTTTAACACTTTTACCTTTGCACCTGTCATTTCTACTATCCAGTATTGTTAGTGAACAGGTGACATGCAGACGAAGCAGTTCAGGTGAGGTTGATGTATTGGAGCCTAGAGAGCCTAGTTTTTGTTTCAGTTTCTTTGCATAGCCTCCTGTCATTGTGTCTCCAGAAATCACAGTCAGTGTTCCAGCGTGACTGTGCCAGCACACAGGGGGTGCAGGAGCAAGGGGTGCTGTTCCAGTGCTCTGCCCCTGCCACCCTTCCAGACAACCCCCGGGTGGCTGCACTGCTCACGTACTGGGTGGTGGGGTGAGTGTCTCTCTTGTACCAGTCTGTGTGTTTGGAGGAACGTACATTAGTGAAGCAGTGCTCTTTTTGCAGTGATGCTAACTGTCCCAGTTTCAAAAGTTTGTTACAACTGATCACAGTATCTCAGATGTTGTACCAACGTCAAAATTGTTCCGACAGATTCGTTTTTGGATAATAGGATCGCCAGCTTTCTTTCTGAGTCCTGCTACATTGTGCCCCTCGCTGCAGACCAACTCAAGAAATCCAAACAGAGCACCAAGAAGACTTTGGACAGTGCAAAACAGGCCTATTTGTACATAACAATCAGTCTCCAAAACCAGAATTTGACTGTTTCAGCTAAACATATGTATTTAGTGAAGGTAAACATGGTATGTATTCCATTGCTTCAAAGGATCTGAGTGTTCCTAAAACATGATTTTTGCCTTTCATTGCATTTATCTTGATTGACATATTCATCCATTCTTCCTCTTCAGTTTTTACTGTGTGCTTGTACCTGTTACTTGTTTTGTTTTGTTTTTCCACTTAAAAAAGAAATTTTTCAATTTTTTTTTATTCTTCAGAGTGTCATTGTAAAGGGCTTAGTGTTCTATAATTATGCGCTCGAGAAATATCCTTTTATAAAAATGATAATAATGATAGTAATTACTGTTGATGTGATCTGACAGTGTCATTTGATGTTTCATGTTCACCAGAAGGCGCTTTACATCAGGACCTGCTTGTCATGAACTGTACGTGTGCTTCCACGAGTCATCCTCTCAGAGCATGGTGGACATGGCCTTTTCCTTGGGTTTTGGGTCCTGAGCCACTGCACAGACAGACACCTGTGTGCTTGTGTGCCTGTGCTTCCTTTCCAGCCTGGCTGGTGGACCACAGCCTGTGATGAACAAGCCTTGTTTGAAGGCCAGGGTTAGTGACGAAGAAGATTGTGTGACAGTGCAAGGGGCTGGATTCACTTGCCATGAAACAGAGAGAGGGTTTGTTGGGGATGACAAAGGAAGGGATCTGAGATCCTTCCTAACCTGAGAGCGGCAGCTGAGTGTGTTTTTTTAATGTATTTGTGTGTGTGTGTGTGTTTTTGAATCGGTCTCAAAAGTCTAGTGCATGGCTGCATGGAGAGAGACTTTGTATTGAATGTTTTATTTTTTCATGAAAGCCAGGTGCTGTCAGGTTGTAGACTTGATGTGCGTACTCAGTGCCACAGGTTTTGCTTGCCATTTGAGTGAAGTGCAAGAGCCTGTCTCAGAGAAATGTTATCAAAACATTTTCTTAGGTTTGAAGGAATTTCTTGGTTGTTGAAGAAAGGAGGTTCTGACAACGATTGCATCACTCCTGTTTATTCCAGTCTGGATGAGAAGATGGGATTCACATGCCAAGAGATTTTGTGATTGATGGACCAAATGACAAGATGTGGCTGATAGTAGCTGACAACTGAGAAGAAAGGCTTACCACAGTTTGGCAGACATTGCCAGTTCTTTGCAGTATTCAGTAATATTTTGCCTGATGATGAGTGTCTTGCCTACATAGATAAGTACTGAAAAAGAACCTATTTTAGGATGGAAGTTGATAGCCTTGAGATGGCCTTAGTGGTCGGCGAGGCTCTAAGCACCATAATTTGATTTTATTCAGGATGGAAGAGATGTCTCAGATGTAAGTCATTCCATGTTGGTAGTTCTAAATCACATGACAGGCAGTGCATCAGAAATGTGGTTGTTGAGTGCCATAAAGGCCTGATGGTTTTTGTAGCAGTGTGTTGGAATAACTGATACAGTCTTCTCTGTTTTACTGTTTTTTTCCTAGTTCAGGGTTGCGATTCTCACATTAACTCCTATCTATAAATGGACTTTTAATTGTTTGGCTGATTTTCAAGTCACTATTTTGTCAGCCATACTCTCTTTTTGGGGATTTGCGTGCTGGGTATGTTTGTGTTCCCATAATCCATCAAACACTGACATGGACCACAGGATATTTAACGTGTATAATTGATGTTCTGCAAGTGCATGCACACAAAGAGGGTTCAGGCACTTGCAGATCTATGCGTGTGTTGTCCTGGAAAATCAGAAAATATCTACCTTTTTCCACCAGACACAACCAGGTTTCGAATCCTGGACCCTAGGAAAGTCCAGTGCTCATGACAGTCGGCTATAATGTCCATCCCTTCTGTTCAAGTGACTTTTCAGTCCCTGATTTATTTGATGATCTGTGAAAACGTCATTTTGTAATAGCTTTTAGGTAATGTCCAGTCCCACCCATATGTAGCAGATCACTGAAAAGTCTGTGATCAAAGGTAAAACCATGCTTCAGACAGAAATTGTCTCTGTTTCTGAAAAGGGTGCTGTTGACAGTGAGCATGTATGAATCTGAGAGTGTATATGTGTCTTTGTGTGCGCATGCCCATGCATGCAGATATGGACTTACAGTCTTATAAGAGAGTACCATTTTCATTTCATTCTAGTGCAATATGACAAATACGCATTAAGACAAGCTACATGAGCTCTGTACGGTAGCAGCATTTTGAAGGAACTTGATTTTGGATGCCTTTGTCTTCTCTGTCCAAATATCAGTGTGAAATGAGAAATGGTGCTGATGTACATTTTAGACATATTTAAGTTCGCTTGCATGGCATTTTTTTTTTAATATAGTTTGTTTCCATCATAATGTCTCACCAGTTCACACACGCACACACACACACACACACACACACACACCAAATCAGACAATGTATGAAAAGTTAGTTGTTGGTTTTGGGGTGGTGGTTTTTTTAATTTATAGGTATTGCGAGTTTCTTTTGAGAAAGAAATGGAAAGAACCATACCATGAACATTCTGAAACTGGAAAGATAAGTTTCCATTTAGATTTGGGAGAGAAATTTATATTACATCGGGTTAATTCACATTACGGTTTTTAAATATGTTTTGGTTGAACATACATGTGGCTTCTTTCTTTCATTTAGATGTTGTGTATACATGAATTTTAAAGAAAGAAAGGATGCGGAAAATGGCAAATGAAAAAATGTACGTATCCAAAGGGATCTGTACGTCTGTATAGTTTTTTTTCCCACAATAAAAAACGTTTTATGCTGGAAGCATGGACATGCAGTCTGTGTTTCCTTTTGTGAAATAATTCTTATACCATAATCTTAGTGTGGCTTTGTTTCAACCTAATGTTTGAGCCTCATTGTAGAAAACTAGTCAGATAAAGAGGTATGGATATACTAGAATGCTGTGACATTCTTGTCGAATATATATTTTTTTGTTTAGTGGAAGAAGTCTTGACCATTTTAATTTCTGCAGGTGGGAGAGCAAGGATCATTGTCGCAAAAAGATATTTTCAAATTGCAGATTTATTGACCCTTAAAGGTGTTTGTACTTATCTTTGTACGAGACTTGTACAATTTTCTAAAATAGTTTCGTTATTGTAGATTTCATAACAGACGTTTGATAGTATTGTCAGTCATATGTTCTTGCCAGTGCACTTGTTTAAAACATGTAACCTTGTGTTATTTGTTTTTGTATTTATTTATTATAAAGAACTCCTTCCCTATTAACGAATGTGCTTTTGTAAAACCAGATATGAACTTATGTGATTAATTTTGTTGATTGTAGCGATAAGTCCTTTCAACGAACTGAAATGTTGTACATTCCATTTCTCAGAGGGCATGTAGACTTTTGTCATTCTCTGGTTTATCTTAAGACAGTATGTTCATTTTTCTTCTTTGTGATTGTTTATTCATTTCAGATCTCCTCTATCTTCTTTGTTTACATCGGAATCAGAATTATTACAGAAGTTCACCATTCTTGTTATGAATGTTTGGATCTCATGGGCTCAAACAGTGTGAACAGCTGTAGAATGTTGAGACACAGGCTTCCCTTTAGCATGCGAAACAGTGAACATTCTCTGTACTTCCACTGCATGATTTGTTTGTGCCTGTCTGTGTGTTTTTTTTGTTTGTTTTAAACTGGAAGTAAAATTTGCAGATAGATGTGTGCATGGGGGAAAAAAAAAGCTTTATCCAAAAAGAACTGTCTCATTTTGGCAAGAATTTGTCTGTATCATTGGTAGGGCACGTGAATTGGGTTTTTTTTTTCCTAATGCAAACAGAGCTTTTGCTATAGTAAGTTCTGGCAGAGCTTGAAAGTAAGCCCTTAAACGTTCTTCAGGGTGGTCCTGTTCAGTCAGCTGTGATATAAGCAGCAATGATTGTTCAGTATATCGCGAATCGACAGTCCAGCATGGCATTGCCATTTCCTTCCCCCATTTCCCTTCCTCAGTCTGCTGGGGCCAGAGCACATCTGTGTCAGTCACCTCCATGGAAACAGCATTGACAGGTCTTGTGTGTTGACTGTTTTGTATTGGGTCTCACTTCTGTCACCATGGATTTCTCTTTCTGGGAAGTTAGGGTAGTTGCTTTTTTTTTCTTAGGTGGAGTGTGACATCACTGTGTGGCTTCACCCTATTCTGTTGCTGAAAAAAAAATCTTACATTTTAACCCCTAGGCTGCCTATATGATGAGATAACTCGTCATGGCAAGCATATATGCTTCACTGCCACAATGACGAGATAACTCGTCATCGAAATATTCTGAATTTTTCCCAGGTTTGCATTCACTTCGTTGACAAAATAGTGGTAGCTTTAGCCTGGGGAATCTCTCTAGATTCTATTCATAGCTAGAAACCCCATCTACGTCATGAAGCAGTCCTTTATTTGAACGTTTTGGTTGGGTCACTGTCCCAGTGTTTGCCTGACTTCTCTCCTCGCTCGCTCAACAAAATGTCGGACTGACGCCGTGCTCAAGACATGCGATCGTGACGAACTAAATCAACCAAGATTTCTTTCTTTAGCTGATGCTCAGAAAGAATTGAAGCGTAAATTTGAAGGAGAAGATAGTGATGAACATTTATAGGATGATCTGATAGAAAATAAAGGGAGCAATCAAGAGAGTGGCCAAGATGCGACTGTCAGTGAGTGATGCCAGCTGTACAGATGTTAGCAGACGACAGAACATGACCGAATTAGTAGCAGTGAGATATTCTTGGCACTCAGCCAACGCGGTCTGATGAGAACTGAATCAAGTGACCGTGTGAAAGGGGTGAAGAGGAGGGGGGTGGAGACTGAGGGGGCGTGGCCTCACATCCATGTTATCACTTTGAGAAGTCACAATGTATTGTGTATCTATCTCTTAAATATATATATTGTGGTTGTTCTAGTATGATTTTGTGTTTGCAGATATCCATTTATCCAGAAAATATTATGTTTTTGTGCAAATTACCTGACTAATGTTTGTAATGAACAAGTTGAAAATGTGACAAAAAAACAAAACACTGATTTCAAAACAACAGCATGTCACTAAAAATATATAAAATGGGAAAACAGCATGTGTTTTGAAAATATATACTTTTATGAGTCTTTCTCCAATAACTAAGAGCACAGAATTTTTGGAAAAATTTATACCCGTTTTTTTATGAAAAAACCCTGGCAAATAGATTTCACTTAAATTCTATTTTCCTGGCAGCGAAAGAGTTAAATAATACATTGCTTGCCACATTTTTGACTCACTTGTGTAAACAAAGCGAGTCTATGTTTTAACCCGGTGTTCAGTTGTGTGTGTGTGTGTGTGTCTGTGGTAAACTTTAACATTGCCATTTTCTCTGCAAATACTTTGTCAATTGACACCAAATTTGGCATAAAAATAGGAAAAATTCAGTTTTTTCCAGTCATCTTGTTTAAAACAATATTGCACCTCTGGGATGGGCACACACAAAAAAAAATTTTTTAAGCCAAATTATATGCAAAATGAATTTACTGTTTATATTTTTTTTTATTCTTTAAACTTGGCACTTTGATCTGGTATTCTGACATAGCATCAAGAGCAGTCCTTTTTATCGTTTTTTTGTTCAAACAGGAACTTCTTTTGCTAAGCATGGAAGTTATATTTCTGGTGCATGTCTTTGGCGCAGATTGTAAAAAAGGGAAATTAATCTGTAATTATTGCCAGGGGGGTTAATTTGTTTTCACAATGCACAATACACAAACTTTATTGTCTATACTTTGGTACAGAGATTTTCTTTTTGGCAGCAGCACATGTCCAACATAAGAAAACAACAAACTGATCTTTCTGATCTTAGACATTACATTTTGAAATTATACTCAGTACATAAAAAGCTTGTGTGTTTTACTCTCAGTGTACAGGGCTTTCACCATGTTCATTCGCCCAAGTGGTCTGTTTCGGAAATTGCTAAAAATCAATACTACGAGTGGACTTTATAGATCTATTGGCTGAGCACTGAAGGTCATGGGCAAAACTCAGTTGCGTACACATATTTATACATATTCAAAGTGCGTGCTCATATTCCTCGCGAACGCGAAGGACGCCATTTTGTTTCAAGTTGACATGCTCGTTCAATCCTATATTCAATGGACAATACACGATAACATGTGATGGAAAGTTGGAGAAGGAGACCGTTAAATATTTATTCAAAGAAAGATTTGTGAACACCTGATCACTTACTGGATTATGCCCCAAACTGCCATAAAAATATCAACAAAATCAGTTGGGATTCACAGTTAAAAATAATAAACCATGAGAGTTAATACCGTTGATGAAACGTAAAAATTTCCAGTCTTGACTTTTCTCAAAATGAAGTCCTTTTCACTTCATACGACGTTTAGAAGTACTTGTACTTGGCTCTACATGTTATTAGTTTAACAAAATACTCAATTTTCATATCAACTGTAAAACTATAAAACTAGAATGAACATAAAGGAGAAATTGAATCGACCGTGCGTTCAGTCCCTGCAGGTGTAACTAAACTTGTACATCTATCTAGATCCAGAGAAAACGGCTAAATGTTGCGGTGTGATTGCGGCGATAGCCACGTTTCCTTTACCGCAGACTTAAAAAGAATTCTTAATTGCCCTTAAAGATTTTTTGAATGCCCAAGATCACCAGAATAATATGATTTAAACAGCGTTCTCACTGCGAATACCGCAGTCGATTTATCGCCCTTAAAAAAACATGTCTAAATGTTAAATTTTCAAGCGTCTGTTAAGGAGCCACGATAGTGTATTGAGTAAGACAGTTTCTTCTCACCCAAACACGCGAGGTTCGCATCTGCCTTAAGGGCTATTTTCTTTTTCTTTTTTCTTTTTTTTTTAACCCGAAGCTTTATAATAACAAATACAGAACACATTTTAACAAATAGATTTTTTTTTTTTTTTAAGTGTATCGCAAGTGAGTCTTGAAGGCCTTGCCTCTCTTGTTGTTCTTTTAAGAAAAAAATGTCCTGTTATCTTTTGACAGTTATTCCTGCTACAAAAGTATGTTTCTTGCTGTTTGAGAAATTTGGGCAGTCGTTATTTCAAAAGATCTTTTATTTCAGTGACATAATTATGATTAGAGTAACATGGCTAAAGTTCTCAGAAGTTTTCTGACCAATAAAATTCCTGTGAACCTGTTTAAATCTTTAAAACAGCATTGGTTTGATAGATATTGCATTTTAAATCACAATAAAAACTTGAGTTCTGGAAATTTTCATGGATCTGTGCATACTATCAGTATGAAAGAAATGTGTGACAAGTGATCACATTCTTGAATTTTAGAAAATGACAGTGTTGGGATCAATTGTGTAATGTTGTGATAAAAGGAAGGAACAAATAGGATTCTTCTCCTGCATGGGCTTCAACTCAAACATTCTTTCATATGAACAAGTGGCTTTTTTAATTATGACCATTTTATATTCCACCATGTAGGTAACCATGTACCTTTTTCAAGGATGTGCATGCTAAGTATGTTCTTGTTCCCCAAACCCACAGAATGCTTACACACATTACAAGATCTTTGACGTGCATATTTGATCTTATGTATGCACCCATAAAGGAGGTTCAGGTACTAGCAGGTCAGTACATCTGTTGTCCTGAGAAATCAGAAAAATCTCCGCCCTTGACACCTACCAACTGCCAAGACCAGGATTTGAACCCAAGACCCTCAGATTGAAAGTCCATTATTTGAACCACTCAACTGTTGCACCCATCAAACAAACAGGATTAGGATGAGCAATGGTTTTCACATCAACAGGTTGATGGTAGCACTTTTTGTTTTTAGAGAAGAATGGTGCTGTAGTGTATATTTGTTTACACCCACTTCTAGCCACGCCCATTTAGTTATCTATTATGTTTTTTGAATAGGTGTGGTTCAGCTTATATGGATCAGTCCACTCACATTGACGCTTCCTTGACACTGAAACTGAAGAATATGGCCATCCAGCCATCCTCTGTGCCACTTTAGTAGTGCTTCCCTTTTCTTGCCTCCATCTACTTAACTACCTTGTTCCAACAGTGTATTTGTGTGCATGCACTTGCCTGTGTGTAAACATCCACTTTTGTACATTTACACAATGTGTATGTAGTGCTTCCAGTTGTCCGATCACTTTTTGTACATATTTTGGACAATTTTTTTTTTAAAGGCTGTTGATAAAATGTGTGGTTTAATTTTGGGTCTCTAATTTTATTGAAACAATTATTTATATTAAACCTGTCAGTGATAAAACACAGTAGCAAAATGTTTCACTTAAAGTTAAATTTTTTTTTTTTTTAATCCCTTTTTTTTAATGATCTGAAAGGGTAATTTTTGATTGAAATTGCGGTTCTCATCAATGTAACAGACAACGATTCGTGAAAGGCCAAAGCTAGTACTCCAAATACTTTGCTTTCTATCCAGGTTCCCAACATGATAGTTGATGATTTTGTGGCCGTTGGTGTTTTAAAGAGGGTTTGGTGGTGGTGGGTTTTTTTGTTTTTCCTTGGGTTTGGAGAAGTTATAAAACTTGATTCAATTCTCAGTATGAAAAGGTTTTATCTTAATAGTGATCGTAATGGGTTGAATCATCAGTCAGTTTTTAGAGTTTACATGTGTGTCATTGACTAGTATAATTGGCCATTTCTCTGTTGATGTTACTTCATTGATGAATGGTACAGTTCATTCTGATTTTCATTCTTTTTTTTTCATCACACGCCAGTACGCAATAGTTCCAAGCTGCCCCCTGACGGTGTGGTGCTGTTAATAGTTCACTGTTTTAAAGCCACTGTGTTTATTGAATGACATGTCATGTGAGAAATCTGTTGATTTATGCTTGTGATGTGATAGTCAGAGTTTTCTTTTTAAAATATGTGTTGGGTATTGCTGTAACAATCTGTGAATGGCAGTCAGTGTGGTTTTAGAGTGTGATAAACATTTTACATGTCCAGACGAGTACTACAACTCTTTTTCTTGTTTCCTGAAACCAGACCTCGTGTTGATTTTTTAACTAATCGTGTGATGGAACATGTTCATGTATATGAGACACAGCTCTGCAGCTACAATTATCATGATGGAAATAACAATGCATGAGAATTGTGTCTGTGTTTTGCTGTAACTGCTTCCAGTACATCTGCTTTCTAATTATTTTGTATGACTTGGGATGCGGATACTTGTGAGAGAGTTTGTGAATATGTGATTCACAGGTGTTCTTCAAGGTATTTTGGTCACACTGTTTAAAACATGTAAGTTGTCATGACTTGTTGACCCTTTCTTGCTTGCAGAATCTTCAGTTGATATTTTCCATGATTTGACATAAAGAAAACAGAAGGATATTGGTGTCTCAGGAGAGAAGGTATGTCTGCATGGTGATTTTAACAAGTTTTCCTTTGGCGAAGTCACAACTCCCTCTCTTTATCTGTGTCTCTCACATCAAATTGTGAAATCCACAAAAAATTCAAATGTCAAGTGATGAAATCCTGTGAAATATATTTACTTGCCTTGCATTCAGGGGATTCTGAAATCCTGTGAAATGAAATATTATACTTTGTGTTGGCCATGTGTTCGAAATATTATGAATACAAGGTTGGAGGTTTTGTGTTGAGGATACGAGTTTAAGGATAAGGATCAGCTATTTTCTTCTTTTATTTTTTTTTTAATTCTATTGTTATGAATATTCTGCAGAATACTGTGTGAAGTTGCGACAAAATTGGGGTGAAATATCTTTTAGAAGAATGAAGTTGTGACAGTGTTTGTTTTGATGGTATAAGTTTTTAAAAGGTGGCATGATCTGTTCATGTATTTCCATGTTTATGAACTTTGAGGTATCTGCTCGTTTTTGTGGTTGTGAGAGAGGGCATGCTCTCCATGTACTTAACTCAGTTATCGCCTTGTACATGGACAGAATATAATGTACTTATTGTTGTTGTAGCTGTCTGCAGCATACTACCCTTTCATTAAAAAAATCAACATATCACAAGTTATTGAATACACATTCTTATTCTTTAGTGTATGGTTTTTGGGGTTTTTGGTTGTTGTTTTTTTAATTCTAAAACAAAAGCTAGGTGATGTACGAGTATTACAATGACCGTGATGTGCTGCAGCTAGCTACATGAGATACAGGACTGTAAATGAGGGACTTGAACTGAAGACCAGATTTTCCCCAGAACTCCTGATTCCCCGTGCCTTACTCTTTTTTTAAATTACTCCCAACTGAAAATTTAAGAAATGCCAGATTGCTCAAAACACAGAAGAGAACAGCTGGAAAGTAAAGGAACAACTTTTAGCTTGGCTGATAGATACACATCTGGGCTCATAATTCCAACACAAAGATTTTTTATGATAGAAAATTGAGTATGAAACGTGTCTTCTGCCAAGTCCATCACAGCACACTACCTCTGCTGGTCACTTACACGGACGCGGCCCCTGCCCCTTACTCCTCTACCTCCCACCTTTGCCTTCCTAACAGTAACCAGGTTGAAAGGCATTGTGATGAGAAACAAGCCTTTTCATGAAGAAAGCCTGTTCTTGAAGAAAGCGCAAGTCTGACCATTCCCACTCTCCCCACGCCGGCCCCCCCAGTCTCCTCTTTTGCTTTATGCATTATGTTAGCAAGTCAGTGATAAATGTTTCACATGAATAGTTGTCAATTGTCACATTCTGCTTTTCTTCATGCAGTGATAAAGGTCCTACAAGATGATTAGATGATCACAATAACGCAGTTTACTTACAGCTTACACTTACCAGTGTATGTTTGACTTGTTGAGCCCTATCATGTCTGGTAATTTTGCTTTGAATAGTTTGTATACTTGGACATGTATACTTTTATTGTCTTTTTTTTTTTTCTTTTTCTTTTTTTGTATAACATATATTTATGTCATTTTCTTTGCAATAGAATAACATTTGGACACTGATTCAGAATAAGATGTAAAGCACTGTTGAAGATTGATGTGTAATTTTTATGATTGGTAGGATAAACAAATAAAATCTTAAGTTTGTGGTAGTATGATAGTTCGTACAGAATATTTGTCCACAGTAGAAGCACATCTCATAGCCCCAGTCATTGAATAATCATGTCTGTGATCGACATTACCGATAGCAGTCACTGTTGATCAGGTCTATACTAAGAAATGGTGTCTTATCATAATGTATCTGGCAAGAAGTGCCTTGGTTTTATTGTCAGGTCATGCATTTCAATAAAAGGTGAATCTTTTGTTGTTGTTTATTTTTAAAATAGGGATTGAGGATATATATATGTGTGAACATATATTGTTGAAAAACAAGTCAGAAGTTTAAGCGTTGCTTACAGTTCTCATTTGATTCAGGAAACTTGCATTAGATATGTATTTATTGAAAAACTGTTCACTTATCATCAGTTTCCATTATGCAAAGACTTTTGTTCAGATTTGTTCAGCTTAAAAAAGATGTGTGCATTCTGACACGGCTTGTTTTTGGGTTGTTTTTTTTTTTTTTTGGGGGGGGGGGGGGAGGTTAATCTCTTTTGTTTTCAAACGTGTTAGGAAGGTGAAAGAAATTGCAGCTCTACAGTTCACTGCTTGCTTTGTGACACGCTGTCACAGACTGCCTCCCAGCTGTTGTTCTCTGTTGAATTGTTCACACTTCATCACATTCCTCTTTCCAGCGTGTGTCTCTAGACGTAAGATGCCAGTGAATAGCTTTAAATCTACTGTGCATTTTTTAGCCAGTTTCCGGCTGTTTCGTTTACAAATCACTTTATCATCTGTTTCCGTCCCAATGGTTTCACATCTGGTCATAGCTCTCAGCTGTTAACAAGGTTTTAACATTTATGGATAGATTTTGTTGTGTGTTTTTTTTTATAAACTTTTTTATTTAAACATTTTAGATATTGTGTTTTTTTTCATGAAAATGTTTTAAATCATGTATTTTTGTTAAATTTTGTTGGCCAGAGTCCTGTTTAGCATGAACAGGTTATGTGCATACAACCATTGTATGCCAAGTGCTCAGCGATTGTGACAGGTTCCCCCCCAACCCCACCATTCCCTTTCCCGCCCACCCCCCAAAGCAGTTTTTTGTTAATTCTTCCAAATGAAACCAGTCGAACGTTTTACAAGAGACAAACAGGAGGAAATGTATTCCAGTGATCAGCAGGCTGCAGACGAGACTAACAATTATTTAAGGTGATATTATAATGATGATGATAAAATCCTTATGAATGAATCTGTTCTTACCTGTGTTCCCGTCTGCCTTTCAGAAACGCTCGCGCACGCGCACGCACACACACGCGCACGCACGCACACACACACACACACACACACACACATATGCACACACACATGCACACACACACACTCTCTTTCTCGCTCTCTCTTTCATTTAGTCACTCTCCATCCACAAATATCACACAGATTTGCTTACACACACTTGTCCATTCTTTCTCTTTTCACTCGCCTGTGTGTGTATGTTTCCATATTACACAGATGTTTTCTGCCCTGTCATCATCATTGGAGGAAGGACTGGGGTTGTACAGACAGCAGATTGTGACATGTACCGGTACCAATATACTCATGTTGATAGAGTGTAGACTTCAGGATCCAATGATTCTGATATTATTGCCCCATTCCAGAGTATGGCCACACTCTGCATTGTTATCAACGACATATCAGTTTGAAATAAATTATGTAAAAGATTGTGAATAGACTCTTTATTATTGTCTTATGTGTCATTTTGTTTATCTCTCTAGACTGAATGTCTTGAAGTTTGTGCCAGCAGCTGTGCTGTGTTGGATGTTGCATTCACAAAAATGACTATAGCTTTCTCGCTTTAATCTCTTGACTGCACTGTTGCCGTACAGCATACATTATAAAACATGCGGATGCAATGCTGTGTTGATATACACTGTTTTCCCAAATACCGCACTCTTTCCGTCTTGCTCAGCATCGCAGAAAAGTCATCAGCTAGGCAATAAGAATTCACTCCCTTCATCTTCGTGGGCATGGGATGGAAAAGTGTGTGTAACAGTGAATGAAGTTGGGCTGGAGTAGGTGGGGGATGTGGTCTGTGACCTGTTCTCGCCTTTTCTCTGTGTATGTGTTGTGAACAAACTGAAGAACCCACATTGAGCAGACCAGTCAGCTGATCTGTTCCCCAGAACAGGAAAAAGGAAGTGACATTTTTTTGTGAGTAGATTAATTTTGTAAATGTATGCTGATGTGACTGAGTGTTCCTAAAAAATTAAAAATATTTCCAAGAGTGCAGGGTGAGAGCCATCTCTGGACAAACGGTGTGAATTAAACAAGGAACGCTCATTCTTCATCATCAACAAAAGTACACACAGATGAACTGAAACTATTGTATGAAATTTATGTTCATGAAGAATTAACCATTAATTAACTATTTTCTATTCAATTTTGTTCTCAATGAAATGCAAAATTCTTAACCTGAAACATATAAGTAGATATGCCAGACATGAGTCAGACTTACCTTGCGATGAATGGACAATAAACCAACGAGAAAAAGAATGTCAACCATAAATTAGCGAAACAATGAAAATTTCTTTGAAGACCCAAAACTGAACTTCGACATACAAAAATTTGTATGACAAATTCAATTATTAAAAAAAAAATTCAAACAGCAAAGATCGACCAGTTAACTCATAAAAAGGTGGGAGGGAAGGGTCATTGCTTTTTGAACAACAAAGTGGGAGGACAAAGGAGAAATTATAGCTATTAGAATTAACAATCTGAAATATACCCTGCTGTTGAGATCTATATTAGTGTAAGTAATTTTAAGCAGATGTTCCTTCCCTTCTTAAACAGGCTGTCACAGTCTTTGTTGATAAGGGAGTTTGACGGACAGATACACACATGAACTTGAAAGATCAATCAGAATTCAACCCTTTAAAAAAATTATTAAACAAAAAAAGCAAGTCTAAATGTTGAAAAAATGTACAAGAAAATAAATCCAACAAAACCCCAAAATGCAGGCTGAAGTCTTAAAAAGTGTACATATATATTCTACTAATAAAAGATTTTCCAATAGTTAAGTTACCTCAAGCACATTATTTCATTTTTCACACTCAACGTTTGCATATTCACACATATGCCCAGCTATGCTCAAGTTACAAAGTTCTTTGTTTTCCCAAAGTTTGGTGTGTGGAAATTTGAACCCGACACAATTCTTAGGTGAGTGTGATCTCTGTTCACAAACACTCTTAGACCACCCTTTTCTGCATACCTGAACATGAATGCACACACACACACACACACACACACACACACACATATGTAAGTGGTAAAAAATTAATAGATTCCAAAGGTTTTTTTTTTTTGTTTTTGCTTATGCCAAACAAAATGACAATTTTAACACACTAAGTTTGTCAACTATAACATTTAAGAAAATCTAGAAACTTCACACTCAAGAATTTTAATCTAAAAGAATGTGAACAGTTAAACTTTTTTTTTTTAATTCTAAAGGCATTTGGCTGAGACATGATTGCAACCTTCATGCACATTGAAAAACACATTGTAACAATGCAAAAATCAGGTGAACAATCAAGTTATTAATGATTCTATTCTGCAGATTCATCATCTAAAAGTTCTCCATAGATTATGGTCCTTGTTCCAAACATTCTTTTGAAGTTTCAATGTTTTTCTAAAAACCATTCCCGTAGCATGGAGGATTCAACATCATCTAAAACACAAACTACTAAAATCATGTAAATATCCAAAAGCTTGCTCATTCGACTGCATCTGTCTGCAATAGAATCAAACTGTTAACCAAAATCATGTGAATATCTAAAAGCTTGCTCATTCTACTGCAGGTAGAAATAGAATTAAACTTTACATTATTAATTTTATTTCATTCATCAATCAGGATCAATATGAATTTACATTTATATCTTTATTAACAGCATTCTGGCATGAACCCCCCACGCCCCCCACCCCCACCCCCCAAAAAAACCTGTCCTCTGTACACTCCATTGACTTGGAACAAAAAATAATTTAATAGGCAGCACAGCAATCAGTTGTTGTTTTTTTCATATTCTTTAGTTGAAGTAACCCCAAACCTTTCTCGCATTGTGGTCATTGACTTTAAAGCAAGCGCAAACAGTGAAGCAACCACAACTTCCTTATACTTCAATTGATGTGAAAAGATCCCCCCCGAAAAAAACATTTCCCTGTTAAATCGTCATGACCCTTACACAAGCAGGAACAAAGAAATCACCCCAGAGAAGACCACCACCAAAAGACTACTCCCCAGACACAGAGACGCCAACGAGCCCTTTCCGTCATCCATGTTTGCTGCAGTGGAACCATCGCTTTGAACAGAGGGCTTTTCCTCATCTGTGTTCTTCTCGCCATCCGGAGAAGACGACATGGAGGAATCACTGTCAGGAGCAGAATTCCCATCAGGTTCCAACTCGGCTGCAGGTTCCAAGGAGTTGTCGTTACCATCTTCAGTAGCGGTGGTGGGAGCTGAGGCAGAATTCTGGTCCATGGTGGTGGTGTTGTTTTGGGGCAGCAGAGACAGGCAGATGCGTGGGAGGGTACCTTTCTCGCTCTCATACATGGCCACTGCCAGTGTTTCCCCGCATTTGGTGAAGGCGTCCTTCAGGCATTGCGCCCGTTCTAGGCTGGTCCTGGGAGAGCATGCAGCAACACAGGGATTCTTTGTTGTTTCTTAAGATGTTTTTCTCTCCTTAAATCGGTATCAGTGTATGAGATATATATATATATATATATATATATATATATATGTGTGTGTGTGTGTGTGTGTGTGTGTATTTTTCTTTTTCTTCTTTTCCTGTGTGTATTTATGCCTGTATGATCTTATCATTGAATCTGTGTGATTCTTAATGTGTGGGCTGACAAAAATTTTCCTTAGGAACGATTAATAAAGTGATATATTGTAGTGTAGTGTAGTATAACCTGAACATCTATTCTAACTATGTGTGGGACTATCTCTGTATCATACATGTTTCCTTATTGGCATTTTAGTGATATAAACAATTTTGATCACTTTGCTGAAGTATCAAGACATGCAATTCAGTTAAAGGGTGCCTGGACCTCAGCCATAAACTTTTCAGTATGAAAAAAAAATGTCACTTCCAGCTACACCTTCAAGTGTCACACGTGGTAATAAACTTAAGCAACCCACCATGCAGACACCTCGATCAGAATTCGAACCCAGGACCCTTGGATTGAAAGTCTAACATTCTAACCACTCGGCTGTTGCGCCCATCTATGTAAGAGTTGGTTCACCTTACAGGCTGTCTTTATTTCATTCTTTTTTTTTCTTTTCTTTTTTTTTTCTTTTTTTTCCATGACAAACAAACAAAAGCATGTCAACTTCGCGCCGGGCACTCACCTACAAGCCGCCTTGTGCAGATCAATGTTGTCCAGCTTGTCGTTCAGCCACTGGTCCTGGATGCTGACCACAGACTGTCCGTACTCTTCCTCACACTGCTGCAGCAACGGCTGGGTCGCCTTGTAACAGGCTTCGTTCAGTGAATCGGCAATGCCACCTGCGAAGACATCCAACCACAGGAATGTTACTATTATTCTTCAAAATCATGTGGATCTTTTCTTCTTCTTTTTTTTTTCAAGTTCACTTCTGCTTTGAAGTACACACAGGACAAATAGTTTAAAATATTGATAAAGTAATATAATGAATAAACAAATATATCAGTGTGTATATATGATAATTATGTAGACATTTTTATACGTAAATGTTGATGCTGACTTCTACACTGCCTCGTCTTTACCGCAAAGAAAAAGAATGCAATTAAGACATGAATACTCTCAATGATATCAGTGAAATAATTAATCAATTAAATGATAAATAAAACTGATGACTTTCTCACGGTGTTTTACACATACAATAAGAGCACTGTTGTTATTGAAGAGTCTGGATCGATATATTCTATGCAGACGTTAAGAATATAGATTTCAACTTCATATGTTTATGAGACGGTCAACATCAGGCACAAATGTAATCTTAATGTGCGGGTTTTCGGTTCAAGTCGATATAGAATAAAGTAGAATCATCACATTTGTTTTTTTAAATAGATGAATAAAATAAAAACGCGCCGTTCAAACGAGTCTGCTTCTAAATACTGTTTGATTTGATTGAAGCAACCATGGCAAAACTCGCTCACGTTTGGCACGGCACCTTATCAACTGTTACCTTCAAACGCCTCGCAGAACTGCGTCTGTGAACGGATGGCATTCTCACTGTCAAAGGTGAATCTCAGCCAAATGTCTCGGAAGCTGGGGCTGCTGATCTTGTTCAGCTCTTCGTCGTAACAGTTGTAGCGGGCTTCGAAGGTTCTGTACAGCAGACCAGAAGACAACAGCTTGTTACAATGGGGACTCTGTGTGTGTCCCTGGTGTGTGTGTGTGCGTCTGTCTGTCTGTGTCTGTGCCTCTGTCTGTCTGTCTGCCTGTCTATGTTTCATGTACGTTTTTGGTAGATACACCGGCACAGATTACGGAGATATTCTCAACAAATGGGAAATAATTGAAGACACATCTTTCAAGAAACTATACTTAAATCGAGATCCAAATAAGGCTTATATAGGCGGAGTGCTAACCAACCGCAAAATTATTATGATTCCATATTTACAAATCCAGATCATCATCATCAGCAGCATCATCGTCGTCGTCTTCTTCTTCTGTCCTGTAGTTTCAAGACCGTAAGGGCACCAGTGATGACCTTGCAGCCAGTTTCTCCCTGTTCCTCATCACTCTCTCACTCTCTATCTGGGCGTCGTTCAGTCTCAGGCCTGTCCCTTCTGGATATTGTCTTCCCATGTTTCTTTCTTTTGTCTGCCTGACCCTCTCCTCCTTTGCACTATGCCTTGCAGGATCGTCTTGGCAGGTCCTGCATGGCTGATGATTGTGAGACGTGCCCATACCACATCAATTTTCGTTTCTTCACTGCGGTTAGGAGAACTTCACAATAATAATTATAGGATCCAATGGTCTGCCTGACTGCTTCTCACTTCTTCATTGAGCATCTGTAGGATATACCGAGCGGTTTTTTGGAAGCATCTCATCTCCGTGGCCTGTATATATCCTCTTCTGCATGTTACGTTTTAAAGGTTTAATAGATGCGTTCACCATTTGCTGATGCTCTCTCTTGATTCCAAAGAAAATGATGAAATTAATGTCATTGCTCAATCCCTCTGAATGAACATCTGTCATCAAGAGGCAGTCAGCTAGGTGGAAGGAATTGTGTTTATTTGAGTTCTGTGAGTAGTTCCTTTCCGTTTTCACGGCGGTGACACACACAAAAGGAAAAGTCAAACCATGATTCGCCACCCCCTGCCGCTGATGTCTTCCTTTGACCACCAGTGGTAAAGATTGTGTGTGTTGTGATTTTTTTTTTTTTTTTAATTATGAAGTACTGTCTGACAAGAGAGTTACCTGCAGTTTTGTCGCACTCCGTACAGAAGCTGATCCAGCTGAGAAGCATTCTGGGAAGGTGGGGCGGGGGTAAAGTTCTCTGCCACCTGCTGGGCGCACGTGATTACTACGTCACGGGGAGGGGCGGGGCGTGGTGGTGGAGGTCTGTGGACAGAATCAGAAGAGAGATATTTGTGGGTCAGTATGTCCGGTTCTCTCTCTCTCTCTCTCTCTCTCTCTCGGGTCCCTAGTTTTTCAAATCGTTATGTTTGTGTACGTGAACACACGTGTACGTGATCTCATGTGGACAGGCTGGTGGCCTTTGGATAAACTTCCTGCGTTCCTTGTTCAGGTCCCTTCAGAATGGGCCTATCGTCTTCTGAATAAACATAGTTTCATTTCCCTTTACCCTTTTCTACCTCTCTCTGACTGTCTTTATTTAACTGTTATGTCTGTCTGGCTATCTGTATCAATTTATCCATTCACCTCTGCCTTGACATGTGTGTGTGTCTCTCTCTCTTACACTGTATTAGTGTTTGTCTGTGTATACGGCGCGTGTGTGCAGGCGTGCGTGATACGTACTTGTGTGTCTGTGCAATCTGTGTTTGCATAAATATGCGCACCAACGAAAGTATGTGGTGTGTGCATATTGTCTCAAAAGGATTTTGTTTTACAGACTTTGCGAACACACACACACACACACACACACACACACACACACACACACACACACAGACTGAATAATTTTCTGCGCTTTGGTGTTTTCGGGAGCCCGGGGGTGAGTGGGGTTGTGTGTTGGGATGGGAGGAATGTCGTAATTAGGGTATTCCTATGTTCTTGTATTTTCCTTTGTATACTTTTCGTCCATTCACTAATGTTCATGCGCTAATGATTTATCGCGCTTTTTTTCTTTCTTTAACCCCTCGTACTCGGGAAGGGTGAACTCGGCTGTAGGGTCGGCCACACAAGACTCGTTGGTGAAGAAAGCGTAGAAGGCCAGCAGATGTCGTTTCACCTCTACGTCACATCCGGTCATGGCGAGTCCTAGACATCCGGTGGTATCATTGATGACTCTGAAAGGGCATAGGAAGCAGCCTTAACACCAGAAGATCAAGACCATTGACCACAACAAGAAAACATCTTCACCTTAAGAACAGTATGTTCTTCCAAAGAAAGCACTGGGGTAGACATGAAAATTAATAATGTGTAACAAGAAAAGGCACAGACAGACCAAAACAGAGATATATGGAAAACATGACAGTAATAGCAACAGTAGTAGGCCCCTATCGAAAGCATAAGTAAAATATTGCCAAAACAAGCGACAAAGACACAGGTAGAAGAGGTACACAACTGGAAATGGTCAAAACTATAGGCCTTCTTCATTTGATCGCATCATCCTCAATACCATCAAAACCAAAGGCATCACCAGCTAAACGCCAGTAACACTGGGTCAGTGATGGGAGGGGAAGAGGGGGTGATGAGAGGGGCGGGGTGGGGCGGGACGAAGGGTGGGCGGGGAAGGGAGTGGAGGAGGGATTTACTCACTGGCAGGCGAGCTCTCTGTAAACGTTGACATCATTGTCGAAGGCTCTCTGGGAGCGCACGGCAAACACGTACTGCTGACCCTGGGAGAAGCGATCGTGACACCAGCGCTCCACGCTGGCGTTGTTCTGCTGCGTGCACTGCACTCGGCTGCTAATGCCTGTTCACACACACACACACACACACACACACACACACACACACACACATCGAGAGAGAAAGGGAGAGAGAGGGAGAGATCCATATATGTAGATATATATATATATATATATATATATATATATATATATATATATATATATATATATATATATATATATATATATGGATGTATACATAAACCTTGCGATAAAATATATATATGTGTGTGTGTTAATGGCAACGTTAATAACTACGCGAGTCAGGGTAGAACCGAAATATTAACTGTCACATACACACACACACACACACACACACACACACATATATATATATATATATATATGTGTGTGTGTGTGTGTGTGTGTGTGTGTGTGTTTGTGTATCCATATACATATAATGTAACATATATCACTGTCACACACACACACACACACACACACACACACACACACACAATCGTACCTCGAAAGTTTGCACACAGCTGAGCGCTTCTGTTGGTCATCTCCTCGGCGTCAAAGTGCAGTTGCACAAACTGATCCAGCGGGTTGTGCGATATCTCAGTGGGAAGGCCAGCAGCAATGCAAGGAACGATCTTATTGTAGTTGCTGAAATCAATCGAAATTGATAACCCAGTCAACCAAAAGATCTAGCATTAAGTAAAAGATTGTCTATCAGTTAATGAACGAGTCAATCGATCGAACAGGTCTATGTTTAGACTTGTTGATGGAATGGGAACCATTCATTTACATTCATTGTTTGAAGTTAACTCACGAAAAAAGATTTATTTGATTAAACTCGCGTAATCTTAATTGTAGACCTCTTTGCTATTTTTAAGACATCAATCGATCATTTAATATGTCAATATCTATCAATCAATCAATCTGATTAACGAATATGTTTGAAGCTGTTGATGAAGTGACATCGAACAATTTTTAATCAACTAAGTAATCAATCGATCGATCAGTAAAGCAGTCAGTCGGTCGAGCAAACGATCGGTTTACATATCAGTGCAGTTATTCATCTATCACATACATGTCTGTCTATCTACCTGATCTATATACGTGCGTGTATCTACCTGTGTATCTACCTATCTATCTCTCTATCTATATATCTACCTATCTATCTATCTCGGTCTATCTACCCGTCTATCTTTCTATGTTCTTCTCAGTCTATCCATTGATTATCAATCTATTTACCTTCCTGCTTACTGCTGCTGAACTACTCTCTCTCTCTCTCTCTCTCTCTCTCTCTCTCTCTCTCTCTGGGGGAGGAGGGGAGGGGGAGGTGTCGGGGGGGGGGGGGGGGGAGTGCGTGATGATAAATGTATGTTGGTGTGGATGTGTGTGAATGTATGAGTGGTTGTGCGTCAGCGTGTGCGAGTGTGGATGAGCATATTTTGGTTCATTATTGATTGTTTGCTTTTGGATACGTGTTTCTATTTCAGCCAAACAATTTTGGTCAATGCTTATAGGCACTATGTTTTGTAAACCCCTTGCCAAAAGGGTATCTTTGCCAATGGCAATAAAATCAGTGTCAGTGTCACTCTCTCTCTCTCTCTCTCTCTCTGTGTGTGTGTGTGTGTGTGTGTGTGTGTGTGTGTGTGTGTGTGTGTGTGTGTGTGTGTGTGTGTGTGTGTGTATGTCTGTCAATGTGTCTTTCAGAGGGGTTGATATTCTAATCATCTAATAATCGACTTCTCACGGGTGACCACTCGTCGGATGTGTGTTTTCGTGCGTGCGCGCCATTGTGTATCGCACGTGTCTATAAGTGTGTGATAGATGTTTCACATTTCTAGAAATAATAATAATAATAAACATAATAATAATAATAATAATCCGTATCAATTTCATTTTCGCGATGATAATGAAACTAACATTGCAACCAGGCCCGAATGTTCAAGACTTTACGACAAGTAAAACAACACACACAAACGCGCGCGCGCGCGCACGCACACACACACACACACACACACACACACACACACGCACACACACACACACACACACATACACACACACACACACACACACACACACACACACACACACAGCACTCCACCAGATAACAAAACGGCCCTGTATCGGCCCTGCATCTTTATTCGGGGAACTCCGCCAATAACATTATTTAATGGTATAATTAAACGTCTTTATAATCCAGCATGGCTGGTTATACGGGTTCACATTTATGCGTTTAAGCACACAGTTTTAGGTTACACGCCTTTCTTTTTCAGAGGGGACAGACAGGGTTATGAAAGTTCAGATGCAATGTATTCCACCTATTGTAAATCACATCAACTTTTGTGGCTTGTTGTTTTTCATGCGTTTTGGAAGATATTCCGGTGCGTACGTAAAAGGTTATGGTTGGCTAGACTGAATAGTGGATGTGACGGTAAACCGAATGAGGAATGACTCTGAGCTAAACTGGATGCCGTGGTGAATTGAAACATTCTGATAAAGTTATAGTTGAAGTTGTTGTCACGTTCCGTTTAACTTTCCTCATGACTCATGCATGAAATCATCTTTAAAAGTCAGAATCGTGTGCATGCGCTCATACACTTGAAGTGTCTCACACACACACACACACACACACACACACACACACACACACACACACACACACACACACACACACACTGCACACACGCACGCACGTACACACCAACCTCTCTCTCTCTCTCTCTCTCTCTCTCTCTCTCGTTGGCAGGGGGATCCACACGCAGAAGGGTGCTCTGATACACCTGGGACTTCCTCCAAACGTTCTTTCATTGTTTATACAAGTAACATTTCATGGGTGTGGCACCCCCTCCCCACCCCTCCCCACCAGCCTCAGTCACAAAGGTGTATTTTGAGCTGTTGAAAGATTATCATAAAAGAACAAACATCGCTGAAAGATTGTCAGAGTAAACACCAGAAATAAGTGGATTAAACAGACCTAGAATCAATGAGAGAGAGAGAGAGAGAACAGGCGGGGGAGATGAAGTGTTATTACTATTATTATTATAACTATCATTATTTCATATTGGTGTTGATATCACTGCTACTGCTGTTGGTGCTGTTCACCCTTTATGCTTTCCCTGTTCTCTTTGCTGCTATCGTTGCTGTTATGTTTTGATGTAAGAGTGTCCCTCTGCGTACAGTTAATTCTCCAGTCTCGAGTTGAGCCAAAGGCCCTCACATCGGAGTCCTTTCCCTTTAACTGCATTGTACTGATTCGTCCATTTCCGTAATCTGCAATGGAAATAAGTTTTCGACGCCTTAAACCCTAGGCCCTCCTGCTGGGAGAGAGATGGTTGATTTTTTTTTTTTTTTTTTTTTTTTTTTTTTTTTTCAGGGAACTCTCGAGTTCATGGAAACTGTTGGTCTATAAAGAGTTATGACCCCAAAGCGGGATTACGGGCCCTGGCTGCTCTTTTATTGGCTTCCTTGTCGACGTCACAGTTGTACAATAGCTTTGTCTGTCTGGCTCTGTCTGTTGTTGTTTCTGTCTGTCTCTGTTTGTCTCTCTCTCTCTCTCTCTCTCTCTCCACACACACACACACACACACACACATATATATATATATATATATATATATATATATATATATACACACATATATATTTATATTTATACATATCCTCGCCCGTTCTCCCTCCCCTTCTCTGCCCCCTGAATCGGAGGCAAAAGAGTATATGTGAAAGAATTAAGGAGGCAGGGGTAAGTTATAAATTTATGGGTGTGAATATTCATGAATCGTTCAGGGCGTGTCCTGTCGCTTAGTAACTTGCATTCGTGGCCCTGTACACAAGAACACCGCACTGAGAATGCGACGGAACATCACACAATACAACACAGAACAGTTCGGTACAACACATTATACATATATCTACGATGTTAAAGGGGTAAAAATAAACAAATCTCTCAGGTTGATCCGATAACCACGCTTCATTCTGTCTGTCTGTCTGTCTGCCTGCCTGCTCTCTCTCTCTCTCTCTCTCTCTCTCTCTCTCTCTCTCTCTCTCTTTATTTCACATTGTGTAAGTGAAACTGATGTCATTTGGTGAGTTCTGTTTATTGTCTATTAGTATAGTATCTTTCGTTCATTGCTTATTAACCCCCCCCCCCAAATCCCAATATATGTATATGTGCCCATGGCCGAAATGCATTAAACATTCATTCATTCTCTCTTTCGTCATTACTTCCTCCCCATCCCTGTCTGCCTCACTCTCCTCTCCCTCCATCTTCACTCCCATATTCCCCCACCCCGCTCTTCCCTTCACCACTACCCACAACTTTATTTTTGTCAACACAAGAACAATGGTTAAAAAAAGAATCAGGAACGCGTAAAGCAAATCAACAACAACAACAACAACAGCAACACGCAAAAAACAAAAAAAATCAAGGGTTGTCCCTGGCAAAATTCTCTAGAAAAATCCATGTCAATAGGAAAACAAATAAATAAAAACTGCAGGCAGGAAAAATACAACAACAAAAAACTTGAGTGGGGCTCTCAGTGTAGCGACGCGCTCTCCCTGGGGAAAGCAGCCCCGAATTTCACCGAGAAAATCTGTTGTGACAAAAAAGAGTAATACAACACAATACAATACCACCACTACCCATACCTAACCATCACCACAACCACAACCCCACCACTCCACCACCCTACCCCCCCCCCACCCCCACCCCACCCTCATCTTCCCCCCAGTCCCTCCTCACACTCCCCCCTCACACCCCACCACACCCCCACCCCACCCCAAATCCGCCCTGCCACACCCTCTCCTGCCACACCATCCACATACCTGCACCAGAATGAAAACAGCTCGGGCAGCGAGGCGCCACCAGGTACCTCGGAGAGGCACTGCACCCACACTGGGAGGGGTGGAGGAGGAGGGGGCCGACCCCCTTGCCCACTGCCGCCCGTGTCCCCCGTGCCTGGGGGGGTCGGGAGGGCGTTGGAGGGTGGGGAGGAGGCATCGGCATCGGCGGTGTCAGTGGTGGTGGCGGTGTCTGTTGGCGATGGTGACTCTGGTGGTGGCGGTGGCGGTGGTGGTGACAACGATGACGTTGTTGTGGTGGTGGTGGCGGTCGTGGTAGCGGCTCTGGTGGTGGTGCCCAGTGTGGCAACGAGGACTGGAGACAAAAAGAGGGTAGAAGTGACGTATGACTGAAGAAATTGAAAGACACCGAGAGAAAGAAGAAAGCAAGGGGCAAAGCCTTCTAGGCTCACGTGTGATTTCCTGCAGAACAACGAAAAAACGAAAAAAACGCCAGGGTTGAGGTGGGGGGCGGGGGAAGTATTGAAAGTGTGGCGGTAGAGAGGGGGTGTATAACATTAATCGATCCAAATCTTGTTTTTCCCCCTCACCGTCACCAATGAGTGTTTCTTGAAGCGGAAGTTGCATGCTGGAAACGGAACAGCTCCATCTTAAGCAACCCGTCGGCATTTCATCGTTTTATCATCGTAATTCTGTTACTCTTCTCTCTTTTTTTTCTTTTGTTGTTGTTGTTGTTTGTTTGTTTGTTTGTTTTTGTTTTGTTTTGTTTTTGTCAACGGATTTCTGTTCGTAAAATTCGGGCTGCTCTCCCCAGGGAGAGTGCGTCGCTACACTGAGAGCGCCACCCATTGTTTTGTATTTTTGTACTGCTTCCAATCTTATTCGTTTCCTATCGAAGTGGATTTTTCTACAGAATTTGGCCAGGGACAACCCTTTTGTTGCCGTGGGCTCTTTTACGTGCGCCAAGTGCAGCTGCACACGGGGCCTCGGTTTATTGTATCATCCGAATGACTAGCGTCCAGACTACCACTCAAGGTCTAGTGGAGGGGGAGAAAATACTGGCGACTATGGGATTCGAACCAGTGCGCTCAGATTATCTCGCTTCCTACGCGGACGTGTTACCTCTTGGCCAACACTCCAGATATAGATGTATCAAGGTTTCAAACATTTCCTGTCTTCATCACGATTTTCCAGCTCTGATAAATCGAAGCAAAATCGCCAAACGAATTTTCGGGCGTAAAATACACGATAACCACTCCGGACTAATCCAGCTGCTTCGATACAATAAAATCATGATCGACGTGATCGTAAGCGTTCTCCCATTCCGAATATATATATCACGTTGTTGTCTTTCCCGTAACTTGAGTCAGGGTGACCTGTGGTATGCACAGTTCTGAAGCCACTGACGTTAATATCCTAGCCTGTGCGAACCTCTCCTACCATTACATGTATAGCACAAACGCTAAAAAGGGGGAAAAGGGAAAATCATCGTCTGAATCCGTGAAAACGCACGCTCACCTTCAAAAACTACACCAGAATTTTTTTTTTCTCCAGAAAAAAACCTCTATTTCTTATCAATCATAAACGTGCATACGTAGTGCGACTTCAGTTTAACTGACACGAACCCATCCTCTCTCTCTCTCTCTCTATCTATCTATCTATCTCTATCTCTATCTCTATCTCTCTCTTTCTCTATCTATCTATCTATGTATCTATCTATCTTTCTCTCTTTCTCTCTCATGCGCATTTAACCCACCTCTCTCTCCTCCCTCTTTCTTTCCTTCCTTCATAGCTTCCCATCCCTGCCTGCCTCCTTTTCCATCCCACCCATTCATCCCTCTGTCTTCACCCCCCTTAATTCCCCATCCCTATCCCCACATCCCTCAAACCTTTCTTCCCTTCACCACTCCCCAAAAAAACGTTTTTGTTGTCGACAAAAGAACAATGGGCTAAAGAAACAAAATAAAAACAAAACAAAAGAAACACCTAACCATCCACCACCACCATCATCACCCGACCTGTGGGTGGGAGAAAAGAGAGTGGTAACAGAGGTTCTGGAAAAGGCGGGGGGGGGGGGGTGCGGGGGGGGGGGAGATGGGGCAGACAGAGGGCCAGGGGAGGGAAGGAGACAGAGTCCACATCACGTCCACACAACGTTGCCAGTGTGCGTCACCAGCACACTCTCTCTCTCTCTCTCTCTCTCTCTCTCTCTCTCTCTCTCTTCTTCTTCTTCTTCTTCTTCTTCTTCTTCTTCTCCTTCCTCAAAAACAATCTCTGCCCTTAAACATCCCCTCTTCTCTTCTCCCCCGCCCCTCCCCTCCGTGTCAGGGGCCCTTTTCACTGCGGTGTCCCAACGTTCACTATCCATCCATCGCCAACACAAACACATAACGCATAATCTCATGCAGCGCACCTTTGCATACAGGCAAGCATGCACACACAGACATACACACGCGCACGCGCACGCGCGTGTTTGTGCACGCGCGCGAGCAGCGTAAGCATAACCTGTATCTGAGATACAGAAGAAACATTGACTTCAGCTAGGAATAAATTATATATATTGTCAATCTAGTCCACAGCTGAAAATAATGTAAGGCTTTGATTGCTTGCCTATAACTGGCAATGGTCACCGTACAGGTGAGGAGGGGACATCACAGACAATCTACAACCTAGGAACTCAGGCCCTTGAATAAATATAATTGAAAAAGGGCATATAAATGGACCATGTTTTTTTGTTTGTTTGTTTGTTTTAATAAATTTTCAGAATTTATTATTGTGCACTTGTCCACGTCTATGAAACTTTATGAGGAACACACAGCAACACTGGTTTGAAGTTATGTGCATTTGTCTTCACAAGAATTACCGACAAGTCTGGATCTTCGGGGTTTTTTCTTATTCATTTTTTCATGTAACTTAGCAAATATAACAATAAATACCACTGAAGTGATCTTTTTATTTTTGAAAACGAGAAGAAGTGTCACTGAGTCCTGGACTGTAAGCTCCCAGCATCATAAGAGGCCCAAACCCCCAAACCCCACTCCCATCACCTGCCTGGCTAGCCTGAACTGCATCCTAAGCGTTTCAAGGAGAGACAAAAGTACCAGACAGTGTCAACCAGGGCGACATCAGGAATCTCTGTTTGTTCGGATTGTGCTCGCGGGAAGACTTAAGCTGTCCAAGCGGAGCGAGCCCAGCGGATGACAAGAAAATGCGAAAGGATTTATTCCATGGCCAGATGCCCCCCCCCCCCCCCCCCCCCCCCTTCCCCCTTTGGTCAAGGGCTCACTTCTCTCATCCATCCCACTCCCCATCCCCTCCCCCACCCCTACCAAACGCCCTCCTTCCCTTTCCTCCCGTCCCCCCCTCTCAGCTACGCTGCAAGAACGTTTGCAACTGTGACGTAACATAGCTGTTGACATCTTGCAGTCGTGCAGTCGTGCAAGAGGCTATATAGGGGTCTGAAGATGTGAGTCAGTGAAGTAATTTGTTTACACATTTTGTCTTCTGTTGTCCGCGTAAGCCACCATGTGCATGGGTTCGTGTGGTTACGTGCTGAAGGCATCCCATCAACTAACTGTTAGTCCTTCGGGAAAATGAAACAATAACATGTTCACGTGACCATGTGGAAAAGGAGAAGGTCTTGAGCTCTGGCGCATGCACGTACACTGTAGAATGAGGTTGTCAGAAACGTAAACATTGATCATGCCTCGCCTCCTCTCTCTCTCTCTCTCTCTCTCTCCTCTGTGTGTGTGTGTGTGTGTGTGTGTGTGTGTGTGTGTGTGTGTGTGTGTGCGCGCGCGCGCAGCAGCAGCAGCAGAAATCATTCAATTTATAAAGATGGGGAAAGGCTGTATGAAGATTATTCATTATTTTAATTTCCTCTTAAATGTCATCCTTTCGATCTTTTTCTTATTTCTGTTTTTTTTCTGTGTTTTTTCTTTCTTCTTCTTCTTCTTTCTTTCTTTTCTCTTGTTTTTCTCCCATGTGTTACAAGTGTGTGGAAGTTTGGGTAGAGAAGAGCATTTAACAGTTGTTTGCGTTGTGTCTGTCCTGGTTTCACTGTTCGTGTTATCCTTCATCCCCCAGACGGGGTGAAAGGATTGAAGCTCAAAGTTTAAAGTTTAACAAGTAGCACAGCCCCTAAACAGCTTTTTTCCCCACCCCCTTTCCACCAACCCCTCTCCACACTCATTCTCCAACTAAGGGGAGAAAAGAGGTGAAGACAGGTAAAAGAGAGAGAAGGGTGAGAGAAGGAGCGAGCGAGCGAGAGAGAGAGACAGAGAGAGAGAGAGAGGGATGGACAGACAAGCATCATGACAGTATCTAAAACAAAACAAAAAACGTGAGGGAAGCTGCGAGGAAATACAGCTTTCTACGTATATCTATCACTCCGCCCCACTCCTGTTTAATTAACAGAAAAATGGGATTCAAATATTTTTTTGAGACGAGATTTTACCCTTTGACTGCTGAGCCATGGAGAAATGAGATCAGTAATGCATCAGTTTAACTGCATTTCCACCCGTCTGTGCACATTGCATTGCTGTGATTGATGTTGCTGAGCTTAGGTTATCTAATTCCAAGAGGATGAAGTAACAAAATACAGAAAGGTATTTGAATGGCGTCCCGTCTTATCTCCGTGAAATGACATACGTCCATACTGACGAACATATTTGTCAACGGCAGTCATGGGGTTAAAGGTGTGACAGACAATGGACTAATGGACAGAGACGTAAATGGGTGAAAGAGAGACTGGGTTTTTGGTTGGAGGTGGTGGAATGAATGACAGACCGACAGATAGAAAGACAGACAGACAGGCGTAGAGAATGAAAGACGGAAACAAAAAAACTCAGTGAGAGTGAGTAAATGAGGTTGAGACAGAAAGAGAAACACTGAGACAGAGAAAGTGAATGCGGGGTGTGTGCTTCGTGTGTGCGTGAAGATTCCCAGCAGATTTGCTCACCTGTCGTCCATCTGTGGAATTCTTTTCTGTTGACCTTTGCAGACCTCACCTGTCTGTTCTCTGTCTTCCTGGTGCTCTCTCTCTCTCTCTCTCTCTCTCTCTCTCTCTCTCTCTCTCTCTCTCTCAATCTCTGTGTCTCTCTTTTTTAGAGACCGATGACTTGAAGGTATCCGAAAAATGATGCTGGCAACCAGAAATAGCAGGCCTGACAAGTTCTTCGCAACCCCCTCGCCCCCATTCAAGACGAAACGGCCGTCGCTGACTCATAATGGCAATACAGGTAGTGTTCAACGACTGTGAACAGGTTAATGATTTTGATATATTGTTTTGTTTTTTAAATGATTTTTTTTTTTGAATGATGTCTTCGTCTGTACCCTTTCTTCTCTACCCGCTCCTACTGCCACCCCGACCCCCAAACGCACACACGCACAAAGGCGCGCGCGCGCGCACACACACACACACACACACACACACACACACACACACACA
>NC_134899.1:17054026-17111526 GCF_041734735.1 Babylonia areolata
CGATTTAGGGGGAAAAAAACAACTAAAATATATATATTGAACACACATCAGCTGAATTTGGCTGCACGAAATGTTCACCTTATACCAAAGTTACACAGATTAAAATGTTAAATAAATAACACACACAGCTTGCGGGACAAATAGCCATACGTCAACAGAAAAAAACTACATGCAGATGGGTATGCAGGTGCAAGACCATCCCGTGCACCGTCAGGAATGCGAAGAACGTGACCGACACAAACTGACGTGGGGATTCCTCAGAGCTGCGGGGAGATCGGGGCACGGCGGTTTGCAGTGATGACGATCCAGCAGTCCGGCGGTTCGATTCTGTCGTGTTGACTGTCCTGTGACAACAGCAAATCCAATGCAGAAGTTCTTACCACAACGTGCACACTTTTTTTTGGGGGGGAGGGGGGGGCCGGAGGGGGGGGGGGCTACATCACAAGACATGAACCATCTCAGTCAAACTACACGCCCAAGGCACGACTAAACACACAGAGGAATGTCTTGACCACGAAGAAATATTGCCGGTGCCACAGCCGAAGCTTTAACTGCGCTGTTCCGGATCCAAGTGTAAACGCCCCATCCCCCAAAGAATGTCCTCAGTCAGCATTTGAAGTCTGACAGGCTGAGTGGCGGCGAGGCCCACGGCTGCTGCTCCTGCCGGGGTCTGTGGATTTGAACCTCGTCCCGCAGGTTCTAGACCCACCGTGATGCCAGGGTGCTCCGAAACTCCCGACGTTTCCATGGAAGCCTCTGTGGTGTATTCCACGTCTTCCCCGAGGTAGAAAACGTGTCCGACAACTTGACTCATATAGTCCTCCTGGAAGAAAGGGGAAACGCGATGAGCATCGCACGCCATTCCCTTACGTTACGTTTTGATATTCGTTGACTGCTTTTCATTTCATTAGTCACACATGTGCGCACGCGCGCACGCACGCACGCACGCGCGCACACACGCATCCTCTTCCCCTCACTCTCATTTTCATAACCATGAATAGTCATGTCCGCGCGGCTGACTCCCTCTCTAGTTCTACCTCGACCACCACCACCACCCTCTCTCTCTTTCCGTCTCTACCTTCCTCTCTCCTTACACACAAAAAAAACGGAGAATGTAAACGTTATTGTCTCTTCCAGAAGTAACGTTTTCCGGACACTTGCCCGTGTTGACAAAATGCGGAATTGCTACGGTAAACACATGCATGAACAACAATAAGTTGTAAAGGAAACTCACAAACAGTGAGATTCCTTTGCTTGTCTCGAGTCTACTTCAGACTGGGCATTCCTTCCCCACCTTCCCACTACACGCCTCGCACTGTCTTCCTCTCCTCACCCTCTCAGCCCACCCCACCCCACCCGCAAAATTGATAAAACTGGAAATACCGTACGATCTAAACACGCGCGTGCATGCGCTATGAAACATGCAGAATGTGAATGCATGTGCAAGCAGACATATTCATCATTAAATGTGAGAGAGGGAGAGAGAGAGAGAGTGTGTGTGTGTGTGTGCAAGTGTGTGTGCAAGTGTGTGTGTGTGTGTGTCTGTGTCTGTGTCTGTGTGCGTGTCTTTCTGTGTCTCAGTGAGGGAGAAAGGCCACTAGTGAGTGAGTGAGCGAGTATGTGTGTGTGTGTGTGTGTGTGTGTGTGTGTGTGTGTGTGCGCGTCAATTTGATAGTCCAAAGCGCGTGAGAAAGCTGGCTTCACAGCTGTAAACAAAAACAGGAGCTCTGTGCCTTACAACGCTGTGGGCATTGCTGTATACGATGCCCTCCAGGGAACACGCGGTGACCTTCAGTCTCTCCAGCGTCTCTCGGTCCACTTCAGGGCGGTGCATGGGCACCATCGCCTTTAGCCTGCAACCGGCACCCGCCATTCAGCCCACAACCCAGTCCGACACTTAACCGGTTTGTTAGTTAGGAACAGATGTCGACAGTGATGATGGTGGGTGAGGCCGATGATGATGCTATGGAAATCCATTTAGGTTGGGGATCATGTGTCAAGTCCACTCTTTCTTTCAAACTACATGTATGTATCCATTCGTAATCAACACCCACGAGGTAAGGTAGGCCTGCCTGCCGTGGTGGTAACGGAATTTGAATAAGAAGATGGGTCAAGATGGCAGAATGGTTAAGATCCTTATCTGCCAATACAATGTCCCCAAAGGTCTGGGTTCGAATCTCGGTATCGTCCTTTCTCCCAAGTTTGACGTGGAAATCAAACTGGGCGTCTAGTCATTCGAATGAGACGATAAACCGAGGCCCCGTGTGCAGCACACACTAAGCGCACTGAAAAAGAACCCATGGCAACACAAGTGTTGTCGTTGGGCAAAATTATTTAAAAGAAATTCACTCTGACAGGTACACAAACACATAAGCATGCACTCAAGGCTTGGCGAAGCGCGTCGGGTTCTGCTGCTGCTCAGGCATCTGTCCAGCAGATGTGTTGTAGTGTATATAGTGTTGTACGAACGCATATTTGAGAAACTGAAACTGAAGCAAGTTACGAATAAATGTGGAACAGGCCAGGCAAATATGTCCGTTTACTGGTTGATAGGGTGTGTGGATGAGTCAGTATGTGGGTGACTGGGATTATTAGTGGTCTGTTTTGACGTGGTGGAGCGGTCCTTCAGTCAACAGCAGGAGATAGCCGTGGTGGGGCAGCCCTTCAGTCATCAGTCAACAGCAGGAGATAGCCGTGGTGGGGCGGTCCTTCAGTCATCAGTCAACAGCAGGAGATAGCCGTGGTGGTGCGGTCCTTCAGTCATCAGTCAACAGCAGGAGATAGCCGTGGTGGGGCGGTCCTTCAGTCATCAGTCAACAGCAGGAGATAGCCGTGGTGGTGCGGTCCTTCAGTCATCAGTCAACAGCAGGAGATAGCCGTGGTGGGGCGGCCCTTCAGTCATCAGTCAACAGCAGGAGATAGCCGTGGTGGGGCGGTCCTTCAGTCATCAGTCAACAGCATGAGACCGACAGAATCTGTTTTTCCTTCGTCTCCTTTCCAAAAACAGTTTCATTCCGTAAAAAATCTCTATGCATTCAGTCAAGACCTGTTCGATGTTTCCATCATAAAGGCTTACTGCGTAAAAATGGAATATTTCCATATACATTCGCCTTTTAGAACATTCGCAATATGCAAATTGACTTTAATCTTTATGAATGGAAAAAAAAACTCGACTTTCAATATTTATTAAGGATAATAACTGTGGTTATAACTGTGGTGATAATGACCAGTCGTCTATGTTCTCTTGTTATCCTGTAGCAAACTCAATATTAAATTTATAAAATTCACCTTTGTCAGTTGATCTTTCCAAAGGAACTGAACACACACACACACACACACACACACACACACACACACAGAGAGAGAGAGAGAGAGAGAGAGAGAGAGAGAGAGAGAGAGAGAGAGAGAGAGAGAGAGAGATCAACAAATAGAACTGCTCACATGTCCACCACGTTCTCCTGGCGCGTTCTGGGATCAAGCGACCTTTGCCAGTCTTTGAGGACGCCTGAGGAGACCAGGGGGAGGTTTCCTCCGAGGTTGTCAATGGATAACTGCTGCATGAAGGAACCCGAGCCAAAAGAAATCCCACTTTCTGCAACATTCCATACTATTCCAGTCTGTGCCAGTCCATAATCGACCGTCGAAACGTTTTCTTATTCTGGGTCATTTTTGCGCCAAACACAGGCACGCTCAGTTCAAAGGACGTGGTTTTAATTGTACGCTGGTTCTGTCTGTCTTCATGTCCAGTAGTTTGCCATTTTGTCCCATTCGGCGTATGTCATCAGTCTCTCTGTGCTGTGTCAAAACGGCGCATGCCTGCACTGAGAACCTTTATCCAGAAATCTGACTATTACACGGACAGTGAGAAAGCCTTTTTTTCTTTTTTTCCTTATTTTTTTCTTTTTTGGCACCCAAGAACTGAACTAACAACCTTCCGAATGCAGGCACGGAGCTCAGCCAACTGAAATACGCACGCGCTCATTTACTCTCCACTTAAGATCACTTATCTTGGCACGTTAACTAACGTGTCTAAGTTACGTCAGCCAATCCAGTTCCCTGCCAGTAACTGACGTTTCCCTAAAATCATCACCAACAGGAACAAAAATCGGAAAGGCTACCTTTCGATCCCTGTTCCACTTGTGAAAATACCAAAATTTTAATCTTCTCTTGGTGTTTTACAGCGTTTGTAACATACACGAACACGTTGATCTGATTGAGTGAAATAGGCTCTTCTGGTGAGGGGGTTCAGGGAAGAGAGGGACGAAAGGATTTCGGCAATATCTACATTTATTCTCCTGTGGTGTTTCCTTTTAGTTTCGTTCAGAAGACGGAAAGAGTTGTAAATTGGTTAATAACATTGTGACATGGACTCTGCATTTCTTCCCACGTCAAATGACGTTCATAAAGAAGACCAGTCAAAGAGTTGAGGGGGAGAAATGTAGAATGTAATTTCATATTACATTGTTATTAACCAAATAACCTTTTCTATCTTCTACACGGAAACGTACCGGAAAAGTAGTATAGATATTGACAAGATTTCTTTCCGGGCAGATATATGAAAGTTTTTTTGTTTTTTGTTTTTGTTTTTTAGAGTTCCGCCCATTAGCACTTACAACTACTCAAAATAGAAAAGGGATTTCAAACGTCTTAGAATATTCTCTCTTGAAAATCTTAAAAAGCAAGCCGATTTCTTTGAGGGTCCTGGCTTCGATAGCTGATTTCGGTGCACCTGGAGGATGAATGGTGGAGATTTTTTCCCGATCTCCTAGGTCAACAAATATGTAGATCTGCTCACGGCAGAACCGCTTTCGTGTACATACGCAAGCAAAAGATTCAGCGCACACGTACAAAATTCTGTAATCCATATGTTTTTAGTGGGTCATAGAGCGGGTACAAAGAACGACAGGGACTTCAGGACCTAAAGAGGGGGGGGGGGGGATTCAGTTTCCAGTCAAGTGTGTCTGTGTTTCGTAAACAGAGTGTACAATGAAATTGACTCTTTCGTCTTTTTTAAATAACAATTCTGGTCAGAAATATAGGGTGAGAAAGGAAATCCTTCCTTTCGTCTTCCCACCCCTTCATTTTGACAGGAATGAGTGAATTGTCATGATATTAGAATGGACGACCGGAATAGTTTCGTAGCTTGTGTGTGTGTGTGTGTGTGTATGTGTGTGTATGTGTGTGTGTATGTGTGTGTGTGTGTGTGTGTGTGTGTGTGTGTGTGTGTGTTGATTTTGCTTGGATTTGAAATTAGACGGCCTTGACGACTTAATTCCTTAATTAGTGTGAATGCATCTCAGTAAAGTACGGCTGAGAATTTTTTTTTTACAAAGTTAGTCTCACCGATGCAAACCAGACCAACAATGTATCTTGAGAAAGAAAAAAACATTACGAAGCCGCGAGACCGAGTTGTACTCAGAACCAGAACCTCGACCACAGGAGGGTGTACTATCGTGTTAGAGAATGGTAAGAGTGTAGAAGAAAGATTAAACAATTATTATTATACAAAGATTATTTCAGCCTGAAGCCTATCTGGTTATGCCAACGTCATGATATGTAATTCATTTCGAGTCGTACGTAGGCTAACAATTTTTCCATTTTTATGATAGTTGGAATGGATGTGTCATTGGCAATATCCACATTTCTTCCCCTGTAGTTACGTTTATAAGACAGAAACACTCGTAAATTGGTTGATGATATTGTAATATACACTCTACATTTCTTCCCCTCCACTCTTTGACTGGCCTTCTTTACGTCTCTTGACAGGAGAACAAATGTAGAGTGTATTTTACAATGTTATTTGAACAAATTTACGATTCGTCCGTCTGTGAAACGAAACTGAACGGGAAGAACACATGGGGAGGAATGTGGATACTGCCGTATCATTTGTGGTACTATTATGTATGAAGTATTTTGAAAAGTACTTACCACCCATCGCAGAAATAATCCTGGGAAGTTTAAAATTAAAACTGTCAGGGGGAAAGATGGGGGGAAAAAAAGAGGAGACCGCTTGACCTTCTTCTGTTCCCGGCTCTGTGTGTTCTGAACAAACTTGACTTAACCCTTGCAATCACCCCACCCTTACCGCACACCTCCCCCCCCCCCCCCCCTCACCCCCTGCTTCCGAACACACACACACACAATGTGAATCGTGTTTCTTTTCTGTCCCTTTTCCCACTCACCTCATCATACCAGTTTTTCAGAACCGTTGAGAGCAAAAAACACGTGATTTGTGTGTGTATGTGTGTGTGTGTGTGTGTGCGTGCGCGCGCGCGAGCGAGCGTGGCGTTTCCATGATGTATGTGCATGCGCGCGTTTGTGTTTGTGCGTTTGTGTTGGTGCGCTTTCGTGCGCGTATGTGTGTGAGAGCGCGTTGTCGTATTCGAAAAGATACATCCTTTATGTGGTCAAAGCTCGATCTGTCACAAAAAAACACTGCTGCCCATTAAGACATTAATATAGGTATACATAGTGCGTGTGTGGTCAGGTCAGGGGCATAGCCCTTGCTACTGGCACCATGTAACCCAGTACTACCTGCCGTATGTGAAGTCTCCCAACGACGGATCAGGCGGAGGAGGAAACCTTTCCCAACGGCTGTGAAGGTGGAAGAGGATGACCAAAGGGCAGGGCGAGCTCTTATCCTTGGCTGGAAGTCCCCCTAGGAGACGGAGCTCCGAGGAAAAAACCTGCACCTGCCGAGGCCGTCCTACACGTGGCAGCGTCTGCAACTGTGGGACTGTGAGCGTCGGTAGGCGAGAGAGTGGGGAAGGGACTGCACAACTCCTCCTCACTAAAAAAAAAAAAAAAGTCACCTGTGCTGGTCAGGCAATCAGGCTAATGTCGGAACGACGAGCTAGCCCTTCAACACCCAGCTTTCCCAAGCCCTGCGGTGATGGAGAAGTGGTAACGGGGACAGGCAGAGGATGCTGCTGGCAGTTCCTAGTCACGACGCTGCACGCAGGCGGCTGTGGGGTGATGGTCGTCCGCCGTAGACTGGGGCAGGTGCGGCGCCCGTATCCTCCCACAGTGTCAGAGCAGCCCTTTTTAGGGACAGCACTGCTCTCCCCACATGGAGAAGGGGAGATAAAAGGATCCCTAAACAAAGCCTGCCTCACCTACCTGGTAGGACACCGCACCTACTTGAACATCCAACAACAGCGGTCGAAAACAAAAGAAAAGAACCAGGAGTCATGCCCTGACTCTGGGTGCCTGGAATGTTCGCACCCTCTTAGACAGAGACGACAGACCAGAAAGACGCACAGCGCTCATTGCTAGAATGATTGATCGCTACCAGGTGGACATAGCAGCCCTGAGCGAAACCGGGTTTGCGGGTGAAACGCAACTGGAGGAAGTTGGATGGGGCTACACCTTCTACTGCACTGGGAAGCCAGATGGCACCCCAAGAACCTCAGGCGTGGGCTTTGCCATACGAACCAAACTTGCACAACAGCTTGACAGCCTTCCACGTGGGTTAAATGACAGGCTGATGACCCTGCGTCTGAAGCTGTCCAAGGATCGCTTCGCCACAGTCATCAGCTGCTATGCCCCGACGATGACCAACCCTGATGACATCAAAGAAGCTTTCTACGAGGAGCTCAGCCGCACCATTTCAGCGGTAGACAGAAAGGACAGGCTGATCATCCTTGGGGATTTCAATGCCCGCGTCGGCGTGGACTTCTCCTCTTTGCCAAAAGTCCTAGGACAGCACGGCACTGGCAAGTGCAACTCCAACGGACTGCTTTTGCTCTCGCTCTGCGCGCAGCATGAACTGACCATCACCAACACCCTCTTCCAACAAGCGGACAAGTACAAGAACACATGGATGCACCCCCGCTCCAAGCAATGGCACATGCTGGACTATGTGATTGTCCGGCAAAGGGACAGAGGTGACGTTTCCATTACACGCTGCATGAGAGGAGCAGTCTGTTGGTCGGACCATCGCCTGGTACGCAGCAAGATAAACATCAGACTTGCACGCAAGCTTCAACCAGCCAGAAAGAAACCCCCTAGGAAGCTGAACATCCACCGCCTCCCTATCACCAAGGACGTGCTGCAGCAGCAAATCCAAGTAGCTCTCCAAAACATTCCTGCATCGACTGATGTAGAAGAGGTATGGAGCACCTTTAGAGATGCTGTGTACACAGCAGCAGCTGACACACTCGGCTTTGTACAGAGGAGCCACAAAGACTGCTTTGACGAGAACGGCTCTGGAATCTCCAAGCTCCTGAACACACTGCATATACGGCATCAGGATCACATTTCCGATAAAGACTGCCAGAAGAAGGAGAACCAGTTCTTGCAAACCAAGCAACTCGTACAGAAGAGGCTGCGTGAGATGAAGAACACCTGGTGGGAGAGAAAGTCCGAAGAGCTTCAGTCCGCTGCTGATGCTCACGACATGAAAACCTTCCATGATGGTCTCCGAGCTGTGTATGGGCCGAGAGTCACAGGATCAACCCCTGTCTGAGCCTTGGACCAGACCACCCTCCTGACAGACAAAAAAGACATCCTTGCCCGCTGGGCAGAGCACTTCAACACTCCCCTCAACAGGGACTCGTCCGTATCTGACGAGGCAATTGCAGTCCTCCCACAGCTACCAGTCAATGACTCGCTAGCTGCCCCTCCCACCAAAGTCGAGACCCAGAAGGCCCTGAATTAGGAAAAGCACCAGGAGCAGATGGAATCCAGGCTGACATCTACAAGTATGGAGGCGAGGTGCTGACAGACAAGCTGGCCGCCCTGTTCCAGTCTATCTAGGAGAGAGGGGAAGGGAGGTCCCCCAGGATTTCAAGAATGCTTCTATTGTCCACATTTACAAACGGAAGGGAGACAAAACATCCTGCGATAACCACCGTAGAATCTCTCTCCTCTGCATCGCCGGCAAGATCTTCGCCCGCATCATACTGAACAGACTGGCTGACCATGTCTCCAAGACAGTCATCCCTGAAGCACAGTGTGGCTTCCGCTCAGGCAGGGGAACATGTGACATGGTGTTTGCCGTATGCCAGATGCAAGAGAAGTGCCGTGAGCAGAACAAGGAGCTCCACATGGTCTTTGTAGACCTGACTAAGGCCTTCGACACGGTGAACCGCCATGGTCTGTGGAAGATCCTCCTAAAGTTCGGCTGCCCAGAGAGCCTAATCCAGCTGATAGCGTCATTCCATAATGGCATGCAGGCGAGAGTACAGGAAAATACTGACATGTCGGATCCGTTCCCTCTGGTAAATGGAGTGAAGTAGGGCTGCGTCCTGGCACCCACACTGTTCTCCATTCTCTTCTCTGCCATGCTGATTGACGCCTTCCAAGACTGTGACCGGGGCATCTACATTCAGTTTCGCACAGATGGCAAACTTTTCAACTTGCGGCGACTCCACGCCAGGTCCAGGGTGTTTGAGGCACTAATGAGAGAGTTCCTCTTCGCTGATGACTGCGCGCTTGCTGCACACACCCATAAGGACATGCAGTTCTTTATGGACAGGTTCTCAACCTCCTGCAGGCGCTTTGGACTTAGCATCAGCCTCAGCAAGACCGAGTCCATGTACCAACCAGCTAGCTCACAGAACGCCAGTGCCTCCCCCCCTTACCTGCAATCAAGATCGATGACACAGAGATCAAGTCAGTCGACAAGTTTTGCTATTTGGGCAGCACCCTATGCAGCAACGGAGTCCTTGATGCAGAAGTGACACTGCGCATCGCCAAGGCCAGCTCCGCCTTTGGCAGACTCAACAACAAAGGCATCAGGCTCAGCACCAAGATGAAAACCTACAGAGCTGTTGTGCTGACCACCTTGTTGTACTGCTGTGAAACATGGACGACGTATCGCCGTTACATTCAACAACTTGAGCAGTTTCACCAGAGATGCCTACGAAAGATCCTCGGCATAAAGTGGCAAGACAGGGTCTCCAACCTCCAGGTCCTAGAGAGGAGCGGCCTGCCCAGCATCGAAAGCCTACTGATCCAGTGCCAGCTACGCTGGACAGGACACGTTGTCCGCATGACAGACAGCAGGATCCCGAAGATGCTTTTGTATGGCCAGCTGAAGGAAGGCCACCGTGAACTTGGAAGACCCTGCAAGCGCTTCAAGAACACCTTGAAGACAAACCTCAAAGCCTGTGACATAGACATCGCTTCTTGGGAAACTTATGTCCTTGACCGCTCTCGCTGGAGGATGCTGTGCTCTAGTGGCATAAAGACGTTTGAAAACAAGAGAACGCTGGCCATTAAGGAGATGCGTGAGCGAAGGAAGCAGGGCTCAACTTCTGGAGATCTTTTCCCTTGCAACACCTGTGGGAAGTGCTGCGCATCCAGAATCGGTATCTTCTCCCATATGAGGACACACACCGACAGATAAGCCTGCCTGCCTACTCATCCGTCGGACCGACGGGAGACTCCATCATCATCATAATGCGTGACAGAATGTTTGTATGTTTCATAATGTCATTTAAATGAAGATGAACATACCGTGTGTGTGGTCTCCATCTGCTGGTGTGAATATCAGCTTCACCTTAACCTATAACTGCATCTTATTTTCAAGCATGTTACAATCATATCTCTAAGACGTCATATGATTATCTGATATGACAATGACATCTCTGAGGTACAGATAATGGCATCACCAATGACGGGTACTGAATTCACCCATCCCTGGTGTTGACGTCATTACTGGCAGACTGGATTGGATATCATCCCCGAAATGAGATCCCAAGGTATGAGTGGAGGGAGGGGATCATTCTCACGCTCTCTTTCTATTCTGGGAGGGGACTTTATGGGGGGGTTGGGGGGGGGGGGGGGGGGGGGGGGGGCAGGGGGGCATTCTGTCTCACACTATTCTGTTGTGTTCATAAGTCACTATGATACATGCCCGTTTGTACTCAAAAGAGATTAATACAGTTTAGTGCTTGACTGTCAATATATCAGGGAGTAAGCAGGATCGGATGTAAAACACTTTCAAAATTAAACTTTTCACCAACCATTGTCGACAATTCTGTTACAAAATGATTTTTTCCCAGCAGTGCTGCAGTGTTTGATGGACTGTATCGGTCAGTGAATAGCGAAGAATTAACGATTCGATTGGAATGTAAATGCTCTTACTTCACCTCTTCCTTTGGAATCATTGTGGAGGGCTACGACAGGATATCATGGACTCAACGTTTGGGGCTGTCCTCTTCATTTGGATCCATGTCCATACGGCTGCCTTCATCTCGTCTCCAGGGCTGGGCGGAAAAAAGCGTATGTTTTGCTTATCTCATTACCCTGGTAAAATAAAATTTCGTTTCGTTTCGTTTCATCTCGTCCACCGTGCATCTTCTCCATGTCTGCTTTGGTCTGTCCACATTTCGTTCCCCTTGGGGCTTTTGTCCCAGTGTTTGGTGGTGTTTGCAGGTTTACGCAGGCTGTTGCCAATCCAGCACCATTTCCTTTTCCCCGATTTCCTCTGCAAATGGACACTGCTGATGGGAGTCAATCCGTTTTCAGCTTTGTAAGTCTCGAAGTCTGACCCATCCAGGACGTATTTCACATGTATTGAATACCCTCACCTTCCTTGGCTTGAGAGGACTGTAGATTTTCATTGACGTAGGCTGCATGGAGTCGAGTGCATGCTTTGTCACGATGATGCGGTTTTTTGGTGTGTTCATCTTCGCATATACCTTTGCTAACAATGCTATCAAAGCAGACGAACTTCCGTTTTGCTTTTGATTTCGTCCTGGAGATGGTTTGGATCTTGTTGCACGTTGTTGATTCTCATGGTTTCCACCTTGGTGTTGATTTTGACCGCGCGCGCGCGCGCGTGTATGTGTCTCTCTCTCTCGTTCAAATTCGAAATAAAACCAAGACAATGAGAATATTTGCTGTACTGAGTGCCCATGCCTTTACTGATAAAAGTCAACTAGCTTTAAAAGAAAAAAAAAAAGAATGACCATAAAAGTAAAGTGTTACAGAGAAAGTATGGCAATTTGTTTACAACTGTATCGACAGTTACTATTCTACCCTAGAGGGGCATGTTCTGAATATAGATATCAAAATGTAATAATCATATAGGTGTACATTTCATAAAATAGATAATCATTTTCCTTACATTGTATACATGATGCACAAAATTACGAACGACAGAAGTTCGCAAAATTATATAATACTTCATATATATACTTCAGTAAGAAAGATTCATCCTACACAAGTTAAGTTTGACATTAGGAAATGCGAATCTTATACGAAAGATAAAAGCTGAGAATGTAAAATTTCAAGTTTATAACATAAAAGCAATTCTGATTGTCTAACAGTAAAGAGTGCTTCTGTATATGTATTCACGTGCGGGCGAGTATGCATGCACTGTCGGAATTGTGAAGAATGTGACCGACACAATCTGACGTGTGATTTCCCTGTGGGAGATCGGAACACAGTGGTCTGTGGAGGTGTTGATCCACCCTTCAGGTGATCCTATTCTATTGTATAAGGCTTATTCTATTATCATATTAACAGCTAAACTGTGTATATGCGTTACTCAAACCGAAAGGCTTGACCCTAATTTGGGCAGTCCCTTGTAATGTATGTGTACGGACATACATGAGAATATGTATGTGAATAAGTAGGTATGTGTCTGTATGTATGAAGGCTCTGTGTGTGTGCGTGCGTGTGTGCGTGCGTGTGTGTGTGTGTGTGTGTGTGTGTGTGTGTGTGTGTGTGTGTGTGTGTGTGTGTGTGTGTGTGTGTGTGTGTGTGTGTGTGTGCATATGTAACAGTGTCCTGATTTTTTTTTTCTGAAATGGTGCGAATGTTTATCATGTTCACTTTATAGTACAACATGGCTGTGTGGTCGTAATTTACTGATGTTCGCTCAGACTGAGGGACGAAAAGCAGAGGCCGCTTTGTCTTGCAGGGTCACTGGGATTCTTATCCCGCTTTTGTGCCAAAGCCTCATTTCTTCTTATCTCACTCTCTGTATACTTTTCTTTACTTTCTATCACTTGTTTTTTTTTTCTATCGTTTCACTCTGTTAACTTTTGTTGAAAATTATCTGCAGTCAGGTTCTTGTTTTTTCTTTGTGTGGGGGGGAGGGGAGTAGGTATGGGAGGGGGGGTTAGCTTATTTTTTATTTCTACTTCCATCTGTGAAGACATCTGTCACATAGTAAAGACGTACATATATCGGGACAGGGTTTTCTTCTTGTCCTTTCATCTATAACTGTGTTGTGAAATTGAATTTTAAAAAATACTGCTAAAACCAAAAACAGCCAATTCCTGCACACCCCATTCTCATCACAACGTGTACAGAGTCTTGACACATCTCAAGGCACGAACCATCTCAGTCACAAGGTGCACGCTCAAGGCACTACAGGCCTTTAGCTGTGATACCCCGTGTCCATGCGTAACTTTTCCATGGACAAAAGGAGGGCACGAACGTTTTCAGTCAACAAGGGGCGAACAAGCTGAGGTCTGGCGAGGCCCACAGGAGCTCGTGGGTTATGTCCCTGTCTGGCAGATCCCTGTGGGGCCGTGCCGGAGTTCCCCGACACGACTGAAGCTTCCATCGAAACCCTCTCCATCTCTTCCCTTAGGATGACGATGTGGTCATTCACCAGGTACGTGTATTCATCCTGTAGTGATGGGGAAACGTTAGACGTATCAAATGTTATTTACTCCAGTCACAGTTAACATGATTGTTGACTTGTTTGATTGGACATGCTTCATATTGTTAACTGGTCGTTTGATTGGTCACACTTCATTTATTAACTTGTCATTTGATTTGTCACACTTTGTTAAAGCGGTCATTTGATTGGAAAGGCTTCATATGTTAAAGTCCTTTGATTGGTCACACTTTATTTGTTGACTGGTCATTTGATTGGTCACACTTTATTTGTTGACTTGTCATTTGATTTGTCACACTTTGTTAAAGCGGTCATTTGATTGGAAACGCTTCATTTGTTAACGTCATTTGATTGGTCACACTTTATTTGTTGACTGGTCATTTGATTGGTCACACTTCATTTGTTGACTGGTCATTTGATTGGTCACACTTCATTTGTTAACTGGTCATTTGATTGGTCACACTTCATTTGTTGACTGGTCATTTGATTGGTGACACTTCATTTGTTGACTGGTCATTTGATTGGTCACAAGTCATTTGTTAACTGGTCATTTGATTGGTCACACTTCATTTGTTAAATGGTCATTTGATTGGTCACACTTTCCATGTGATGCGCTTGGAGGGAGGACAAAGTTTCCAAAACCTAATTCATAAAGGCGTGTGTGTGTGTGTGCATGTGTGTATTGTGTGTGTGTGTGTGCGTGTGTGTGTGCACGCGCTTGCTCGAGTGTATGTTTTGTACATAGACCAGCAAACAATTCTTTTTCTCATAAGTTTTCTTCTCTGAAATGCTATTATGCAAACTCTGACATGCTGACAAACAAACTAAATGAGCTAGGACTAATGTGTAATATACACAACTTTGATATTATTGCTTTAACTGAAGTGTTAACAAAAAAACTCCAAGGTTAAAATTGAAAATTTTGTACTTCCTGGTTATACAGGTTTTACAAACAACAAGGGAAGAGGTGTCAGTCTGTTCGTGCGGGAAGGGTGGGAGGTGTCCAGGATTGCAGAAATTGAAAGGATCTTTTCTCCTTCGATTTTTTGTAAAATATCATTACCTGGTAGTAACGAGCACATCATTTTTGGAGTAGTGTACAGATCTCCCAACTCGATTATGAGGATCATGCCAGTGTAATTAAACTAATAAACCATGTATTTAACAGTTTTAAAAACAAGGCTATTGTCTCTGGAGATTTTAATTATCCAGAAATTGACTGGCAAAATGTGGTAAGTTGTAAAAATGAGGACCATCCAGCTACGAAATTTTTGGATTGTGTACAACAAAATTACATTGTACAAATGGCTTCCGAGCCCACTCATTATAGAGGTTTACAAAAACCCAATGTGCTAGATCTATTGTTTACCTTTTGACAAATGAGACATCTGTGGATGAAACCTGGGAACGTATTCATGATGTAATAATAAAGTCCATGAACAATTTTTTTTTTTTTAAATCATTCAAACAAAGACCCTCCAATAAACAAAATCGAGACCCCGTTCCCCAGTTACTTTTAGATAAAATTCATCAAAAGCGCAGAGCCTTTAAAAAATACAAGAAATATCCCACAAATGAGAACTGTAAAATGTATGCACGTGCTAGAGACCAAGTAACATGGGAGTCAAGAAAAAATGTGAAAGCTAAGGAAACTAAATTAGCTAAAGAGCAAGCATAATCCAAAAGGATTCTTCCGTTATGTTGCAAGTAAAACTCTGCCAAGAGAATCAATTGCTAATCTATTAAAGGAAGATGGTACCTTTACACAAAATGACTCAGAAAAAGCAGCTGTGCTAAACAGATTTTTTGCTAGTTTTTACCGAGGAGAGCAACATAAATGTTCCAGAGTCTTCATGCAAGACAGAGGTTACTGAAATTTCCAACGTGGAGGTCACAATTGAACAGATGAAAAAAGCTCTAAAGAGCCTAAACCCATCAAAGTGCCCAGGACCTGACGAGATTCAACCACGAGTATTAATAGAGCTTGCTGAAGTTATTGCTCACCCACTTAAGATCTTGTTTGATAGAACACAAGAAAAGGGTGCAATACCAAAAGCTTGGAAAGAAGCAGAGGTACGACCTATTTTTAAGAAAGGTAACAAGAATTCTGCAGGTAACTATCGTCCAGTCAGCCTAACATCTGTAAAGTTTTTGAGGGTTTTATTCGAGACGCTCTTTGCTAACATTTAACCAAACATGATCTGTTATTTAGAGAACAGTTTGGATTTACCAGAGGGCGCTCGTGTGTTAGTCATGCTAGATGGGAGGGTGCCAGTCGACGCAGTCTACCTTGATCTAAGGAAAGACTTTCTAAATGGAAGATCACAGTTTGTTAGTGTAAATAGTAGCAAATCATCGAAGGTTAAGGTAACTAGTGGTGTACCACAAGGTAGTGTTCTTGGCCCAAACTTGTTCATATACTTTATAAATGATATGCCTGGTGGGGTAGATTGTAAAGTAAAAATCTTTGCAGACGACACCAAGGCTTACTCTGCCATCCGAAATATAGAAGATAGAGATCACTTACAAATGTGTATACATAATCTAGTTAAATGAACAAATACTTGGCTACTGCATTTTAACAGCGAGAAATGCAAAGTTCTGCACCTTGGAAAGAATAATCCACAGTATCCGTACACGATACAGGAAAAGGGGGTAACTCGAACAATGGATAGTACAATTGCCGAAAAAGATTTAGGGGTCACGATGGATCCAGAACTAAGCTTTGAGGCACATATAAATAATATGGTGAAAAAGGGAAATCAAATTTCTGGTCTTCTTGTGAGAACTATAACTAATAAATCTCCCGAAATTATGATTCCATTGTTCAAAGCTCTGGTTAGACCCATTATTGAATATAGAAACTCAGTATGGTGCCCTTACCTTAAAAAGCACATAAATATGATTGAAGGTGTTCAACGCAGATTTACCAAGTGTATAACTAGTAATAGTACTCGAGATCTTAGTTATGAGGAGCACCTGGCTCTTTTTAATATGCCTAGCCTAGAGTTTAGAAGATTAAGAGGTGATCTCATTGAGGTATACAAGATCATGCACAATATTTATGATCCTTGCACCACCTCTTCCTTGTTTACTACTTGATGGCTAACTACGATAAAACTGGAGGGCACAACTTCAAAATAAACAAAATAATTTCGTAACTAACCAGTTAAGTTTTTTACTAACCGTATCATAAATCTGGAATAACCTTTCCTATGACACCATCAATGCACCATCGGTAAACGCCTTCAAAAATCACATTGACAAAAAGTTTAAGGACCATGTATTTTCCACAGAGTTAAACCTTTATTGAGCTGTAGATAAATGTAGTATACACTATGCCTGATTTAAACAAGGGTCTGTTCACAAGTGATCCACAAGCACATAAATGGACACTGATGAGGGCAAAAGGCTTTTAGCCTATAGCCAAACATTTCTGCGATTCTGTGATGTTTGTGTCTGCACGCGACTGTCCGAGCTATAAACATCACTCTCCCTTTCTGAGTACAATTTTATCCGGAGATCGAGACACAGAGAGAGAGAGAGAGAGAGTGTGTGTGTGTGTGTGTGTGTGTGTGTGTGTGTGTGAGCCTGCGTGTGCGCACAGGAGAGCTAGGTTCACTTCACGACATGAAAAAAGCAAGCTTTCTGCCTTACTGCGCTGTCGGCCATATTGTACACGTTGCCTTCCATGGAACAGGCGGTGTACCTCAAACTCTTCACAATCTGCTTGTCCAGCTGGTTAGGTTTGGTCAGCATGACATCCAACGGTTTGTATCTGGTCAGCAAGATATCCATTCTGCAACCATCCACCGTCATTTAACCGATGTATTCCAGTCTATCGATTGGTCAGTTCGTGAAATGAAAGATATGGCTGTGTTACTGTGTTTTTAATGATGATTCGATGAGGATGACGACGGTGATGATGATGCTGTTATGGTTCGACGCTGTAACGAGGCTATTCACACACACACACACACACACACACACACACACACACACACACACACACAAAATCACTCGCACACGCGCGTGCACGCGAAAGAAACCAACCAACCACTCACAAGGACACCACGTGCTGACGGCGTAGTCTGGCATCAACTGACGCGTGCCAGTCTTTGGGGACTATGGCGGTGGTCAGGGTGAAGTTCATCCCGAGGCTGTCAGCCGAGGGGCTTGCTCCGGACTTCCGCGTACTTTCTGCAACATGCAGTGGAATTCCGACCCAGGTCACTAATATCCACCAACTGTAAGATGACGGATGATATGGATACACCACTGCCAAAAACACTTTTCGCATTCCGTCTTCCTGCATGGTATGGTTTTCACCTTCATTTAATTTGCACACACAAGTTTTGGTACGATTGTGAAGTAAAATGACTTAATTTGACTTACCTGAGCTCTGGTTTTCGACTGTAGCCATCGTGTTATCGCTTTTTGTTGTTGTCATTCTGACAAAGTGGTAAGTTATTTTGTTTTGTTGTTATTGTTGTTTTCTGATGGAAGAATATTTTATACACATGAAGCATGTGTGTGTGTGTGTGTGTGTGTGTGTGTGTGTGTGTGTGTGTGTGTGTGTGTGTGTGTTACAATAAAATAATTATACATTGTAGATACATAGATAAATGGATAAGTGCATTTTATACGTTATCACTCTCCCCTCTTCAGACTTAAAATTCGATCAAGAACTGGCTACCTATCCCGTTTCCGATCTCTCTAAGATGTTGTTTTGCACGGTGGAAAAATTCAGAATTCTCTGTGTACTTCGGATCTTTTTTAACATTACACAAAGCAAGTTGACCTTAACGTTTGAGATGGGGGTATATGAGGAGGGGTATGAACGGGTATCTTTCCTTGAAGATGGATGTGGATATCAAAATGTTTTAAGTGTAAGAAGTACTTACGTGGGTCCATCGTAGAAACAGTTAAAATTCAAAACCAGTTTAAAATCAACAGGAGACTCCACTTGGCTTTCTTCGTTTCCCAACTGCGTAATCAAAACAAACTCGGCCTCAAACAACCTTGAACACTTGTTGAGCGACACCTCACCTCATCCCCCAACTTCACGCACACGCATGCGCACACACACACGCACATTCACAAAAATGCGTGTTTTACTTGTTTTTCTGTCCTCTCCACTCACTCTGGCAGTTCAGAACTGTTCGCAAAAGAAAAGAAAGAAAGAAGAAAGAAAGAAGAAAAAAAAAACACGTGGTGTGTGTGGGGAGAGAGGGGGGCGGAAGAGTCCAATACTCACACACCCGACTACACTTTACAAAATTCTCACTGATGCATGAAAACTCCTCTCTCTCTCTCTCTCTCTCTCTCTCTGCTTCCGACATAAGATGCTATCAGAGTACAGAATATTTGAAAAGAAAATAACTTTTTTCTCTTTTTTTTTATACCTCATTCATGATCATTTATTCTTAAGCAATATCCGAATGACGATCTTCACTGTCTAAAATTAATGTTGTGCACGCATCTTCAAAATCAGGTTTCTAGTGAAATTGGTATTTTGATGCCTCTTGATCATTGTACATTATACAGTTCCACCCACATCCCAGAATGTCTCAAGGCAATGGCTGTTATTTATAAGACTGCAGTTGTGTTCGATATGAGGGTAGATGTCTGTCCTCTCACTATGGTTTGTACTTACATTGGAGTTGTCCTTTCACTTGAGTTGTCTGCACACTGGAGTAGTCTACAGACTCTCCGTAAAGTTGCCCTCACAATGGAGATGTCAATGTAATGGAATTATTGTCCTTACATTGGAGTTGTCCTTACAATGGAGTTTTCCTCACACTGGCGTTGTTCTTACACTGGCGTTGACCACTGATTTGAGTTGCCTTCAGACTGTCCTCTGATTTCAAGTGCTCGGATTAGGTTTGTTTCGCCAGACTCTGGGGTTCTTCTCATTCTGGGGTTCTTCTCAAACTGGCCGGGGATGTCGTCCGACTGGGCATCGAGGAGAGTTGTAATGATAATAATATACTAGTCTTTTTTTGTTATGTTTTTTTTTTCTCCTTTGTCCACAAGTCTTTGCTGTGTACATATTTATCCTTACCTGCTCCCTTGCTGTTATGAAGGTGTTAAACATTGCCTAACTACAATGTATGTTTTTCCTACAATTAAGACACTTGCCTGAGAGCAGTAAGTTTGTTTGGGTTTTTTTTTGTTTTTGTTTTTTTTTCGTTCATCTTCATTTTTGTATGTGAACAACTGTTTGCGTAAATCAAGCATGAAATGGTGAGACTAAGATAATAGGGGGATCCATTCAATGTGTAGAGTGGGGTGTATGCGTGTGTGCATGCAGGAGGGCGGTGGGCTGGAACGGGTGGATGACTGATAGGGAAGCATGAAAGAGAAATTAAACATGGGGTCAAGGAATAAGAAGTGTAAGCACACTTCTCTGTGAAGCATTTATGTCAATGACGTTAATGATGATGATAATGTGTGTGTAAATCTTTTGCTTACATGCTTCTGTTTTTATTTTTGGTCGTTTTGATTGTTTGAAAATATGTACTTGTATAATGTAAATGTAAAAAAAAAAAGTTAATTTAAAAAAAAGTTGAACCTAAACCGCCACACATTTAACAACACACACACAGATGTACAAAAGGACATACAGTAGCACACAAACTGACACAATATTCAATGTTCAACATTTGAGTTTTGAATTTGTTTGATGTGAAAGTGTTCAAACTGATCCATACCACAACACCACATTTGCAGTGGAAAAAAAAAACAAGAAAAACAAAGCAGATGTCTGATGTTCCCATGACACACTGATAAGACCTTGAGAAAGATAATGCTCAGAGTGAGGATCAAACTCGCAACCTTCAGATGCCTCTGCTTTCCATAGTTATTATGAGACTGATGCACTACCTTCTGCGCTATCAAGGTATCTGAATGAGAGAAAAAACAAATCAACAATCTACAGTACCACAACAGTAATAAAGCATGAAGCAAAGCAGGTATGGTTAGAAATGTGGATTTAAAAAGTATTAAATATGGCTTATAAACATGAACATTCAATGGGCTGTATGCATTGACACAGACACAGCAAGCCTGGGTGTGGTTGCGTATGGAGAACAGGATAAGCAGTGTGAGAGTGTTGCCACTGAAAACAGCTAGCAGTGAGAGCACCAAGAAGGTATTGCTACTGAAACATCAATGAGGATGCAGTGACAAATAAAACTAAAAAAGACAAGTAAAATAATATATTAAAAAGAATGGAAAAGGATTTTTTTTTTTAAGAAAAAAAAAAGAAAGAAAACCCAATCTTTTGTGTTCAATTTTATTTCAAAACCAGCCAAACAATGCACAATATTTCAAGTAAAACCAGATTGCTCAAAATCCCTTGCATCTGTACAATACAAATGTCACAGTAGAGAGTGGAACCAGATATGATCAAGGTCCCCTTTTATCATGTTCATTAACAGCATTCTCATACTTCATGACATTCAGCATCACCACAGTTCTTCAAAACAAAACAAAACTTTGCGTTGGACTCTTTCCAACGGTCTGAGATTTGAGAGACGCAGAACTCACAGTGGCAGTTAATGAACTCTCTCTCTCTCTCTCTCTTTCACACCTTCCAATTTCTCTCTACATATTCATCTTGTTATGTAGTGTTAAGCGAATCTTCAGTGTTAAATATCCATCCCTCAAAATACATTTTACATGAAACAAAAAGAATTTGATTGACAACCATACAGATAATGTGAAGAGAAACGAGTAATCTACGCAACATGAGTAAATTATCATAGAGCAGTATCTAGCAAATCAAGTGGGTGGTGGAAAATCACAAAATTCAAATGTGTTAATGTGCTTTTTTTTCTTTTCTTTTTTTAGATGATAAATGATAACATTAAGCACACACACACACACACACACACACACACACACACACACAAATGCATACATATCTTGTTTCAGCCAAAACACCACACACTCATATCATTTTGCAAACATCTTTCTGTAATCCATACAAGAAAGGCAGAAGAGATACACCTTTCATCTTCACAAACAACCAAGCGATATGATAACTTTTTTCTTACTGAGATTTCAACAAAGCATGTGCACACACACACACACACACACACACACACACACACACCACACACACATTCATAAATACATGCACACAGAAACAAATACGCAAATACAAATAAAATCTTAACTACATTCATTCAAGCTACATTAATTAAAACAAACATATATGTGTGTGTGTGTGTGTGTGTGTGTAGCTAAAACACTAACCAACCAGCCCCAAGTCTTTTTCCATGCTCCTAACGAACACAACAAAAATTGTGTTTGATGAAACACTGACAACATACAGAGCAGCATATATTTTCATAAAACTATGTTCACACACACACACACACACATGCACACACGCACGCACACACAGTACGAACACACACACACACACACACACACTATTTCTCTCCCTTTGTGAAAACAAGAATAGCTAAAATTTCATCAGCCATGCAGTAACTCCATACGATACTGTTCATAAGACATATGATTGATATACATTACAATGTTGCAGTACTCAACCCTATGACAGTAAACACCCAGCCCATACCATCCTCTGCAATCAACTTAAGTATTCACACTGTGCTCTTGTCCATCACATCAGTCTCATAAAATACGGTGTGAAAAATGTTAACTTCACATTATAAAAAAGGAGATCAGTCCACTACTTGAAACAGAAAGAAAATTTTTTTTTTTTTTTTTTTTTTTTTTTTTACTGAACTGAAGATTTTTTTTTTTTTTAAACAATCATCTGCCCTGGCATCTCTGAAAACAAGAAACAAATGAAATCTGTAAATCTCTGATAAAGTGGGACAGACAGACAGACAGCAGAAACGTGCACTGCAAACCCACAATTAGAAAACCCACAAACGATAATCAAACAAATAAACAAACAACACAGGCACATAAAAGCGAACAAAAAAGCTACAAGAGGGCCTATGCTGTAAACTAAACCCTAAGCCACCCCATTCCTCCAGAAGATAATTTCATTATTTTTCCCTGAAAAATGAGCCACTGTCTGGGTCCAGACGAGCCAAAACTCATTTCAACCAGTGTGTGCATGTCTTTGTGATGCTGACTTTTTTCTCTTTTTTTTCCTTTTTTTAAAAATAAACTGCATAAAGAATGTGAAACTGAACAAATGGGATGAGATGAGGTTTACAAAGATGACCTACAGATTAACCTTGACCAAGGAACAGGTTTTATTTTAAAGCAACCTGATACTGGGGTCAACATTTTTCTTATGAGACCCACACTGGTGATAGAGAGCGATAGCAGACAAAAATCCACAGTGATGTTTGTCTGAAAAATAGTTTCACTAGTAATATGAACTTTTACCAGGTTCAGTGTAGCCTTCATACACAAGAGCATATATTGGCAAGCACACACACACACACACACACACACACACACACACACATGCACATGTGCATGCACGCATTCACGAACACTCACACAGACGCACATAAAAGCTGCTAACGTGTCCATATGCTCATCACCTTATAACGCAGTCACTGATCCTTCATCAGAAAGACTTCCCCAAAGCCCTCCCCTGCCCCCCAAAACACCCACGCTTCTCCTACACTCACTGCTGCTGGAACATCATCCGTGGTGTGCAGCCACAGTTCTGGTCAGTGTCCTTACTTTCTGACTGCCCATCACGCCCTCTGGCATGTAGGGCAGCAACAAAGAACAGCCATTCTTTGTTTTGGGCCAATCTGGTGATTGTGGCCCCCCAAAACAAACACCTGAACAGCCACTGCCACATAGCTGCTGATGATGAGAGGAGTCTCATCAAAAAAAAAAAAGAAAAAAAAAAAGAGCATGGGGTAAGAACTGGAGTATGTCAATTTATGTGTACGTGTATGTGAGCTAATGGGTTAGATGTGGTGGGCGACTCTGTACTCATAAAAGTTGCACAAGTGGGAGGTGAAGTTGAGGCGCAGTATGAGGGAAAGGATGTAGATCAGCACCACGCCCATCATAGGGAACAGCATGGTTCGTGTGTTCTTCAAGAACGGCAATGCTGTCAACAAAGAAAGGGATTGTTTACCCAGTAAGAATCACAAAACTGTCAACAGGAAAGGGATTGTTTATCCATTAAGAATTGCAACACTGTCAACAGGGAAAGGGGTTTATCCATTAAGAATGGAAACACTGTCAACAAAGAAAGGGATTGTTTATCCATTAAGAATCACAACACTGTCAACAGGGAAAGGGATTGTTTATCCATTAAGAATCACAACACTGTCAACAGGGAAAGGGATGGTTTATCCATTAAGAATCGCAACACTGTCAACAGGGAAAGGGACTGTTTATCCATTAAGAATCACAACACTGTCAACAGGGAAAGGGATTGTTTATCCATTAAGAACTGCAACACTGTCAACAGGGAAAGGGGTTGTTTATCCATTAAAAACGGCAACACTGTCAACAGGGAAAGGGGTTGTTTATCCATTAAGAATTGCAACACTGTCAACAGGGAAAGGGGTTGTTTATCCATTAAGAATTGCAACACTGTCAACAGGGAAAGGGACTGTTTATCCATTAAGAATCACAACACTGTCAACAGGGAAAGGGAATGTTTATCCATTAAGAATCACAACACTGTTAACAGGGAAAGGGAATGTTTATCCATTAAGAATCACAACACTGTTAACAGGGAAAGGGACTGTTTATCCATTAAGAATCACAACACTGTCAACAGGGAAAGGGACTGTTTATCCTTTAAGAATCACAACACTGTCAACAGGGAAAGGGACTGTTTATCCATTAAGAATCACAACGCTGTTAACAGGGAGATGGATTGTTTATCCATTAAGAATCACAACACTGTCAACAAGGAAAGGGGTTATTTATCTGTATGTCTTTTTTCAACTTATGGATTTTATGAAAACATGAAATGCATGTATGGATTTTTCACAGATACACACACACACAAAGTATGAACCCTGTTCATATATATGAAAAGATCTACAGCAATCTCATTTTTTAAGGTGGTCAATATATAAAGAAACAAAAAATGAATATTAAGGTGGTTAATACATAAAGAAAAAATAAATAAATGACGGAAACCAAGACACTTACCACTGTAGCCAAGGAAGGTGATGTAGATGTAGTAGCCAATGGCTATTAACCACAAGGTGTTACCAAACATGCATGCCAACATGTAATCTGAGCGAATAAAGTCTGCAACACAACAACAAAATCATTAATAGTGGTGGAGAAATACCTGGATCAATGATGACACTCTGAATCTGACCTCCCAAATCCAGGAAAGAAACAAAAGTATATAATTTTTTTTTAAACCTGTTGTAATCAGTCAACTCTCTCTCTCTCTCTCTCTCTCTCTCTCTCTCTGCATATGCACACATACCACCACTACCACCACAACCACTAACATGATCACTCTCCTCTCTTGCACACACACACACACACACACACACACACACACACATGCACGCACAGAGTACCCCAAACATACTCTCTGCATATGCACACATACCACAACCATCCAAAACGTCATGAACATGTTTGTCAAATGTCCAACACCACCACCACAATCACTCATTCTCATCTCCTCCTCTCTTGCACACACACACACACACACACACACATTTGCACACAGAGTACCTCAGGTATACTCTCGTGAGCAATCAATAAAAACAAGCTGTGCAGCAAGACAACAAAATATTAACAAAATACAGAAGATAGACCATTCAAAAAATCTTTGCAGGCCTGCAAAACCTTTGCAATTAAAAAACTTTTTTTTTTCTTTTTTTATCAATCGCACAGATTAAACAAGAACTTCACCTGTGAAATGTTCTTTGGGATAAGAACATTTCTCACGGTGAACGATTTCATTCATCTAAATGCCGAATGAAACTGATAACCCTTCCTATTCATGTCCCATTCTTTACATAAATGTAGCTCCCAAAAGATTTCTGATACTTGATCAAACTCAATTGAAAATGTGTGATTACAAACTTGAACTTTACTTTTCAAGATAAAATCATCATGCTGACGTTTTCATGCCAAACTCATGATCTTTCCATTGGAAAGATCATGATGTCAAGCTGACTGGAAGAGACTGGACCAAGGTTTCAGGGCTTTTCCTTAAGCTACTTTGTTTCATAAAATCTATTACAGTTGCTGAGAACAACAGCTGTAAACAAGATTTTTTTTCTTGCCATAAATAAAAACAGGTGTTTTCAATTTGTGTTTCTCTAAAAAAACATTTCTCAAGATTTTGCAGCATTTTTTTCAAGCTCCCGCCATAAATACACACACACACATACACACACACTAAACCACACTTTCCACTCTATCAGATGCACAACACTGTCAAGCTGACTCACGGTTCAGTAAAGGGAGCTGAAAGAAGTGAAGAATCATAAGAAGAGGGAAAAATGCATTGAGGTGAACGTCAAAGGCGTAGGCCCACTCCACATCCTGGCCTCGCGGGGGGTTGATCAGCATGTATTTGTTTGTCACAAACCTGTCAAATGCAGACAGAGACCTGAATGAGAAACGTTTTATTTCTTCATCACAAATTCAGAACTATCAACTCTTAACCAGACTTAAAAGTAGCATTTTCACCATCTGACTTAAGCGTAGCAAACCTGAGTCAGACTGTTGTAGTGCCAGCACTAGACACCAACACACAATCTGATCTGCAGAGGCAACAGCATCTTGGGCATGTGACTGCTGCTGTAGGATCCAGTCTTCTCTCTTTGTGGGCACTGCACTTCATGTCTAGATGCTTCATCCCTTGATCTTCAACGATGCACACCTCTGTTGACAGCCAGGCACCAGGCACTGCCATTTGTCACCACGGATACCCAGCCTGTGGTAGGGATGTTGTGCCTTCACTAATCAGTCAAACCGTTCAGTCATTCTTGAAGCACCTAACTGGATAACCAGGTTTTCTTCCACCCTAACCTTTTCAGTTTCTCAAGGAGGCATCACTATGTTCGGACAAATCCATATATGGTACACCACATCTGCTAGGCAGATGCCTGACCAGCAGCATAACCCAACACGCGAAGTCAGGCCTTGAATGCATGCTTATATATTTGTGTACCTGTCTGGTGGATTTCTTCCACATGATTTTGCCAGAGACAACACTTGCTGTGGGTTCTTTCTCAGTGCACCAAGTGCATGCAGCACAGACCTCGATATTTTCATCTCCTCCAAACACTAGACGCTCAGTTTGATTTTCCAGTCAAACTTGGGAGAATGGGTGAGACCAGGAATTGAATCCAGACCCTCGTGGACACTGTACTGACAGATCTATAAGCATCATATCCATTCTGCTTCCTTCACCCTGACCACATGTCTGAACCAACACGGCTGTACTTTTAACACAGCCTTAACATAATAGGACTCATTGTCCCTGTGATCCAGTCTTACTATGAAATACCAATGATTTTTAACTACCTGCAGCATTGACAATGTCAGCATGGACAATGTCAGACGTAAACAATGTGCAAAGGCTGGTGCAGCTTTTGGCAGATTATGGATGTGTGTATGGAAGAAGCATAGACTTGTAATCAAAACCAAGCTAGCAGTCTACACATCTGCTGTCCTGACTCCTATCTGTTGCTTCAAAACATGGCTGTTGTGTCAGAGACACATGGAATACTTAACCAGTTTTGGTGTTGTCTCTCTCTGTCACACACACACACACACACACACACACAACCTCACCACATGTCAATCAAAGAAAATGCTGTCACTCTCATGCATCCTACTCACTCTCTATCTTTTTCTCTCTACCTGTCGTTATTCTGATGTCAGAAACTGTTAAAGGTTTACACACACAGTTGAACAACCTTCACCATGCAGCAGTTTCACTCCAATTAAAAGTTAATATGTTGAAAAGTAACATCATAGTATTTCATAAGGGTGGCTATTTGAGCAGCAGAGAAAGGTGGGTGTATGATGATAGTTTGATGCCAGTTGTCAATGTTTACAAATATATGGGCATATTTTTCTCCACATGCTTGAGTTTCATTGCGGCATGCAAAGATCTAGCAAGCAGAGCCAAAAATGCATTGATTTGTATTATGAAAAAGTTGCATATGCTCAATAATGTTTCCTTTGATTTATTTATCAAATTATTTGACACACAAGTGCAGCCTGTTGTGTAATACGGCTCTGAATTGTGGGGTCTAGACAAAGCTGCTGTTCACTGTGAATCAGTCCACACTTTTGCATTAAAGAGATTTTTAGGAATAGATAGGCAAACGCCAAATGACTTAGTATATGGTGAAACAAATCGATACCCGTTACATCTAGTTTCTGCAGTCAGGTGTATACATTATTGGTTGAGATTACCACAAATGGAACATAACAGAATACCCCGCAAAGCTTATGATATGCTATATGATTTAGATGCTAGAGGCAGAGTGAACTGGGTAACCAAGATTCGCCATTGTTTGTTTGAATATGGATTTGGATTTGTTTGGTTAAACCAAGGTGTTGGTAGCATCCAGGCGTTTATCGGTGTGTTTCGACAACGTCTGATTGATTGTAGATGGCAGAAGTGGTCTATCATATTCAGAATAGTGAAAGATTTAGTTTCTATAAGATTTTTTGCAGTGTGTCTGATCTGAAACCTTACTTAGTACTGAATATGGATACACATTTAAAATATATGATGACATGATTTAGATTAGGTATTACAGAGTTAGCGGTCCATCACTACAGATACAGAACATGTAACGACAGTGATCTGACCTGTCCATTATGTAAAGAATCACAAGAAAATGAGATACACTTTGTTCTTTGCTGTTCAGCTTTAAGGAACATTCGAGAGGAGTTTATTCAGCCTAAATATTATAGTAAACCTACGTTGTTAAAAACTGAACTTATTGATGTCATCTACTTCCCCTGAAGTTGTTCGCAAATCTTCACTATTTTTATACAAAGCTTTCAAATTCAGAGAAATAGCTACTTCATGAAAACACTGTTTGTATTCTTTTGTTTGTTTGTTTTTTCTTTTATTGTTCTACACATTGAACTGTAATGCAGGTATATTTTTCTTTGACTGTTTATTGATGCTCACAGTGTTGTGATGTATTGTTTGTAAAATAATGTTCACATTCCCCTTCATAAGGGGCCTAGGCCTATACATGAATAAACCATCTCGAATCTCTCTACCTGTGTTATATATACTGAAGATCATTTTCCAGTAGTTTAGATCATTAAGGTTGCTAGTTATGCCTCTTTTGTTGCTTCTGGCACCAGATGTGACCAGATAAAAAAAAAAGATGGTATATCTTAACTGCCATGTTTTATTCACAAGGCTCTCTCTCTCTCTCTCTCTCTCTCTCTCTCCACTCGCTTTCACATGGAATTTACAAGAATCATTTGAAGAAAACAACTGACAACCCTATAACAACAAAGATGCTGACCATAACAAGGTGGCAACCAAGAGCCCCACACCAATGCAGTCCACAAAGACGACCCACAGCAGGAACTTGAAGAACTGCAGTACGCCCAGACCCAGCACCAGTGCAAAGCCCAGTGAGGAGACTGCACACAACAGCCACACACAGTCCAGCTGAAGTACGTGATGCTTAACATACAGTCTGCTGTAATATGAATTTTACCATACTGTAATATGAATTTTATCATACTGTAATATGAATTTATCTGACAGTTCCCAAAGTCTTTCCCCCCAACCCACAAGACACTGAGACTTGGCTGCTTGCAGGTTAACAGGCACACTCATACAAAACACAATTACAGTCACACACGTACACATGTGCATCCATCGCTCACACACACACACACACACACACACACACTGTGTTCTCTGAATAATCCTCCAAAAACAGAGAATTAAGTTTCACAATAACATTCCCTGATCTTAAACTGAACTCATGAGGCATTCTCACAGAATTATATAAATCTGACTTGACTTCACATCCAAAGACTGAACATAAACCATGCTCACTCTGAGTATGGTACTAGGCAGCAAATCCATGACAACTATCAAATCAACTATTATGCAATCAAAACCAATAGCATGGAAGATGTTAAAACAAAAAAAAAAACCCAATCAAATGCAAGTCTTCATGTTACACACATCTACCACAAATGTTACCAAATAATGAAAAAATCAGGGGGAAAAAAAAGAACATTTCAGGAACATACTATATTTTTTTTTTTACAAATGTGATGCTGCATAGGTAATTAGCTTAAAATCCCCCTTTTAAGTTTCAAAAAGTTATTGACATCACAACCATTATGACAGATGGAGAAGGCACACTTGCAGAGAGTGTGCAAACATTTTCCACTTACACATGGCAACCATTCATTAAGTTCTTTCTTGAAGGTCTGGTGATACTGACTTTTGCTTTTTTTTATCGGCAAGGAATGCTCTCCAACTTCTTCATTAGTCTCACACATTTTCTTAACTTCAGTGCTTCCGTAGCTAGCAATAGATTTATGGGCAGGTGTATACTGTTCAGGTTTCAACATCTCATCTGCCATCAGGTTTGTCTACCCATGAACATAAGGACATTTTACTGAAAGTGTAACAAATATAGCTATTCTGGAATGGTATGGCATGTATGCAAAGCTGACTGAATGTTTCTTGTCCGTGTGAACTTTCGCTGCCTAGTTTCTATAAAAAAATAATAATAATAAAAAAAAATTTAAAATTTTTTAAAAAAACACCTCCCAGCACCAAATATTTCAGATTCAACACTCTCAGCCACATGGTTCGGTTCATGTCAAAACAACACAGTGAACTGGTCCACTTCAAACTCAGTCAAAGAGGGAAAGTAAGTCAATTTCCTACTGCGCTGGAAAGTTGGCTGCAGCTGTCAAGCTTTGTTACATTGTGAAATACAGTCCATTTAACATTACCCTTCCATGTCAACTAAAGTCGCCTATGGCGGTAAACTGTCTAGTCACTTATGGTGGCAAAAGAGTTATGGCAAATATATGATGCATGACCCATCCAAATCTGTCTTACCACATAACCAGAAAGACAGCAAGACCAGGAAGGCTGGATCATCTCTTGCCCACTGATCTTTGGTATCTGCAATGTGACAACAAGCCTGTGGTTATGCAATGAGCCAAACTGCTGGAAATGAGAATATGCCATAATTATGCAGGCAGCATTGTAACACACTGCTTATTAATTTTGTTATTTACAGTGAACAGTATTTAGTTTGCATCCTCTCTCCCTCTCTCCCGATATGTTATATATATATATATATATATATGTGTGTGTGTGTGTGTGTGTGTTTTTGTGTGTGTGTGTGTGTGTGTGTGCACGCGCGTGTGTGTGCAAGTTTGTGCCACTGCATTGACAATATTACATTTTGGTCCACTGGGCTATAAACAAGTGCCAATCCACTAAAGACATGCCAGGAAAAACTACATACATGTAAAACTCATTCCCCACTGGATATCTGTGTTTGTGAAAAGCAGAGTTGACAATCCCTGAAAAAGGAAATTTTCTATCTAAAATTACGTTTAAATAACATACTTACCGTGACCCAACTAGTGCAGACTCCGGCAGGGGTCTGACATTCCTGTCCTGTGCAAACTACTATCCGCCTATGCGGAGAAAATGAGAGAACTACGGCCGATAACCTCCCGGAAGTAGGTAACGTCCCCTTTGTCCCCCTGGTTATCGCCCTCTTTTGACGGCAATATGCCATCAGCAGCGCAGCGAGCAGGGAGAACAGGAAGCGGGGAGGCCGGGAGGGTCTTAAATTTGGGTCACGGTAAGTATGTTATTTAAACGTAATTTTAGATAGAAAATTTCCTTTTAATCACACATACTTAACCGTGACCCAACTAGTGCAGAATAGCGCGACAAGGTGGCGGGCTAGCCTGTTCTACTGTCTATGTGCTGCGATAGCCTGCTGTGCAACTACCACAGAAGCGATGCCTCTTGAGCCATCATCCCGCAGGCGTGCGACGTCTCTCAGGTAGAAGTCGATGAAGGTGGCAGGATTTTTCCAGTAGGCGGCATCTAAGATGTCTTGTAGCCGTATTGAGTGCGCCAGGGCAAGAGAGGAGGACCACGCTCTGACTTCATGCGCTCTGGCTGAGGAGGCATCGAGTCTCAAACCTACGTCTGCATATGCACCTTTGATCGCATTGACTATCCATCGAGACAGCGACGTTTTGCTAATGTCACGTGGATGGTCTAGGTTCCAGCTAATGAAGAGGCGTCGCTTGGACGCTCGGAAAGGACGCGACCTTTTGAGGTATATGCGCAGGGCCCTGACCGGGCAGAGGAATCTATCCTCGTCATCATGGGCTAGAATGGAAGAGAGTGGTTTGATGAAAAGAATGGGAGAGGGTGTATCGGGAGTCTGATTTTTGGCAAGAAATTCAGGGAGGAACCTAAGTGAGATAGATCCGTCCGGCTCAAAGGCTATATCCTGTGTGACGCCACTGAGGGCATGGACCTCACTACAACATCTGCCTGAGGCGAGTGAGACGAGAAAGAGTGTCTTCACTGAGAGTAGCTTGAAGGGAGCTATAGCAAGGGGTTCGAAGGGTGCCTTGCGGAGGTATTGTAGTACCAGAAACAGGTCCCAAGAAGGGGACCGAGGGGATGTACGTGTGTGGCTGAGGGAAGCCCCTCGGACTAATGCCCTAAGCAGGGGGTCATCTGAGAAAGAGGGTCCGCCTAGTTGCCGAAGAGTGGAGCTGATTGCAGCGCGATGGACGCGTACTGCAGAGGCGGAGAGGCCTTTGGAGGAGGAGAGGAAAGCGAGAAAGTTGGCGAGGTCCATGTTGGATGGGTGTGTGGGATTGACTGAGTGGGTAGAGCACCAGGAGAGCCAGCGATTCCAGTGTGCAGAGTAAACGCCTTGAGTGCCTTTGCGATGTGACCTGCATACGAGGTCGGCTGTGTCATCAGAGGCGCCTAGTGCTGACAGAGATTCCCGCACAGTAGCCAGGCGTGTAGGTTGAGAACCTCTGGGTTTCCGTGGGGAATGCCTGAGCGGGGCTGAACTAGGGAGTGTCTGCCGATGTGAAGGCGGAGTGGGGGGACGTGAGTGAGGTGGAGAAGGTCGGGAAACCACGGCTGTGCTGGCCAGTGGGGTGCGATGAGAATCAGGACGGCACTCTCCAGCCTTGCCTTTCTGAGGACTTTTCCCATGATTGGCAGTGGGGGGAAGGCGTACCCCGAAAGGTTGGACCAGCTGATCGACAGGGCGTCCACGGCCCAGGCCTGCGGGTCTGGGACTGGGGAGACGTATGTGGGGATGCGGAAGTTGAACCTTGTGGCGAAGAGATCCACATGTGGTTTGTGCCAATGGTCCCAGATCGGCTGAAGAGTTGAGTGTGACAGGGTCCACTCCGTCTGAAGCACTGTGTGGGATCTGCTGAGGTAATCTGCTAGAATGTTGAGCTTGCCTGGGACATGTCGTGCTGTCAGGTGGATGTTGTGCTCCTGACACCAGAGGAGGACTGTCTCCGCATGCAGGGACAGCTGGTGAGAGTGAGCTCCCCCCTGTTTGTTCAGATAACATGCTACCGTCGTGTCGTCTGTGCATAGCAAGATCGACCTGCGCGAAACGTGGGGGAGGAAGTGCTGGAGGGCAAGGGAGACCGCCTCCAGTTCCAGTTTGTTGATGTGCCATGATTGCTGCTGTGGGGACCAAGTCCCCGACGCTGTGTGGTTCTCCATGTGGGCACCCCAGCCCATGTTGGAGGCATCTGTGTATAGTTCTGCATCTGGAGTTGGGTTCGAGATGGGAACCCCGGCGTTGAGCCATTGCATGTCCATCCAGCGCTGGGTCGACTGTGAGAACCATGTGCCTAGAGGAATCTGGGTGTCCCACGTCTGAGAAGACTGGGACCACCTGTTCTGGAAGTGGCGCTGAAATGGGCGTTTGTGTAGTCTGCCCAAGGGGACCAGTGCAGCAAGAGACTCCATGAAGCCCAGTAGAGAGGCAAGCTCCCTGGCTGACGCCGAGGCTGCCTGTGATAGATGAGAAAGGAGGCTGTGTAGCCTGTGGAGGCGAGGCATGGCCGGACGTATGGTCATTGATACCGAATCGATCGCCATACCCAGGAATTCGAACTGTTGAGAGGGCTCCAGTTCCGATTTGTCTGTGTTCATCAGAAAGCCCAGTGCTTGGCACTGGGTCCTGACGAGGTTGAGGTGATGCTGGCAGAGGGCCTTGCTCTCTGCGAGGATCAACCAGTCGTCTAGGTAGACCCTCAGGCGTATGCCCTTGCTCCTGAGGGCCAAACATAGTTCCCTGACCACTCTGGTGAAGACCCACGGGGCTGGAGCCAGGCCGAATGGAAGGGCTCTGAACTGGAAGGACTTGCCTTCCCATGAGAAGCGGAGCCACTTGCGGTCCCTGGGGTGAACGAGGATATGGAAGTAAGCGTCTGTGAGGTCTATGGAGACTGCCCAGTCGCCTTGTCTGATGGAGTCCCTGATTGACGCAGGTGATTCCATGCGGAATGATTTGTGCTGGAGATATCTGTTTAGGGGCGAAAGGTCTAGGACTGGCCGCCATCCGCCGGATGTTTTGGGAACGACGAAAATGCGGCCGAAGAAGCCCGGGGAGAGAGGAGGAGCTTCTTCTATGGCCTCTTTGTGGAGAAGAGAGAGTATTTCGTCCCGCAGGGCTGAGAAGGCTGTGTCGCCCTGTGGGGGGGGGGAAGGGAGGAGGAGAGAGAGTGAGAGGTGCCTTGGAGGAGAGCCAAGGCAGGCGGAACCCCGACCCTATCACCCGGAGGACCCACTCGCATGCTGGGAGAGACAGCCACGCTGGCATGTGCCTGGACAGGCTTCCTGCTGGCTGTTGGTGCGCGAGTGGCGGGTGAAGGGCGGGGGCAAGTCATTGGGGGTGGGCCGGAGTGGAGTTGGTTGCTGGCCTGCGTGGAGGGCGGAGTGAGTGCGGCTGGCGCCTGTACGGTCTGGGCTGACCCCTGGGTTGTGGCCTGGGTTGTGCTCTGGCGTTTGAGGTTGTGGATTGGCGCGGGCGCGGTCCGAAGGAGGTAATGTTGCTACGCCTTAAGGTGTAGGGCTGATGCCGTTGAGCGTGCCGCGGGTGTGCCTGAGTGCGGAGAGGGCCTGCGCCGAGGGCAAGGTCCCTACCCAAGTCTGCGCGGCGTTTGATGGCCGCAGTGGGGAAGCCTTGACCAAAAAGGGAACCGTCGGCGGGAGGAAGCGCTCTGAGGGAGGCATGTTCTGGCAGAGAACGCACGTATGGAGAGTGGTCGAGCACAGCGTCCCTCCTGGCCAAAATCACGTTCATGTAGGCCTGCGCTTGTATATTGGCAGAGCGCATAAGGAGCTGGGCGATCTGCTGTACGAAAGGAGAGAAGACCGAGATGTCAAGGCCGGCTGGTGGGTCAGCTGGCGTTTCCATCAGTGCTGTGGCAAGGCCCGCCAGGAAGTTGTCTATGGCTGCAGTTGATTCAAGGGACAACCTTGCAGCTTCTTCCAGGTCCATCAAGAATCTGTCTGTCACTGTGACTGAGCGATTGGCCTGCGAATTGTTTGGGAGTAGTAGTAGGTCCTCCTGAGAAAGAGGCAGGGGCCTTTGCGGGATAGGACCCGGAGCTAACAGTGGGGGTTTTGAAGTGGGTCTGGGTTGGGTTTTTAAGAATTTGCCTCGACCCATTGCTGCAGGGAAATCGGGTACAGAATCAGAGGGGACCTCACTGATGGGTTGGCCCCTGATGCGTGCCAGCGTACTATGCAGGGCATCAAGTACCATGGGCGACTGTGTGAGGGCATAGTGAGGGCCATTGGAGGATCTGTGGATGCCCATGATTTCCATAGCACCGCAGGATTGAGGCGTGCCCGGTGCATGAATTGTCTCCACCCTGTCTGGAGTGTAGGAAGCTAGGTGTCCTAGTGCTTCCTGCAGGGAAACCAACATGTTTTCTTCTGAAGGTGGTTCCTCTGAGTCTGTGTCACCATCAGAAAAAGTCTCTTCAGTGGCATAGGGTGATGGATCAGGCTGTGTGCTGGGCGCGTGGCCAGTGTGGCTGTCCTGGGTGCTCTGAGTGTGTCCTGCTGAAGTGGAGGGTAGCTGCTGGTGGGTGGCAGGGGGTGGTGGAATTGCATTAGAAGAAGGAGCAGAAGCAGGAGAAGGTGTGGCACCAGGAAGGACAGTGGAGCATAATTGCTGCAGCAAGCTGATAATGAGCTGCTGATTGTTTGTTTGAGCAGCTTGCTGTGAGACCGTTTGTGGCTGGGAAACAGCAGCAGCTGGAGAAATGGCAGATGTGGACATCACTGCATGGCTTGGTGGAACCGTGCACGCGCCTGCACTGGAGGCAAGGGGCAGTGACGGTGCAAGGGAAGTAACTGCGGCGGTCACCGATAAGGGGACCGAAGCAGGAGTTGCCTCCCTTGGATTGGAAAATCGTGACAAGGGGAGGGGTGCACGCGTATGGGCAAGCGTGTCCCCTAGTGGTCCACCTTCCTCCCTGCACAATGGGAGGGCATCCCTACACGCCACGGTCGCCAAAGGATCCGAGACGGTCGAGGCATGCCGCGTGGGGGGCTCGTGATCCAATGTCACGGCCGCCACCACGGACGCATCGCACGTAGGGCCCAGACTAGTGTGCGGATCCAGAGCAAGTGACTTGCGTTGTTTCCCCAAAGGGTTTGTGCAAAAATCCCTTGAGACTGAGGGCATGGGGAAAGGGATAGAGGAGGTCGACTCGGGTACTGCCGACTGGCAGAGCCGAGAAATCGCGGATTGCGACGAGTCCGATCGCGAATCGAAAAAAGAATTGTGAATGGCACCACTGACCTGTGTATTGGTAAGCAAACCTGTAGAAGTCGCCGGAGGAGGCGTAGTGGGTAGTGGTGGTCTGGAGTCGACCGGAGGTAGCGGAGGAAGTGGGGGTGGCGTAGGGTTGGCGTTGCTGAGAGCGGCAGAGGTAGAGGGCCCAGACTGATCGCGAATCGATTGCGATCGTGCCTTAATTTTGGCCCGATCTCCCAATCGGGCTACATAATTGTGCGACCTGTTTGAAGACATAATCGGACACAAAACAGAAACGCCAAAGAATCGATAGACAGGTAGAAAATGCGAAAAACTTAGCCGTATGAAGTGCACAGGTACAGGTGTCAAGATGGCTGCCGGAAAAAGAGGGCGATAACCAGGGGGACAAAGGGGACGTTACCTACTTCCGGGAGGTTATCGGCCGTAGTTCTCTCATTTTCTCCGCATAGGCGGATAGTAGTTTGCACAGGACAGGAATGTCAGACCCCTGCCGGAGTCTGCACTAGTTGGGTCACGGTTAAGTATGTGTGATTAAACCTATTTTCACATAATTGTGCTGATAATTTTCCCCAATAATACAACTGCCTAATTCTAAGTTCAATTCAAAATCAGCTGTATTCTCTATACAGCAAGTTGAGCAATTATCTAAGGGAGAATTTTTTGGTATTTTCCTTTCTTTTCTTTTTTTCTTTACCCTTTCCTGCCCATGATTGTTTTCCATCAGCACTGTTGCAAAACAAGGAAAACTGAAGCCTTTCCATGTGTCTGCCAGTTTGATGTGACAATCCATGACACACCGTGGATGCCACAGTCTCAGACAGGATGAGCATTCATTCAATTAAAGCAAACACATTCCTGGAATTCCCCCTTTTGTCAGCCAGGCACTGAAGAGAGAAAATATTTCAAGGGACACAATCCATTCCTCAACCTTTCTGAGAGCATGGTACTGCACCACCTTGGATTACTTCCCACCACTTGTTTTGGTCAACTGACTTGCATCCTGCAAGACCTCAAGACAAACACTGAGAACCATGTTTTTTATCACTGTTGTTTTAAATTGCACAGCCGAACACACAGTGTCAAAAGGACTGAAAACACTGTTAACATCCATCCCGTGGAACATGAAAAACAAAAAAATAACACCCAGAAAACAAAATTAGGCACAAGTGGAGTCATACTGATAATATTCATACAAATAAACCTGCGACATGCCCGTTGCACCGACCATTCTGTCAATTTTTCCACAGAATTGTTTTTATAATTAACCTAAACACAAACATAATTATACATCATTCACAAATTATATATAACAGGTATACAAAAAATGCCAGAGGGCAACTAACATGTCCACGGTGAAAAAAAACAGGAAAAAACAACAACAACAGTATTCATAAGCAAGGTATTATCAAGTATTAACAAAAATAAATAAATAAAATAAAAGACAAAATATGGCTGTCTAGAAAAAATATAGATGAATGAACCAGCAAAGCAGAAAACAGGAAATCACTTTAATCAGGAAGAGACAACATTAAAAAATAAATTTTAAAAAAAGGAAACAGCCAGAAACAGAGTGCTTCACAGAAAAAAAAGAGGAAATTTCTAGCATAGAAATTAGAATTTCCAGAATGTGGGAATACTGTTTAGGAGGTCAGGAGTGGGAAGGTGGGGGGGGGAGGTGTCACTGGTGGGAAGTGCACATGTTTACTTTTCTGTTTTTTTCTTCTTTGCTGAAAAACAGTGCTGACCTTCTTTCAAGTGCTCCACAATGGAAATACAATGTAACTTGGACTTTCACCTTGGGGAAAAAAAGAAAGCCTATGCATATTATTTCCTTTCTCTCACTGAAGCACTCTGCAGTACATCCCACTTCTTGCTCCCAGCTAGCTGAAAAAGACTTACATGGTGTTGACAGCTGTGAGAGTAATTTTTAACAGATTTATCATAATGTGTACATGACACACCCACAAACACATAAACTTGTATTCCTCAAAAAAAGTGAGAAAGCAATCCAACATATTTGACAAAATAAGTAAACAAAAAAAACTCACGTTTTCTGTACTGGAAGTTCCGATACCTGAAAGGAAATAGAAAGTTAGTTATTAATCAAATGCAGGGCAAATAACATAGTATTAGTAACTACAGCATCTCAGTGTGTAAACTTATCACTTACCAATCAAACTGAATTCTATTCTATTCTACTAATACTAGTACTTAATAAATACAGTAACTACATAGCAATGTCATACATAATGTGTAGAGTATGCCTAGTATATAAATTACATATGTTTTATTGTTTATCAACTGATTTACTGAATAATCAATTCAAAACCTGCAAACAGCAAATAAAAATCATTTATCAAAAATGGACAAATTCAGTTTGCATCTCTAGAGAAATGAAAGGGGGAGAGGAAAGGGGGGAAAAATAGGGGCCAAAGACAGACCGGACTGAAAAAGGGTAAGACGGGGTTAAAGTCGGGGTTTAGGGGGGATGCTGTGAATGACAAAAAAAAAAAAAAAAATTTTAAGAATGCTTACAAAAATTTAGGTTTTTTTTGTGTGTTTTTTGTGGGTGGTGTTGTTTGGAAAAGTTGGGGGATTGTTGTTGAAGGGTTTTTGGGTGGGTCGGCCCTTGTTCATTTTGGTGGTGTGTTTTTTGTGTTGTGGTTCTTTTTTTCTGATGTGGTTTTGTAGAATTTTGGGTTCCTTTTTGGGGGGTTGTGTGTTGGGTGTGGTGGTGGTTGTTTGTGTTTGTCAAGGTTTTTTCCCCAAAAGTTGGGGCAATTTTGGCTGGTTTATTTAAAAAAAAAATCTACAATTTGGACAGAAACATATTCCTTTTTTTGCACCGGGGAACCAAAGCAGAAAGCTTTCCATTAGATATAAATTACACTTTTGGGGTGAGTTAAAACAAAAATCTGCCCAAAATGGTTTTTAAAATCCTTTGCTATTTAAAGCTCAAATTTTTTTACTTGGTTTGGTTGGAACCTTCATTTTTGTGTCCCCTTCCCTAGAAAGGGGAGGATCAGGGTTAGGGGAAAAATTTAAACTTTCCCTCCCCTTCATCTTTTTAAAATAGGTTTCTAACTCAATCTTTGGCTTGAATCCCAAATTTTTTTGAAATTTTTTCCTCTCTTCCATTTTACATAATTTTCTTGTACAAATCAAAAAAAATAAAAAAAAAAAAAAAAATTTGGCCAGAGACCCCTAAAAAAAAAAAAAAAAAGATTTACATAGTTAAAAATTTTAAATAAAAATTATTTTTAAATATCCTGTTTTAAAAACTTTCCAGAAATTGTTTGATGACCCCCAGATTTTACTTTTGGGAACACCCACGGGAAAGTCGGCCAAAATTGAAAGAAATTTTTAACTAAAACAAATGCCCAAAACTGAATGTCTTTATAAAACCACAAAATTTAATTAAAAAACATCATCTCAATTTATTTTATAAACGCGATTGTTAAAGCCAAAGACCCTTTTAAGTTTGAAAAGTTTTGTTAAAAATGTCTTACTGGACATCCTGTTGCTAAATTGATTATGAAAACTCCAATCCCCATAGAAAATCAATCAATTTAAAATTTATGAAAATTGCTCAAAAAACACAAACCGGGTCCCATTGGCAATAAATTTTAAAATTTTTTTTTAAACACAGAAAAAGTTTTGATAAAAAGGAACTTTAAATATTTTTCCAAAAAATTTTCGGGAAAGGGGGAAATCCCTTTTTCTCTTATTTTTGGGGGGTTCGGCAATTGAACCCAAAATGTTCACAAGTTTTTCAAAAGGACCTTTAAAATTGTTTTCCTTTTTTCAAAATTCCTTACCAATTTTTGAATAGAGGTTTAAAGTTTAGGGGAATCATTTTTAAAAAGTTTGAAAAGTTCCCAAATCCGCTTTTTCCTTTTTCATTCCCACCCACCCTTTTTTTTTCCCATACTGTCCTAAAAGGGGGGTAAAATTTCCCAGAAAGAAAACCTTTTGCTTAGAAAATTGATTTTTTTTTTTTCCCCTTGTTTTAAATTTTTGTTTTTTTTTTTTTTTTATAGGGGTTTTTTTTTTTTTTTTTTTTTTTTTTTTTTTTTTTTTTTTTTTATTTTTTTTTTTAAAATTTTTTTTTTTTTTTTTTTTTTTTTTTTTTTTTTTCCAAAATTTTTTTTTTTTTTTTTTTTTTTTTTTTTTTTTTTTTTTTTTTTTTTTTTTATTTTTTTATTATCTTTTTTTTTTTTTTTTTTTTAAAATTTTTTTTTTTTTTTTTTTTTTTTTTTTTTTTTTTTTTTTTTTTTTTTTTTTTGTTTTTTTGTTTTTTTTTTTTAAAAAAAAAAATTTTAAATTTTGTTAAAATTTTTTTTTTTTTTTTTTTTTTTTTAAATTTTTTTTTTTTTTTTTTTTTTTTTTTTTTTTTTTTTTTAAAATTTTTTTTTTTTTTTTTTTTTTTTTTTAAAAAAAAATTTTTTTTTTTTTTTTTTTTTTTTTTTTTTTTTTTTTTTTTTTTTTTTTTTTTTTTTTTTTTTAAAATTTTTTTTTTTTTTTTTTTTTTTTTTTTTTTTTTTTTCTTTTTTTTTTTTTTTTTTTTTTTTTTTTTTTTTTTTTTTTTTTTTTTTTTTTTTTTTTTTTTTTTTTTTTTTTTTTTTTTTTAAATTTTTTTTTTTTTTATTTTTTTTTTTTTTTTTTTTTTTTTTTTTTTTTTTTTTTTTTTTTTTTTTAATTTTTTTTTTTTTTTTTTTTTTTTTTTTTTTTTTTTTTTTTTAAAATTTTTAAAGTTTTTAAAAAATCCCTTTTTTTTTTTTTTTTTTTTTAAAATTTTTAATTTTTTTTTATTTTTTTTTTTTTTTTTTTTTATTTTTTATTTTTTTTTTTCAAAAAAAAACACCATGACATCAAGGCATCAAGGGCCACAGAATAATTGGATTAGAGACAGGGTTGGGTTTTTTGTGTTTTATGTCCGTTGTTGTTTTGTTTTGTGTTGTTTTTTTGTTTGTTTGTTTTTTTGGGACAAGTTTTCTTTATTTTATGATGGATGAAGATAATGACAATTCTGCTGTGGAGATCCATTTGGGGTTTGAGACTACATGACATTGACGATAAAAGGGTTTGCCAGTTGTTTTTCTCTGAAAGTTTCTCTGATCTGACTGTCTGCATTGTGTATCTGGGGCCAGATCATATGATTGCACATGTGTGTGTGTATGTTTTTCTGTGTATTTGTGTGTACGTGTGCGTCCTTATACATATAAGTGATGCAGGTCCAAACATGCCGAAGTACGGAACTGAAGACACAGTTGAGGACACAAAGCCGAAGTTGGCCTGCAGTGGTCTTCGGGATGACCTGAGAGAATGCTTGCTGAAAAGTGATTGTGTCAGGAAGGTCAGTACTCCATAATGGTTATAAGGGTACATTCATTCCAGAAGCTAGAAGCTGTCAGCCAGTTACCATCAGCCACACACACTAAAATCATAGTCAGACACCAGTAGTTAAAGCTAGGGACTTTTAATCTGAGGGTCCTGGGTTTGAACCCCTGTTGCAGTGCCTTGTGGATTAAGGAGAAGATTATTCAATCTCCCAGGTCAAGCTGTATGCAGTCTTACTAGTGCCTGACCCCATTGTGTGTGTATATGCATGTAGAGGATGAAACATACTTGTTAAAGATCCTGTAATCTATGTTGGCTTTCAGTGGGTTATGGAAACAAGAACTTACCCAGCATGTATAATATATAATATATGAAAGTGGAGTTTGGATGCCCAGATGGTGTTATACAGATAAAAAGCCCACTTGTACATATGAGTGAACGAAGTAGTTGCAGTACACAAACACAGAAGAAGAAAGAGACATCAGCTGTGATCAGACAGACGTATCAGTAGACTTCAAAACAGCATGGGCTGTCCAGGCTGATGATGTTCTTTCAGGTCTTATATGATTTCAGCTGAGAATCAGCAAATGCTCTGTAATGTGATGTTCTGTGTAGAAATAAAGCTCACCAGTTAATCTAAAATATTGTCAGATCAAATTTTGCTCTTTTTTGCTGTTTTCTTGTTGTCTTATAACGTCTGTGACAAATTTGGTTTGGTTAAATACACTCATTTAAGAGCACTGCAACTCATAATGATGGCTGTTGGTTTTTCATTGTCAGTGAACACCTCCACACTAAAGATACTTAATATTATAATGAAAAATCATACACAAGTTCTGGGTAGGCTGGAGCTATCAGTCTGACCATGTGCAGTTTGCATACTCTTGCTGTCTCATATGACAGGGGGGAAAAGGATTTATTGTTCGCATGCCTGGTTCGCACAATGGCTGGTTGGCTATGTAAAATGTAAGCATACCTTTAGGAAACCCTTTCACAATATTTTTTTTATATGTTGTTCTTCTTTGTTTCCTGCACTTATGCACAGTGAATCTTTCAAATATGAGAATAGTGCTGCATTGTTGTTGGGGTTTTTTTTGTTGTTGTTGTTTGTTTGTTTATTTGTTTTTGCTGCCCCATTATCTATGCTGTATCAACTCCAGATTGCTTGCATCACCACCCAAATTGTTTTTCCAAACACCCCCATGCAAGCCCAATGTAGGTTCATCTGTTGAAGTCTCAGTGCCAACAGTAAACTGGGATCTAAATCCACAGAATTTTGGACAGTCTTTTTTTTTTATAATTGATGATGAATGAGGATAAGGATGATGACAATGCTGCTGTACAAGTCCATTCAGGTTTTGGGGTACATGACACGGCTGCAGTTCCTGTCATGCTGTACCTTGTATCAACCAGCCCAAGAATTATACAGACACCCGCAGTTTTGATTTGGAAATTTTAGCGCCACAAAGTCTCATCCATGAAGTGGATAACTCTCCAATGGGTGACCCCATTTTTCCATTTGAGCCCATAGCATATTCTACCATGGATGAACAGGAGCTGGCCACAGGCTGAAAAATCACACAGCAGTCTGCCTTTGATGAGGCCTGAACCAGTGTCGTGCCAGCTGTCTGTCGGTGACACTAAACGCTTCACTACAGTGGCTGGGCTGGTAAATTGTGTTATGTTTATATTACCCTGGTGCATGTGTTTCTGTGACTAGGATGGGCGAACACCCAGAGAGTGCCTGCAACTGGGCAATGATCCCAGCTTTCCCATGGAGTGCCAGAGCCTCAGAGCTGCCTTCTTTGAGTGTAAAAGATCTCTTGTAAGTGGCCCTGCCCTGTTTCTCTGCACTGTATCTTGCATTGCCCATGGATGTGGGAGTGATATCAATAAACACGGGTCTGCAATATGATTGCGTAATAAACACAGGTCCCCTATATGATTGTGTATGTGAATGATTTATGATGAGTTTCTTTGATCCAAGAATTTGTTTGTTTGGATTGCTCAAGACTCTTCATTCAAATGCATGTCATACAGATATATTTGTACCTCATAAAAGCAGAGAAGACTTAAAACAAAGTGCCTTGGTGAAAACTAGTTGGGTTTTTTGTTGTTGTTGTTTTTTGTTTTTTTTAGAAGGTGCGACTTTGGCAAATCTTTCTGGCTAGAACCAGATTATTTTGATGATGGTTACATTCAGCTGGAATGCATTCAAGCAAATGCCAGGTGCTCAAACATACTGCATCAGTTTGTGTCACAATGGATTCATAACAGAGTTACATTTCATCACACACCCCATCCATTATGTTTGTGGTTTAGTCAGTCACAATCCTGTTAACCCTGGACATACCCCATCCATTACACCTTGGTATTCACCTTTGGGATGAAACAGTAAACTGGTGTTTGTATACATGTCATATACACCTTGATTTTAACATATGTGAAAGACCTGTGGCAGTTAAGAGTTGTCAAATGCAAATTCTACAGGATGATCTACTTTGATAGGTAAACAAATATAGGCCAGAATCTCACATTGGCACAGAGAATTTTGTTGTGACAACAATGTAATACAATGCATATAAACTGTCTTGGTTAATTGATACATGAAAACACATGCACTTTTGATACATGAAAATACATGCACTTACTTTCACACACACATGCACCAGCATACAAATGCTCACATGCATGTGCAACTACACATGCAAATACACATATACACATACACACATGTATGCATGCATGCACACATTTTGTTTGCATGCACTTTCTCATGCACACACACACACCCATACATGCACACACACACACACACACACACACAAACAGAGAACATCAGAGAATAAAGCCATGCACACTTTTATTTTATTTTTTTATTGCAGCTGGACATGAGGCAGCGATTCCGTGGCCGCAAAGGATACTGAGCAAAAGGATGGGCAGCAGAGTTGTGACTCCATCAGTCCAGAATGAAATGGTGCAGGTGTTCTCTTGAATGTCAAGTGATGTCTGAGAAGAAAGAAGAAGAAGAAAAAAAAAACAGATGAACTCAAGTCACTCATACAGCTCTCATCACATTTGTGCAGCAACTGAGAAGAGTGTGAAATTCATAATTATTCACGATACAGTCTTTGATGAGTTAAGGGGGGAGGTTGTGGGGAGGAGGGGTGGGGGGGGGGGGACTACAATTAAAATGTTTGTTTGCCAGAGTAAAAACATCATCTTTCTTTCACATGATGTTTGTGTGTGCCCATGAGAGAGCTAGGAAAAACGAGCTAAAATCCATAAAGGACATGAGTAAATACCACATGTTTTGGGGAGGTTTGTTTGTCTTTTTTTGATACAGTACTGGTGGAGTGCTCAGTCAGTGTCACAGACCAGAAAAGTATGAAGCTAACAAACACTGTAAATATAATGTGTTGTGAAGCAGATTCATAAAACCCCTTCTAGATCTGTGTGAATACACTGGGCTGTGTCTTGTATAACTTTTAGGTCAGAATTTTCAAAGATTACTGGCCTTAAGAATGTAAATATTTGTGAAAATGTTTGTGTTTGTTATAAATCTCATTTGGTGTTGAATCTTTGTGATGAAGTTGTATCTTTACCTTCTTTTGATTATATGAATATAGTCTTAAGTTTCAGAAAGCGGACTGGTATTGCTGGATATATGTGAACCTGTGTGAGACATACTTGTGCATTACTATTTCATGTATACATGTTATAACATGTCAGAAGAAATTTCAAACCATGACTGTGCATTTCTGTTCTAAAGCAAACTGTCTGATACAGTTATCAGAATAAAGGAAGTACTGTTAATTCGTTTGTGAAGTGGTGGTGGTGGGGTGTTTGTGCCTTGAAATACACAGACAAAATGAGAATGTATACCACTTAAAGCAGGCCAAAAACGACCAGAGTACATTATCAAATAATATCTTCATCACACACAATCACACTTTTGTTTCGTCCTGCAGACCAATACTGAACAGTACAGTACAATATGATATCACTTATGTTAATCCATCACATGGAAAATGTTTATGTATCCTCGCACATCAAGAATCACATGAAAGTAGTGGTAAGTAATTCAAGCATAAACACAAATTTAATTTTTTAATTTAAGGGGGGAAAATCTAAATACTTATGATTCCTCTATAACTTTCCCTCACATACACCCACACACACACACGCACGCACTTGCATCACATTGTGTTCACTCAGCCAACTCGCTTTTTCTGCTGCTGTGAAATAGAGATGGCTTGTGGAACAGACTTTTTTTTTAAAAGTTTGTTTTCATGTCTTGTCTTATGATAAATAATGCAAAAATAACCAGCCTTCTTATCACAACTTCCAAAATAATGCATGGGCAGAAGTGGAATACTTTTAACATTCTGATAGTCTGTACCTCACTATTTAAGTAGAGAGTGTCTTGTGTTCCTCAATAGTCTGTATACTGTTAAACAACCTAAAAAAAGACAGTGATGGTTTCTTCTTTGGTACCCACAGGCTGCAAGTCCCATGTTGCTGATACCAACAAGAATATTCTATGTATGATTGATATACTCCACAGTTTGGGCAGCCATTCTCCATTCTGGAGGGTGTGCCTGCTGGCTTTGTGTTCCATAAACCATTGATTGCAGACATTGAATGTGGGGCCATTTAACATGAATACTGGATCTTCATGTGTGTCCAAAAGAAAGGGGTGGAGGCATAAACAGGTCAGTAGGTGTTCCTGGATCTGCATGGGCATTCACATGAAGGAGATGGAAGGATCAACAGTTCAGCAGGTATTCTTGGATCTGCATGGGCATTTACTTGAAGGGGGTGAAGGTATTAACCTGTCAGTTGGTATGCCTGGACCTGCAACGGTATTCACATGAAGGGGGTGGAGGAATTTACGTATTGGAAGGTTTCCTGACCAGAGAGTTGGAAAATATCAACCCATCTGTAGGTAACCACTGCCCATATATGAACCTCAAATTAAATTCTAGTGCTTCTAACCTAACGTTCAGCTGTCATACCCATCCACTGATAGAATGAATCTACAAAAGTTGTATATGTTAATGCAGAGGGACGAGGTGGGAAGTCTTCTTGTGTGGAATGCTTGTTTGTAGAGAGAGACCATTGCAGACTCGTACCACGCCAACGTCCAATTCTCCCTTCAATTTATCATTTTATTCAATGCACACAAAACAAAAACAACCTCAGGACTGAGATCTTTCACCAGGTGTTCTTTCCTGCTGCCTGTCAGATTCAACACACATTCTGCTGATGCACCTAAGTTACCCAAGTTTCTCCTTTTCCAAAGCACCTGCTTGCCCAGCAATGCTGTCTCTTCAGTGGTTGGAGCCAAAGTGACCCAGAACTATTAGAAAAAGCCCGAGGTGCTTTTTAATCCTTCGTCCACACACTGTAGTGTACTCACATTTAATCCCAAAATTACTTTTGTTTACAAAATAATGAACATCTAATTTTCAGAAAATAGCCTGAAGCTGCAAAAAAATTTTTTAATTCTTACCAGTTTCAGTTTCAGTAGCTCAAGGAGGCGTCACTGCGTTCGGACAAATCCATATACGCTACACCACATCTGCCAAGCAGATGCCTGACCAGCAGCGTAACCCAACGCGCTTAGTCAGGCCTTGAGAAAAAAAAAAATATATATATATATAAGCATACATACATAAATAAATAAATAATAATTATGATAAAAAAAAAGATAGTAGTAATGAAAATAATGATAAAATAATAATAATAATAATAAATAAATAAGACAACAATGATGATAAATAAGCAAATAAATATAAAACATGAAGACACACATTCACACATACACCCACACATGCATAACAGATATGCCCCCAAAACGCAGTTTCATAGATATGAAAGCACAGTCAAATACATATAAACGTACATGAGCTCCAATAATTCTTACCAACTAAAGCCAAGTTAGGTTGGTATACAAGAAAAAAGAAAGATATTTCTACGCTTCATAAGGCGGGAAAGTTAACAAAGAAGGCTTGCAGATATCCACTAATTAGTTCCGGACTTTCGCCAGATGATGCACCTTGGGTCCCCGATGGCTCACTCAATGGTACGTAATAAGTGGTCGAAGGGAGATAATTCAACCCTTCCAGTAAGTTCAGTGCATTCTCCACGGCCGAAAAAACGGACATCTCTGCTGCAAATGTAGCATAACGTATGACGTTGTTTGATGTGTACAATGAAACTTGCCTGTTGGAATGTCCGGTCAATGATGCCTGGGCTCTCCCATGATCTGCAAGACATCAGCGACGCCAGAAAGACGGCCGTCATAAACAGCGAGCTGAAGAGACTAAATGTGGACATTGCGCAGCTCTGCAGGAAGCACGGCTGCCTGACTCAGGAACACTAAAGGAGAGGGACTACACCTTCTTCTGGCAAGGGAAGAGCTCTGATGCCCCAAGAGAGTACGGAGTAGGCTTTGCAGTCAGGAACAACCTGCTGAACATGATCGAACCAGGCAGCGGCGGTTCAGAACGACTATTGACTCTCCGCCTCAACACCTCCGAAGGCTATGTCACTCTCTTCAGCGCATATGCTCCAAAACTGTCCGCCAATACAGACGCCAAGGATGAGTTCTACTGACGAAAATCTCGCATCAACCATAAGGAACATCCCCAGGACAGAACAACTTGTTCTCCTGGGCGACTTCAATGCGGCCAGAATGGGTGCAGACAACGATTCGTGGCCCTCCTGTCTCAGTTCCTTTGGAGTGGGGAAAATGAATGAGAATGGACAGAGACTACTTGAGTTTTGTACCTGCCATGAACTGTGCATCGCCAACTCCTTCTTCAAGACGAACCCCAACACAAAGTCTCCTGGAGGCACCCGGCGCGCTCAAAACATTGGCACCAACTGGATCTGATCCTAGTAAGATGAGCTGCCATCAAAAACCTTCTCCACACTCGCTCTTACCACAGTGCAGACTGCGATACGGACCACTCTCTGGTATGCTGCAAGATCAGACTGCAACCAATGAAGAAGAAACAAGGGAACTCTCGCATTGATGTCAGCAAGATGTCTCAGCCAGACCTTGTAGAACAGTTCGCAGAGGCCTTTGAGAGGGAATTCGATGCATTGCAACCCAGAGACTCTGCCACAGAAAGATGGGAAACGTTATGAGACACCATGCACCCCATTGCTATGGCCACCTTTGGGAAGAAAACTGCGAAGTCCCACGACTGGTTTTAGGCCAAATCATCAGAGATGACTCCCAGTGTTGAGGCCAAGCGCGCTGCACTCACTGAGTACAATCGGTCACCCAGTGAGGAGAACCTGCAAATCCTCAGGGCCGCCAGGAGTAAGGTTCAGTTTAACGCCAGGCAATGTGCAAATGAGTACTGGACAGGGCTCAGCAAAGAGATACAGAATGCTGCTGAAAGAGGCAACATCCGAGGGATGTATGATGGTATCAAGAAGGCACTGGGACCAACACAGAGCAAGACTGCCCCACCAAATCTTCCACTGGGGAAGTAATCAACGATCCTAGCCAGCAGATGGAGAGATGGGCAGATCACTACTCCGACCTCTACTCCACAGAAAACATAGTGTCCAACTCAGCCCTCGATGCCATCAAGTGCATGCCGGTCATGGAAGAACTTGACGCAGAGCCAACTGATGACGAACTCAGCAAGGCCATTAACAGCCTGACATCAGGCAAGGCACCTGGCAGTGACGGAATTCCCCCAGACCTCATTAATCACTGCAAGACTACTCTTCTGCATCCTCTTGACTGTCATGTGTTCAGTGGTTGATTTTCATACTTTCATAATCGTGTACTTTAACAGCTTTCTCCTGTCATCTACAACGTCTACACGAAAGGCCTTGCAGACTTAAACAACTACAGAATAGCTCGGGTGCTTACTCTTGCAGATGATGGCCAGGTCTTCAAAACTTCGAAAGTTGCTCAAGAAATAACTAAAGCCGTCCAAAACTGAACAACTGACAACATCACTGAATTGTGCAAGGACACAAGACCTTCCGTCAATCCAGCGAAGCCCAAACGTTGCTGTGCACCCTAACAACAAGACCGCGAGCAAATCATCACCACCTGTGTCATTCGACGGAATGATTCAGATCGAGAAAACCGATTCCCTACGCTACATAGGAATACGGCAGTTCGACTGAGGATGCTGACCTCATTCAGCGAACTTACGGAAAATACTGTTCTCAAATGCAAAAAAGGGTCTTTCAGTTTTAAAGGCAATGGCAACCAAAGGCATCGAACAACTGAACGCCACCTCTTCAGTCCTGCTATACCAATCACTCGTACGTTCTCACTCTGATCGACTACGGACGGCTTGGGCTAACAACACCGTCTCAAAGTTGCCTCCTAGAATTAGAAAGAGTTCAAAACTGATGAAGCTATGAGGCTGATCCTTGGAACAACAAAAGACACGCCTACGAAAACCATGCGATACCTGCTTGACCTTCCTTCAATGCAGGCCAGAAATAAGTTAGAACAGGTTAAGACCCACTTAAGAGCATTAGAAAACCCTCAAAACCCACTGCATGCCGGCATCAGTGATGCAGTCAAGGAACCAACTGAAAAGACAGTCGTCTAGGACAAGGAAGATCATGGACAGGGCAAGCAGAAGACACAATCCAGCTAGTATGCTGTAGTTACAAGACTTGAAAGAAACAAAAGCCGGAATGGATGGAAAACCCCGAAAACCTCAATCATCTATTCAACACAGCGCCATTTCACCCACTCTTGGAAGACATTGTCGGGAAATCTATTCAACACAGCCATTTCACCCACTCTAGGAAGACATTGTCGGGAATGCAGTGGCCAGAGGTCAAAACTGATACAGAAGGTGAAGCTACTCATAGAAGAAAACAGTAAAGAAGAGGACATTATCAAAAACACAAATGACTCAGTCACCAAAGACCAGTCCGGCTGGGGATTCACTGCGAAACGAAATGGAAAAACAATTAGGGAAGAGAATGCTGCCTACAAAGTCACAAAACTAGGATTTTTTTTTTATCCACCTGCCAGTCAGTTTCATTTTAGTGGTCTCTTCTGTCACCCTCTAATTGCACACAGACATAATTACGTGTTTGATTCATTACTTCCATTTATCAGAATGGTTCCACACTAAATGCACTCTGTTTCCATCTTGTACATTAACTTGATTTCTCATCATTTTCTTTTGCGCAGTGCTTCAAGTTTTCCTGTCTGTTCAATACGTGCTGTCGTCTGTCAACGTTCCTCACTGAGAGGCAATGGCCCGGCCATCTGTTTGCCTTCCTGTCTGCCCCTCCACCAACATCACTGTTCTATTTTCATATATCTAATTTTACGCATGTTTATTCTTTCGTCTTATTGTGTAAACCTGCTACGTCAGCCGCTGCAGAGGTTGTACCACAAGAATCCGCCGGGAGTTTTACCCACCAGAAAGTGTGGCACCTTCCCACGGCCCCCACCCATCAAAAAAAAGGAAAAGGAAAAAAAACACAAAAAAACATTTGAATAAAATAAAAATCCTGTCTCTGTCTCTCTGGCAACCATGCACCCACCAGTTGGGTCACAAACACACACGCATCACACACACACACACACACACACACACACACACCGTGACACACCACACACACACACACACACACACACACACACACACCGTGACACACCACACACACACACACACACACACACACACACAGGGCTGCAAGAAAAGGTGCAAAACACCAACAGGGAACCACATACCTTTATGTACCTTTTTCTGTACAAGAGGGGTACCGCTTACTAGAAAAAGCATCATGGAGCAAAGTCAGGGAAGTATACCAGCAAAATGGCAAAGTTTTAAATAAAAGTATAAAAAATATTCAACAACCGGAATCTATCAATCAATCAAATACATTCAGTAATTTATTCAGATTAACTTGAAGGCAAATTCGGGCATTATCAAACAGGATAAAGCTGAACGCTTTTATAACAAAGTTCAGCAGAGATGTTAAATGCATATGTGGAGAATCTATTTCTAGAAAACACATACTCTTTGAATGTCAGAGTCTGAAATCGTTTTTACCAAACTTCTCGGAAAATTCTTTTGAATGTATTTTTGACAATTTCAAGATGCTATCTGCTATTGCAGAAGGTTTGCTGCATAGTCCAATTGGACATTTGTTATAGTTGTTACAGTTGTTTGATGTTAGCGTTTCCTTCTATATTGTGCCTATGTCTCCCGTTTTTTAATGCTTTATTTTTTTCCAATGCTCTGTATCTTTCCCCACCACACACACACACACACACACACACACACACACACACACACACACACACACATGCGCACACACACATACACACACACACCATTTTTCACCCTCTGTCCAATACCGTTCCCTCCACCACGCCCCGCCCTCCCCCCCCCCCCCCTTTTTTTTTTTTTTTTTTTTCCCCCCGTCTAATACAACTTAAAGTGGAAGACGTTAAACTGAAGACTACACACACACACACACAGTCGTTCAATTCTTCCTCTCTCGATCTGCTTCTTCCTTTATATATATATTTTTTTTTTTTTTCTCCAATTCTTTCGCGGAATTAATTGGTGGGAAGAAACAATTGTTTGCTCTCTCTTATATCAATACAAAACAAAATTCATTTATTCATTTGCGCACGCTTCTCACTGCTGGGTTTTTCCTCCTGACACGATGTGCCCAACTGAGAGTTGGGAGTTATCTAACGTGGGTATTTTCCTTCCGCGTTTGCAACAATGTTTGGTGCAAGATCAATGTTTCTTCAAACAGGAAGGAGGAAGGGCGATATCGACATGTTGCAATATTAAGCCACGTGTTGGTCGCCCTCTCTCTGACTGTTCTTTTTTCACGATGTTAGCAAGTTTTCCTTCCTGTACATTAATGTTCGAAGACTGAAATTTTGTTTGATTTTGTTATCAGGGTTACCAACTGTTTCACTCTCGAGTCAAGTGTTTGCACAAGTCGGTACATACTGTATATATCAATGGGCTCGACCGTGTTCGAAACAGCTGTGACTATCACGTACTCGGTCTTCTTTTGGCAGTGACGTGGTAGTGTCAGTACTTTTATTTTCAGAAATCGGAAAGTGTCACAAGTCATCGCTGGTTATTGATGTAGATGGCAGTGCGTTACAGTGTTTCACGGGGTGTGGGAATCTGCAAGACCAGCCTGTGATATAAAGTGAAGGTGAGTGGAGTACATACAGAAAATCATCTTTCATACAGTTTTCAATGTTTGAAAGATGTGTTTTCTTCTATTGGAGCTCTCCAAAATCTTATATTGACAGGCCTGTAGACATCGGCAACTACGCTGGTAGTCAACCAATATAGTCTGACCCACTTCCTCTACAAACTGGATGGGACCCCTCTTCAGCAGGTCCAAGAGAGCCCATACATAGGAGTCCAGCTTTCAGCTGACCTGAAGTGAACTACCCACATCAACATCTGCAAGAATGCTGGATCAATGGTGGGCTTCCTACACCGAAACCTTCGGAACAGCCCACAGGAATGTAGGTGCATAGCATACATCTCCCTCATCCGATCCATACTTGAATATACTGCAGTGGTATGGGATCCCTTCTACAGACAGGATGCTGACAGACTGGAATTGATCGAATGACAGGCTGCCCGGTTCATCATGAGGGACTACAAGTCTAGGAACCCGGGCTGCCTCATGAAGATGCTGGAAGACCTCAACCTCCCCCCACTAGAAGAGCACTGCAGACAACAGCGTCTTAACCTACTACATAAGATTGCTGAAGGATGAATCCCAGCTCTACCACCAGGAGAGTTCCTCAGACCAGTCAATGCAGGCCGCTGGAGGATCCGCCCAACAAGGTACACAGGCTTCAGCAGTAGCAACATCATCGAGCGACAAGTTGTGAACAACACTAGAGGGTTCAGTATTCCACACAGCAACACAGAACAGCACAGGAACTCATATTTTATTAGAACAATAGCAGAGTGGAATCAGCTATCTGATGAAGCCATCACAGCAGGCCCCGCCAGCGCAGCACCATCAGCGCACGGTGGATCACCATCAAGGCCTGCTCAAACCACTCAATAAATCTAGTTTTTAGCCAGCCCTTTCCTGGACTGTTAGCAAAGGCTGGCGGGAGTACCCTTCTTCACCATCAAGGGGTAGTCTTTGTACAAAATTATTATAATTTTGTGTGACTCTCAAGCGCACCCCCAGTTTTCCGTTGCGACGATAGCCGTTATTTGCTCCTGCAATGTACAGATCCAGATCCCAGATCCAGAGGTCTGTCTTCTTTCTGTTACATGACCAACATCGACTTGCCAATGACTCTGTCGCACTGATCTAAAAATATATACAGATCAGTGCTCTGTTGTGGTTCATGCATGCTGGGTATTTTCCTGTCTTCATAACCCACTGAATACTGACATGGATTACAGGATCTTTAATGTGTGTATTTGATTTCCTATGTGCGTACAGTAACTATACACATGAAGGGGGTTCAGGCACAAGCAGTTCTGCACATATGTTGGCCCGGGAGATTGGATCTGAAAAATCTCCATCCTTTACCCACCAGGCGCCGCCACCGAGACTCGAACCCGGGACCCTCAGACTGAAAGTCCAACCCTGGAACCACTCGGCCATTGCACCCGTCTTCTTATTCTTTTCTTCTTATGCACACAGACAGACACACACACACACACACACACACACACAACGTATGCATGCATACATGAGCATGCACACAAGATTTTTTGTTTTGATGATTAGCAATTTAAGATAGTATTTGTTGATTCTTCCTTTCTTTCTTTCTTTCTTTTTCTTCTTCTTTTTTTATTTAGTTATTTATTTATTTTTTTAAGGTCTTAGATCAGTTTAAGTCACTGATTCACAATAAAATAGAAAACTGTAAAATGACTGATCACTGATTAGGTTTCCCTACAGAAGAGAATACTTATCTTGTTGACTGTTTACTGATTGAGATATTGTTGCTGAATAATTGCAAACAATATAAAATTAAAAAACAATGTTTTTGGAGTAGTTCAGAAGAGGCAAATCCAAGACCAGAGATGGTCTGAATATTTCAAGTGATCAGATTGGCATCTCTGTCTCTCTCTCTCTCTCTCTCTCTCTCTCTCTCTCTCTCTCTCTCTCTATATATATATATATATATATATATATATATATTACACCAGTTTGTCTTAGATTTGTACGAGTTGATTTGCTTTAAAGTAATTAAACAGATGGGTTAATTTGCTCAATGATCTGTTTGTGAAATCATTTATATGTTAGGTCTCAGTGTATAGATAGATAGATATAAACAAGATATAAACATTTTATCTTTAGATAAAATTTAAAAAAATCAATAAAACTGATAAATAGATATATAAATCTCTCTCTCTCTCTCTCTCTCTCTCTCTCTCTCTCTCTCTCTCTCTCTCTCTCTCTTGATATATATATATGTGTGTGTGTGTGTGTGTTTCCAAACATGGTGTGGAGTCAAATATTCACATGGTGATATGCGCAGTTCTGTATGTTCAAGGAAACTAATTCTCAAAGCAGACTATTGTAGGTTACAGGGATCTGTACACATGTCGCCTTTATTTGCCTTTGTGGTGGTGATGACGTCAAGAGAAGGAAGGAATTCAGAGAAGACACCACTTGTAAGTGGTGCCGATACACAGTGATTGTGGCAACATTCTGTATATTACTGTTAGTGGTTTCACACCACATAGTCCAGCTCTGGATGGAACTTCAACATGGAGAGCTTACTTTGTGTTTGAGGTGATGCACTATCTTATATATACATCCTCTACAATGTTCTTCTTTTCCTACATATTAGTATTGTCATCATTGATATCATCATCATCATCATCATTATTATTATTATTATTATTATTATCCATCATTGTTGTTGTTGTGAACTGAGAAGCAGTTCTCTTGGTGGAGACTACAGTCAAAGGTGTACATGCTCATGGTGCTATTAGTTTCTAAATTATTATTTCAATGTTTGTTGTTTATTGTTGTTTTTTTTGTTTTCTTTTTTTTTTGTGCTTAAAGAGGTTGTTTTTTTAAAGGGCTTACTATGTAGTGCAGAGAATAGCAGAAATAGAGTTGGTGGCAGAATTATATATTTTCTGAAGCGCTTCTTTTCACTCTTAGCATCTATGCATTCTTGAAATTCCAGGACAAGCTGGAATATCTTCATATATTTGTATGTATATGTGTGTGTGTATATATATATATATATATATATATATATATATATATATATATATCATATATGAGATATATATATGTATGTATATGTGTGTGTGTGTATATATATATATATATATATATATATATGTTATTGAAGACAGTAAACAAAAATGAAATAAAATGAATGGAACCCAGTAAACAAAATTGATGGGATAGGCATTTATGGACTACTACTTTGGGGTAGTTTCTTCCAGATGGGTGTGACAGTGTTGTTACTTTGTGTGATTAGGTCTGGGTGGGTCTGTGGGTTTTGTTTTTAGTTTTTCAATATGATTATAAAACAGTTATGATTATTGTGGACGATTGAGTTTATGAGCCAGAAACCAGTAAAACAAAGTTAGTTATATAGACCAAACAAATCACATTGCATACCAGAAAGAAAAGGTGTGATTTCTTATCCTGCTTGCATTTTTAGTACTTATAGCAAGGTCTCTGTATCATTGTATGAAGTTAAGAATAGAACTTTGAATATGAACAGTTTTTAGTATAGTTCTAACAATTAAAATCACATTCACGTTGACAATCAGTAAAATACGTAACAACTTAAACCACTTAGAAGTGTTCAGTTATTTTACATATGAAAATCAGTTTACCCATGAATTAGCAAAGTTTAGTTTCCAAAAACAGTTTTTAAAGCTGTACTTTATTATATGCATTTATGTTTAATTATGCGACTGTATTTGATCTATTCACTTGCTTGAGTTATTTAGCTCGTCAGCATATATAGTTTATAGCTTTCCTAGATTCTCTACAAATTTCTGAGAAAAGATAAAAAGTGCAGAGCTAAGACTTCCTCACAAACAAGTAATACTATTTGAGCTGTATAATTTAGTTGTTTTCATAGATCTATATCAGCGGATAACTTATAGTGTGAAGAACTTCCTTTCAAACAAGTAATTTTTGTGTGTCCGGTGTTAAATTGCTTTTTCTCATAAATCTTTATAAACTGAAAGTGTAGTACTAGTTTCTAATTTAAGAACTTCCTTGCAAACCACATACTTGTGTGAGACATATTATTGTTTTTCATAAATTGCTGTCAACTGGTAATGTGGTGTGTATGTGTGTGTTTGTATTTTGTAGTTGTGTGAGTGTGTGTGTGTGTGTGTGTGCTTGTTTTTTTTGTTTTTGTTTTTTCTCAGTTTTGTGGGTTTTTTTTCATCTTTATATATGTTGCAAGTCACATGACATTCATCCAAAATGCGTGAGAAAGAGAGGGGGAAAATGAAACTTCTTGATGAAAGAATCAGAGAAAATTATTGTAGGGATATTGATGTTGACTGAACTGAAATAATTTGCTGATATTGAAATGTGCTTGCTGTAATGTCAGTTTTTAAATTTGTGTGAAATGTGCTTGTTAGTATTTCAGTTCGCAAGGGATTGTTGATGTGTGCTTGAAACTTTCTAAATTTTCATGATGAAAATGTACATGTTACTCTCTAAATTTGATTTACAGAAATGTGCTTGTAACATTAATTTGCATGAAACATTGATTGAAATGTGCTTGTTAATCCCCAAACTTGCAAAAATGAAATGTG
>NC_134899.1:17114026-17154026 GCF_041734735.1 Babylonia areolata
CTAAAGTGGATGATGTGATGACGAAAATATTACAGGATGTGTGGGTGTGTAGGAGTGAGTGTAGTCTGTGTATCGTCGGTGTGTGACGGGGTGGGTTGGGGAGTAAGGTTTGATTGAGGGGGTGGATAGGGATGGGGTGGAGGAAGATGAGGAGAGGGATTAGAGAGCGTGTGTGTGTGTGTGTGTGTGTGTGAGAGAGAGAGAGAGAGAGAGAGAGAGATAGAGACAGCAGGAAGAAGGCCACAACCAGGAAAGCAATTTAACCAAACTGTTTACCAGATATTTGGTGGGATGGTTTTGGCCCCTGTGGATGTCGGCAGTAATTTAACAAGGATAGACCCCAGCTTATAATGTGGACTGTTAGTTCTGAGACTGTCATTAGTTAAAACCCTGTTCACATGCACTGATGCACAGACACACACCAACAGACACACACACAATAATTTTACGATTACTTTCAACTTGATGTGGAAAGGTTTTTATCAAATTGATTTAGTAAAATTGTTTTAAACCTTTACCATTCAGTGCATGTTTGAAAGTAGATGTTAGCAAATCGTTTCAGTAGCAGGCACACATCATTTTCTACTGTAGTTTTCCTGTGTTTGTACTTTGAGTTGCATCCTCTGTGTCCCGAAAAGGGGTTACAGGATGAACTGAATTCTAAATCTGGAAATCTTGTGTAATTTTATTACATGGTAAGAAGAGTAAACAAAACAAATTTTTTTTAAAAACTTAAAAAGTCAAGATAACAGCCACCATAAAGAAATGCTGAAGAAGAAGAAAGCTAACATAGGTGATCTGATGAGAGAAGGGATACATCCTTGTGACTGTGAACAGGAGAGGAGGAAAACTTGAGAATTGAAGGGTGTGTGTGTGTGTGTGTGTGTGTGTGTGTGTGTGTGTGTGTGTGTGTGTGTGTGTGTGTGTGAGTGAGTGAGTGAGTGTTCGTGTGTGTATGTGATGTGTGTGTGTGTGAGAAAAGAGAGAGAGAGAGAGAGAGAGAGAGAGAGAGAGAGAGAATCAGTTAGGTCACGACAAAAAACAAAAACTCTGTCTCATGTGTGGAAAAAAAATCTCCCCATTGTTTCATTCATCAAACATGACCCGTCGTCTGCTTGAAATTTGAGGAGAGAACATGAGGACTTCACACAACTAGCATATTTTTGTCTTATTTATGCATAAATTTAATGAGTTATATTGTATCCATATTATTTAGTATTAAGTTTTGTGTATTGTAAAAAAAAAAAAAAAGAAAAGAAAAAAAAAGAATAAATAAATAAAAAATCAAAATAAAGAATGACTAAAAAAATATTTGGCAAAAAAAAAAAGAAAAAAAAAAGGATACCCATCTTTCTTGATTAATAATAGTCTCAGTTTTTGTTGTGTTTCAGCCAGTGTCAGTAATATCTGGAAAGTCACAAACAAGATCAGAGTAGCAAAGTGACTGACACAGAGTTGTGATAATCTGCACACTGGAAACTTAGCATTTGTCCATATAGAAATACTAAATCTTGACTCTGAGAGGATAGCCCCACCCTTGGAATAAATACCCATAATTCCTTATGTTGATTTTTCCACAGGTAACAAGGACTGTAGAAAAGGGGTTTTAAACAACCAACTCAGAGCAATGCTTCGTGTCATCATCACCCTTCTGTTACTTTCACAGGTGAGTACTCATATCTTATACACCCACCCACATACATACCCACATACATATTTTATTTGAGAACATATGTTTATTACCCTTGTTTAATCAAGTAATCCGCGTGTGTGGGGTGGGTGGGGGTGGGGGCGGGGGGGTGCGGGTGTGTGCTGATTATCTGGTTGCGGTTTTCTGCAATTTATCTTTATTCTTATCTGTCTATTATAATCAATGTGCAGTATAGTAGGCTATGTTTATAATTATATTCAAATAATGTTTCTTAATTCTTTCTGTTTTTACATTAAGAATACTAGTTATTACCTGCAGTGTGTGGATGTATGTATGAAACGGTGTATGTGATATTTTTTACAATTGTATCTTCGTAATATTCGTAAAAGCTGTTGTTGACTTTTACAGTTATGGTCCCCATGTTGTTTACTTGTCTATGTTGTGATAATGCACCTGACCAAATTTCTCCAGTTGGAGATAATAAAGTTATCCTTATCTTATCTTATCTTATCTTATACATACCCACATATACACACACAAGTAAGCAAGAATTTACAATGAAGAAAAGCACATAGCTACACCAATGCAAGGACTCACACATATGTTCACCTGCACCACACGCACTCCAAGCCCCCTTTGTTTTATCTCTCTGTCTCTCTCACACACATACATGAACATTTGTATCTGTCTCACTTTGATCAAAATGACATACATATTTTCATCCTTGATGGAAATACGGTATAAAATATTACAGAACCCTTCACTCTCATCAACATGCATAATGTCAGGACAGTGCGGATTTGTAGTTCCCATCGGATGTACAAAGGTCAACAAGAGAGTGATAGAGGAACAGCGCAATAACTTCCTCTCCACTCTGTGTTCTGGCCTCATTCATGTCCACTATCCGGCCAAAGTGCAGCTAGTTTTTTCCTGTCTGATGACCCAGATAATCGGCGACATGACTGTTTTGCTGGTTCTGCTACCTGCTTTGTCAAAGCTAAGCAAGATCAGCCTCTTATAACCTCTGGTGACGTTTTCTTTTGTCATGAAAATAACATGATTTTTCTTTGACTGAGGAATTGACTTCCTACTTTTGTTTTCCTTTATGATTCAGCTTGCTGTAAAAAAAATAGACTTGATTCATAATTGTGTTGGGTTTTTTTTCATCTTGTGCAAAATCAGATTCAGAAAGACTTTTTCCTTTAATGCTATGGTAACCACTATGTTGAACAAATTTTGCTTAGTTTTTGTTACAGTTGATCGTACTACAGTTTCCTGTAAAGAAAACATGTTTTTATATTGCTCACTTTGTGCCTCTCTTTCACCATCTCTCTCTCTCTTCCTCACACACACACACACACACACACACACACACACACACACACACATCTAACCAACACAGGCATGAAGAATTCAAATTTCTATGTCAGCAGTTATGTGGGCGTTTTCTTTTCGTGTTTGTTTCCTGCTGCCAAGGGGAAAACACTTAACCCACACGACTTAATTTGACACTTGTGGCATGCAACAGGTTTCAGTCATTGACAAAAATGGAGCGTTGGGCCCAGTGGTTAAGTGCCCTTGACAGGAATGCAAGTGTCCCGGTATAACAGGCCAAACTCTAACCCTGGCTAGTTTATACCCTGGGTATAAAGTAGCCAAGGCTAGTTTAACCCCTGGGATCAAACCTGCCTAGGCCATGCCATACCTCGCCTGGCCGGAATATACCCCCAGTGTACACTTCACTCGCCCAGCAAGTCTGAATCACATTTTTGTCAAAAATAATTATATTGACAATGGAAATTTATGTAGCACCTCCCAAGGCTCTAGGAGCTTTACAATGATAGCAAAAACAAAAACAAAGGAACAGTGATATACAGTGTATAACAAAAACTTGCTTTGCATGTACAAAAGCTAAAAGAAAAAAAGAATCTACAAAACCGTCCAACAATTTCCTACCGTGTGCAATAAACTCATATAAGAAGCAATAACCTATAACAACACACACAGAAACGAGCTACGCGCACACACAAACACATGATTGCGCACACCCCTACCCCCTCACACACATTTGTTGTAAGTATGAGTTCTGCGTACACTCATCATTTTTTGTTTGAAATCAGTATTAGTTAATGGGATATTGGTATAAAAATTAGACAGGTTACTTTCATCCGTATTTTTTTGTTTTGGGGGTGTTTTTTTCTTTATCTATCGGGATGATTATGCATGCTTTTTATGGATTGAGAATAAGCGTGTTCTGTCTTATGAACATTCAGTAACTGCTTAGACCAGAGGGTATTTTAATTTTGGCCAAAATTGTTTGATTAGAACCGTTAAACCATTTCCTGGTGTGTGCGTCTGTGTGTTTGCACACGCTGATGTAATATTGGTATAGAGTAACTTTTCTTTTCTTTCTTTTCTTGCTCCTTTACATTTTGTGGAGACCTCTGTCCTCAATACCTTGTTGTTCTTTCATGTTCGTCTAGATCCTTCTTTCTTTTTCTTTCCTTATACTTGTACATTACCTATAAAATCGTTTAAGTTTTATTTATCCTTTCACTCTTATTGGAGCATGAAGGACTACTATCAAATGATAATTACACACCCAAAATAAGACATTTAAATACATAACACTATAACTTAACATTAAACAAATATGTTCCAAACTGCAGTTAATATTTAGGTAGACAACTACTTTCACAAATTTCATCAACTTACTTATAGCAAACATAGCTTTTCTGCTTCTTTTGAACAAATATTTTAAAAATTGAAAACCAGCTTTGGAGATAGAGATATTTTCAGGCATATACTTTTTTCCCATTTTCCCCCATTTTGAATAAAAACCCGTTGTGTCAATGTTGTGTACAAAAAAAAAAAAAAAAAAAATGTTCACCTAACCTTCATTCTAAGGTTGTTAATCTTGGCAGTAGTATTCACACCAGTGAAATATCAATGTATTTCAGAGAAAAAGAGGGGGGTATAAAATGACCCAGGGGATATAAACTGGCAAAGGCAAAACTATATCCTGGCTATATTGTAGCCTAGGCCACTCTTTTTGGGGTATGTTCTGGCCAGGCCAATTTACGCAGGGACTTACTCTGGACAGGCTTGAGTTTGGCCTGTTACACTGGGTCCAGATCTTTCTTGGACATGGATGATTTTTTTTTTTTTTTTTTTTTTTTTTTACACTTCCCTTGTTCATGAGGCCTCATGTGGTAGTCTGGATGCTTGTCTTTTGGATGAAATAAAAACTGAGGTTTGATTTAAAGTATATACTTGAATAACACACAGAATAACCTACTCCAAGATAGTTGTCTCTCTCCGTAGAAAAACCCACTTTGATGGTTAAACATATTATTACTTGCTGACAGAACAAAAATAGAGAAAAAGGAGTGAGTGTTCTGCATTGTGGCAGTCTGGTCTCACCTGTGAGAGTAGCCTGAATTTCACACAGAGAAATCTGTTTACTGAAAAGTAATACAAAACATTACAAATCAACACAATACAAGAAGCACATGTACATGATGAATAAACTGACAGTGTTGTTGATTGGACTATTTCACATATCATGACAGCAGTTATATTTCAGTAGTCAATATTGATAATGATAATAATATTTATTATTAATGACGGGCGCAATAGATGAGTGGTTAAAGCGTTGGACTTTGAAACTGAGGGTCCCGGGTTTGAATCTCAGTAACGGTGCCAGGTGGGAAAAGGGTGGAGATTTTTCCAATCTCCCAAGTCAACATATGTGCAGACTTGCTTGTGTCTGAACCCCCTATGTGTGTATATGCAAGCATAAAATCAAATACACATGCTAAAGATCCTGTAATCCATGTCAGTGTTCGGTTGGATATGGAAACAAGAAATACCCAGCATGCACACCCCTGAAAACGGAGTATGGCTGCCTACATGGCGGGGTTAAAACAGTCATACAGGTAGAAGCCCACTCATGTACATACGAGTGAATGTGGAAGTTGCATCCCACAAACAAAGAAAAAGAATTATTATGATTGATAATAGTAATTATTATTATCCATATAATTTCCATAATGAGAGCAGTGTTTGATATAGCATTAATGTGTTAACATGTTTAATGTGATAATGATCGTGGTTAAATGCCAGTCATGATTTCTCACTACTTAACAATTATATTAAAGCATACTTTTACATTTTGTTTGGTTGCAAGGGATTGAAGAATCATTTTCCCATCAAGTGTAGCACATGATGGGCACAAAAGCCGAATGGTCAGTGTTGGACTTTGAATCTGAGGGTCCTGGGTTTGATCCCTGGTTGTGGTACTTGGTGTATTAAGATTTTCTTATCTCCCAGCTAGACAGATGTATAGACCTGCTTGTGCTATCATTCTTATTTAATTTTATTCTACTTTTATTGTTATTTTATTTTTAATTAATATTATTTTTTTTATTTACTTTTGTTTTTCTCAGGGCTTGAATAAGTGTGTTGGATTATGTGGCTTGTCAGGCATCTGCTTAGCAGACGTGTAGCACGTATGGATTTATCTGGACGCAGTGACGCCTTCTTGAGCAACTGAACTGAACTTAACTGTGCCTGAACCCCCTTCAAGTGAAAATACATGCAGAACAAATGTGTTTATTTAAGTTCCTTCAATCCATGTCAGCGTTCGGTGGGTTATAAAAACAACAAGAGAGGCAAGGCCTTTCAAGACACACTTGTGATACACTTTAAAAATAAAAAAAAAGAATCCAAGCTTTTTATATATTGAGTATAATTTCAAAATGTAATGTTTAAGATGAGAAAGATCAGTTTAAAGTAAATTAAGTCCCCTAGCATTAATTACAGAGTAATTTCCCTTTTTTACTATCTGCACCAAAACGTTTGCAAAATAAATAAAACTTCCATGCTGAGCAAAAGAAGTTCCTGTTTGAACAGAAAATGATGATAATGACTGCTCTTGTTGTTGGGTCAGAATATCAGATCAAAGTGCCAAGTTCAGAGAACACAAAAAATATAAATATAACAGTAAATGCAGTTTGCATATAATTAGGCTTCATTCTTTATTTTTTTGTGCCCATCCCAGAGGTGTAATATTGTTTTAAACAAGATGACTGGAAAGAACTGAATTTTTCCTATTTCTATGCCTAATTTGGTGTCAACTGACAAAGTATTTGCAGAGAAAATGTCAATGTTAAAGTTTACCACAGACACACACACACACACACACACACACACACACACACACACACACACACACAGACAACCAAACACCGGGTTAAAACAAAGACTCACTTTGTTTACACAAGTGAGTCAAAAAAGTGGGTTTCACCATACACCAGCATTGTGCAGTGAAGCGTGGATTATAGTGATGCACACGCTGGACTATGTACTGAGCGTTTTGAGTGTTGAGTGTGCATGTTGCAGGGAAACAGTGGAGCAGCCACCAGGAGAAGAAGAGAAGATCAATGTCCTAAACTGTGAGTGGGCCTCAGAGATCATGTTACCAGTGGTGTGGATGTGTATGTGTATGGGTGAACATGTGTGTGTGTGTGTGCAGGGGGTGAGATGATGGGAGGGGAGACACGCAGGAGAGGTATTGTGAATGTGTGTGAATGTGGGTTTGAGGAGAGGTTTTCAAAGTTGTGAGTGTGTGTGTGCATGTTTGTGCATGCCTGCGTATGTATGTGTGTGTGTGTGCACTTGCATGTACATACATGTGTGTGTGTGTGTGTGTGCAGGGGGTGGGGTGAGATGATGGGAGGGGAGACACGCAGGAGGGGGATTGTGAATGTGTGTGAATGTGGGTTTGAGGAGAGGTTTTCAAAGTTGTGAGTGTGTGTGTGCATGTTTGTGCATGCCTGCGTATGTATGTGTGTGTGTGCACTTGCATGTACATACATGTGTGTGTGTGTGTGTGTGTGCAGGGGGTGGGGTGAGATGATGGGAGGGGAGACACGCAGGAGGGGGATTGTGAATGTGTGTGAATGTGGGTTTGAGGAGAGGTTTTCAAAGTTGTGAGTGTGTGTGTGCATGTTTGTGCGTGCGTGCGTATGTATGTGTGTGTGTGTGCACTTGTATGTACATACATGTGTGTGTGTGTGTGTGTGTGTGTGTGTGCACATCCAAACAGAAAACTCAGGTGACGATAAGATGATTAATTTTGGTGACATTTCAAAGATGAAAACTACAGTCGCAGGATCTTGGAGCACAAGAACTTGCATACCTCATACAGAAAGACTGACAGCAGTAGCATGAGAAACATTACTACTGACTACAGTGCTGCATCCACATTGAAACACAGGCCTTTCTTATTTATTTCTTTGATTTTATGTCTGTTCACTTTTTAGTGATTTAGCTCATTTTTCTTATTTTAATTCTAGCCTGTTTTTAGTGAAATGCACAAATGATTATAGTTTCACTTTGTTCGCAAATGCTTTCATATATATACATTTGGTACTTATAGATTTTTTCATTTATGAAATTCCTTCACAGAAAAGTATGTAAGAAAGGTATTTGTAAAATACCCACAACAATCAACTGGCATGAGTTAAATGGACAATTATGGACTGAGAAAACTTAAAAACAACAACAGTTTTGGTAAAGCTTAAGCTCAGAAATAGAATAAGATTTGAAGAAAAAAAAAAAGACAGCTTTTGTGGATGGAATGGAGTTACTGAAATAATAGTAAAAGGAAAGGCTACAGTTAAACAGCGGGGTGGCTTCTGTTGTTGTTTTTCTGCAGAGAGTTTTTGACTTCAAGTTATGGATGCCAGCCCTGCAGCCTGTGTAATCCCACTGAGCCAAACTTTAACCCACAATTCATCAGAGAAAGCTGCAGAAATAAACATCTAGACCTCGTCATCCCTAACAAGGGGACCCAGAGACTGTGGTGTGATGACTTGAATGGTCCTTTTCCAGGTAAGTGCAGGTGTTACAGAATCTTTTTTTTTCTTTTTTTTTTTCTTTTTTTCTTTTCTTTTTTTTGCTGCCCCATCATCTGCACCGTTTCAGTGGCATTACTCCCACGCCGCTCATTTAGAATCCCCCATACACGGCCACACCCGGGTTGGTCCGTCACAGTTCCAGCTTCGGCAGTCTGCAGGGAACCATCAATGTTAGGTCACCAGGAGGCCACACACCAGAGGAGACCCTGCACTGCTGCTGAGTCACTTTGGTGGTGTGTGGTGCTTGTTCTGATTTAACTTACTTAGGACACCACCTACTAAGCCCCCTACTAACGACAATAATGGCTTAGTTGCGGAGCCAGACTGAGTGAGTGTTCCTCCCACAGTGGAGACCGCCACCACGCCCCTCAAACAACAGCCCCCCGTGAATCTGCCGACACTGAAGACATTGACAGGACTCACCCCAAGCATGGAAGTGGATGGGTATCAAAACTGAGGTCACCATGAGAGCAGGGCATGAAAGGCCACAGACTTTGAGACTGTTTTGTTTATGTCGATGACGATGGAGGAGGAGGAGGATGACGATGTATGTTACAGCATCTTTGTGGAGTGGTGGCCTAGTTATAATGTGTTTGTCGAGGAAGCTATGAATCTGAGCATGCAGGATTAAATCCCACACTCACCAGAATTTTCTTCCTCTCCACTGGACCTTGAGTGGTGGTCTAGATGTTAGTCATTCAGATGAGATAAGCTGAAGTCCTGTGTTTTACATCCACTTAGAGCATGTAAAGGAGCCCACTCAACAAGAGAGTTGTCTGTCAAAATTCTGTTGAGAAAACGACTTTCATAGATTAAATGCGCTTTCTGAAAGAAAAGAAAAAAAGCAAAAAAGGCTGTGCCGCACTGTAGCAATGTGCTTTCCCAAGGGTGACCAGCCTGGATTTCACACAGAGAATTCTGTTGTGACAAAAAACAAAACAAAAAGAATACAATACAATCTTCTGGATTTTGTTTGTTGTCATAAATATTCTTCTTCTTGGTGTTCACAGCTACACCACCAGTCCAGCTCAGACAATGAAAGACGTCGGGTTTTTTTTTTCCTGCTCTTTGTGGCTGCAATAAAGTTTGGAGATACTCCTGTAAACATGCCTGATGTGTGCAGTTCTGACCCATTTCTTCCCTTCTGCAGTGATTCATGTTTTTCCCCCCCAGAGTGCCCTCCCATACCAGAGGCAGCACTGAGAAACTGCACACAGAAGTGCACAGACCGTGGTCGGCGGTTTGCCCCAGGCTGTCAGTGCCAGGTGGGGTGTCCTGGAGAACCAAATCCCAGCAGTGTGGAGTGCACCAGAGACTTGCACTGGAGGAGCAGCAATGGCAGCAGCAGCAGCATAAGTTAAGATAAGATAAGATAAGATAAGAATAACTTTATTATCTCCAACTGGAGAAATTTGGTCAGGTGCATTATCACAACATAGACAAGTAAACAACATGGGGACCATAACTGTAAAAGCCAACAACAGCCCCAACAAATATTACGAAGATACAAATGTAAAAAATATCACATACATCGTTTCATACATACATCCACACACTGCAGGTAATAACTAGTATTCTTAATGTAAAAACAGAAAGAATTAAGAAACATTATTTGAATATAATTATAAACATAGCCTACTATACTGCACATTGATTATAATAGACAGATAAGATAAGAATAAAGATGAATTGCGGAAAACCACAACCAGATAATCAGCACACACCCGCACCGCACCCCCCCCCACCCCACCCCACACACGCGGATAACTTGATTAAACAAGAGTAATAAACATATGTTCTCAAATAAAAGCATTTCACATATTCGCTTTTAAAAACATTGCAATTACTTATTACATCGTAATTATTAAACAGAAATATATTTAGAATATGGACGTTAGCATTAGACATATTCATTGTACATTCATCCTGCATATTGCACATTATTCTTCCTACATATTGCACATTCATTATAACCAATTGTCACGTTTTAAGATCAGTAAACACACACACACACACACACACACACACACACACACACACACACACACACACACCACAACTAAAACAAGGTACAGCCTATTATGCACGGACTTTCACACGTCTCACATGAGAGTGCACGCGCGCACACACACACACACAGTTCTCAAGAATTTAAAAGGTGGATTGAACGTGGAATAAAAGTCTTCAGAGCTCTGGATTTCAACTTAAAAGTTCTGTAGCGTCGTCCTGATGGCAATAGCTCATAATACTTTGCTAAAATATGGGTGTCGTCAGTTGCTATCTGCCTGCTTTTTTTAACCACTCGACTTTCATACAGCTCTTGCATACTAGCTTGTTTCACTCCCACAATTTTACTGCATACACTCATGACATCGTTCAAAACACGCTTACTCCTCACTCCCAAACTTCCATACCAGCACATAAATGAAACTGTAAGCACAGACTCGATACAACATCGATAATAACTTTGAAGAATATTTGAATTTATACCAGCATTTCTAAGCTTCTGTAAACAAAAAATTCTAGTTTGACATTTCTTATGAATGGAATCAACATTTCTGTCAAAAGTCAGCTTATTGTCTAAGATGGTCCCTAAATATCTATATTCATTGACCCTCTCCACTGTTTGACCATCAATAACAAGGTCAGCTACAGGCAAGGGGTCTTTCCGAAAATCTATTAACATTTCTTTTGTTTTCAATACGTTGAGATCCAGATAGTTTTTCTCACACCAGGAACAGAACTTTTTAATTTCTCTGAAATAAATAGCATCAGAGTTGGACAGATCTTCAATTGCTGAATCATCAGAATATTTTATGACAGGAGTTTCCTCCGTGCCTCTGCAGTCATTTGTGTACAGTGTAAAAAGAACAGGGGACAGCACTGTACCTTGGGGTGCACCAGTAGAAGTAGATTTTAGAGAAGAGTGGGCAGAATGAAAGCGGACGGACTGAGTTCTATTGAGAAGAAAACTTATTATCCAAAGAGTAAGCTTCGGATCAACATCCATGCCTAGCAGTTTGAGGGCAAGGAGATGAGGTTGTATTGTGTTAAAAGCAGAAGAGAAGTCAACAAAAAGGATACGAACGAAGATCCCGTGTTATTCAAATGAAGGAAAGCATTATGAAGGAGAGTTAGGATAGCATCGTCAGTACTTCTGTGTGCTCTATAAGCAAACTGAAGAGAGTCAAGCTGCTGTTCAGTGAAAGAAAGAAGATGTCGGAGAATAATTTTTTCAAAGCATTTCATCACTACTGAAGTCAGGGCAACAGGACGGTAATCATTTAGTGCGGTTGGGTTCTTTTTCTTGGGGATAGGACAGATAGTAGATTTTTTCCAGATGCTGGGGACAGAGCAGTCCTTCAGAGACCAGTTGAAAATTTTACAGAACACGTCACACAACTGGGAAGCACATGTTTTCAGTAATTTTCCGCAGATATTGTCGGGGCCAATTGCCTTCATGACATTCAGTTTTAAAAATAAAGATTCAACAACTTTTGCATCGATCTCAAAGTCTTCACCTGTGTTCCTATCTATGATCTTTTCCTGCAACTGTGAGATAACACTATCCAGTTCCCTTCCCAGATCATTCCTTTCAAAGCGACAGTAGAAATCATTCAGTTTATTTGAAAAATCAATCTGTTCATCCTTTTCCATTTTACAAGCTACTGTTTTCCTTTTCGTTTCTCCAGTGATAATTTTTAACCCATCCCATGCATCTGCCATTCTTCCCGTCTGAAACTGTTGCTCTACTTTTGACTTGAATTCCCTCTGTCCCCTTCGTAATTCACCTCTAAGCTTCTTTTGTATCAATTTCCTATCCTTCTTGTTCCCTGACTGAAACGCTACCTTTTTCTCGTTTAAAATTGTTTTGAGAGACTTTGAGATCCATGGTTTGTTGTTGGGGAAAAGTTTAATTATTTTTGTCGGAATTATCATGTCTTCACAGAAACTGATATAAGATGTAACAACATCAGCTGCTTCATGAACATTCTCACATGGGTCAGTCAACACACTCCAATCAGTACAATCAAAACATCCTCTCAGTTCATCCACACTCTCTGACGTCCAAACTTTCACACTCTTTTTCACAATCGGCTCTGTCTGTATCTTTGGTCTGTAGGCTGGGATTAAATGAACAACATCATGATCAGATACACCCACTGGTGCAAGGGGAACAGATTTGTAGGCATTAGGAATGTTCCCGTAACACAGATCGATTGTCTTGTCCAGTCTGGTCCGGCAGGTAACATATTGTTTAAAAGAAGGTAAGGCTTTCTTTAAATCACAATGATTAAAATCTCCAACAATAAAACACGGGGCGTCGGCAGAGATGAGTTGAAGGTCGCGAACAACACCTGCGATCGTCCTTCCTGCACGTGCAGCAGATGCCTGGTCAAAGACTGGGGCGTACACAACAGTCAAGAAAATACGGCCGAACTCACGTGGCAGGTATCGAGGCCTCAGCGACACTGATATGAGTTCAAGTTCCTGTGTACACAGTTGCTTCTTCACACACACATTCGCACTGTCACACCACTTCTCATTGACATACAGGCACACGCCACCACCCATTTTCTTCCCCACTTTCTTGCAGTCTCTGTCCATTCTGTACGGAGTGTTAAAACCATCAATCGCAACACATTCATTCGACACTTTCTCACTAAACCAGGTTTCGGTAAAACAAAGCACACACCAGTTTCTAAAATCATTTAAAAATCGACAGTTTGCTCGTACTTCATCTAAATTACAGTTTCTGCCGTTTGGATTAAGAGATCTAACATTGGATAAAATCATAGATGGCAGTGGGGGCTTAGTTTTATTTTTTCTCAGTCTTCTCTTCACGCCTCCTCTCTTTCCTCTCTTTCGTGCTTTCTTTCTCTCACCTTCTCTTTCATTCTCTTCATCATCACAAATAAGATCACGGGGTAAAAGTTGCTCAGTAAAAGCGGATGGGTCGCGCACTGACCGTAAACTGAGAAGAAAATCACGGTCGTAATGTAAGGCGCCTGTACCTCCTCGCTGTCCGCCATTTAAACCACCCGGTGACACAAAAACACCACAAACACTAGTCCGGAATACAGCCAGCACCACCACAAACACCCTCACAACTGTCACACTCTTCATCTTTAACACCTTGCACACCTCTTTAAAACAATATAAAAGCACAAGGACAGGGCGAGGACAGCAAAAACAAGGATGAAGCACAGCACAAAACACCTGCGTGTCGCCCCCTCGCGAAGCGCCACCAGTTGCCTCCCGCTCTCCACCACACCCACGCCCACCCCCTCCACAACCAGAACAATGGGGGAAGAAGGATTCTATTTAGGTGTAGTTGGAGAGGGTTTTTTAAAATTTTTTGTTTTGGGGTGAGGGGTGAGGGGTGTCCTTTTTTTTTTCATTGGTTTGTTAATCTTTCACCACTCATCCCAAATCCCCACCCCAACCCACCTCACCTCCATACACACCTACATCCCGGTTCAACTGCCGCAGTCCCTTTATTTTCCTGCCCCACAATTTGCTCTGTTCTGGTGGCATTACTCCCATGCCACTCATTCTAGGTTTCCCCCATACACAGCCACACCCAGGTTCATCCATCACAGTCCCACAGTGCTGGCAGCCTCAGCAAGGAGGTGCCCTGTGTCAGGCCTGTAAGCCTGGTAACACTCCATGCATCCACTTCAGACTGTCAGTCTTTCTGTGGGGTGCAGGGACCATCAGCATGTTTCCCCCATCAGTGTGCGCTGTCTCGTTTACCACATTCCCATGGTTTGATTTTTTGTTTAAATCATGATTGTCCTTTCTGTTGGTGAACATACAAGTTGATTCACTGGCAGTAAAACAGCAGGAACAAAAACTGCTTCACAGATGGAAACCATGTGATTCGCTACATCATCCTTGCAAGTACACTTTACATTGTTGTGTTTAGGAAGTTGATGACTGCTCTCAGGCAATTATGTTTGGTAACTTTGAATTTTGGTATCTTGGAACATTGTAGGAAGTTCTTTTGCTGTTGACATGTTGAAAGGATTACCCTCTTCTGGTCAGTCACACACACACACACACACACACACACACACACACACACACATGCACACACACATGCATGCATGCATGCACACAGGCACACACGCACACACGCACACACACACACATGCACGCATGCACACATGCATGCATGCATGCACATACTTCGAAATGATCAACTCAACACACAGACCTGTGACAGCATTGTGTTTGACATGGTCAGGTCATTGGTAAGTGACAGCCTGTGTGCACATGGATTTCAGATATTGACCAGCCTGTCAGTCCCTGTTCCAAGGCTGAAGATGAAGCCATACCCTGGCACTGGGTGCTTCTGGCTGGTTTTTTTGCCATCTGCTTCGGGGGTGAGTACTTTCCATGAGTGGTTTAACTCTCTCCATACGAATGGCGAAAGAGACGACGTTAACAGCGTTTCACCCCAATTACCACCATCAAAATATTGCAAGCGGAAGGCTCTTATACTGAAGAGGTGAATGTTGACAAAGAATACCACAATTCTGACGACAGAAGCTAAAGGTTGGGTCATTGAGACACCCACTGGACATCCGAGGGGTCTGTGTAGAGGAGAAGAGAGGGCTGGCCGTACTGAGTGAGTTAAATAAAGTCATCATATAGTGTAGACTACTGCAGAAATGGAATCATTACTGACCATATCTGACAGAAGCAGTTGCCGAATGATTAAAGCATTGAACTTTGAACCTTAAGGTTCTGGGTTGGTTCCCACTTCTTGCACATGCTGGGATGAGGGTGGAGATTTTTCCAGTGTCCTGGGTCAGTGTATGTGCAGACCTGCTAGTGCCTGAAGCCCCTTCATGCAAAAGATCTGATAAGCACATTAAAGATCCCTTAGCTTATGCAGGTGTTCAGTAGGTGATGAAAACAAGAACATACCCAGCTTACACAATCCCCAAAATGGAGGATGGTCTTCTCTGTGGCAGGGCAAAAACACTCTCTAAAGTCTCATTTTATTAGATTAACCTAGATTTTATAAAATCCTCAGTTCTTTATGGGAATTGTTTTTATACAGTTTTTATTGTCTTGGTTAAATAGTATATAAATAAACACAAACACTTAGAAATAGCAGCTCCTATTCTGACTTTGTTGGTGTCACAAGCCCACACTTAGTCAAACGCAAAATATATTTGGGAAAAATGCACTTTTTACATCTCTCCACATTTCAAGCTCATCCAACCAGTAGCACATCTGTCATTTTCAATGCTATGAAGGCAGAATTGGGTTTGTGTGCACGCCAACCCCACACACCCCTCTCCACAAATGATGTTCCTCCCACAGACCCACAGCATACAAATTAGCAAGCACTGTGAAATCAAATCAAATCATGGCACATAGAGCCTCGCAGACCGCTAAGATGGTCTCAAGGCCATCACCACATTAACATCATCTTTAACATCAAATGGACAATTTTACAAAATTCTTAACTATTTTCAGAGAGTTTGATGAATAAATAAAATGTAAATGAAGCGTCAAACCTTGACCAAAGTCTGTGACCAGAATGTGTCATGAGATCAAAGAAGGGACTGTTTATAAGCTTCAAAGCTTGTTTTTGTCCGATACCTACTACTACTACTACTATCTTCAAGGGTAAAAAAGCACAGTAAAAACCAATCACTGCTTCAGTCATTTTGCTCAAAATGTTAAAAAATCCCCCAGAGTTTAAAACATTAAAATGTGACTAAAAACATTCACTTCATTCAAAAAAGTCTGTCAGCATCCACGGAGGGACATCACAATACAAAGTCCTCAAAGAATCTGCAGTGTAATGTTTGTGTCTGATGTCATACAGGTCCCAGAAGTCAATGAGCACATGTTTCATAGTGAGAGGTTCGTCACAGGGAATGCATTGAAGGGCCTCCTCCCCTTTTAACAAATAGGAATGAGTGAGAAAAGTGTGCCCTGTGCGCAATCTGCGCAACACAGACTCCTCCTTATGGATCTTAACAACCGGTGGGAGGATCTTGTTCAAGTTGGGACGAATTTGGAAAAGTTTTGTTGTCTGTCCGAGTGTTCCATTCCTTAGGCCACATATCTCTGATGTGTGTGTGCACCTTCTGTTTCATGTCCGTATGTGAAACATAAGACCTGGACAGCTTTTCTTTTCTGGTGTTCCTGGCCACCTGATCCGTGATCTGATTTCCTTGGATGCCAACATGGTCAAGAACTCAGGCCAAAGTGTCATCATACCCTTTGTGTGTGAAAGCTGTAAAAATTTCAAAAATCTACGGCAGTTTTTGGTGTGTCAAATTCCTGCAGGCAATCACCTCCAGAGCTGACAGGGAGTTGGATAAAATCATGAAATGCTTGTGTTTAGCTTGCAAAGCCATTTTCAGCACCAGAACCAGTGTGGTCAGTTCCACTGTTTTGACTTAGCTGTCAGACAGAATGCATTTCGTTGAGGGCTGGTCAGGAAAAGCAGGACTGAACGCAGACGCAGCAACACTACCCTCAGACTTGGAATCGTCAGTGAAGATTTAGTGAAACGAGGGAAATTCGTGACTTGAGTTCAGAAAAATAGCTTCTATAGGTCAAGGAACTGGTGGAGTCTTTTCACTTTGCATGACTATTTTCCTCTGACTGTGTTCTGACTTTGGTATTAAAGATCTCCCAGTTGTGTGTGTGCGTGAGTCTGTATATGTGTGTGTGTGTGTGTATGTGTGTATGTGTGTGTGTGTGTGTTTCAGCCTTAGAGTCTCTGTGCATGTTGAGGGGGTGTCGGGTGGAGGGGGGGGGGTCAGTTTTGACTACATACATGGATCCTGTGCATCATTTCAAATTGTAATGTACTGATTACTTCACACAAAATTTGAATAAGGCCACATAGTTTGTTCAGTTTAACTGGTGGGTTTGTCACAAGAAATGCTTTGAATCCTACCATTTCTGGTTCACAGTTTTATCTTGATGTGGATGTTCCAGCATGTTTTGTAGTTGGAGCAGTGTTGTTGCGGCGACGACGTCAAAAGAGATCACAGTGCCCCTTGGAGAAGAATGACAACAATAACAGTTCATCAACATTTTCCTCATCAACCAAATCAGGTAAGCAAACTTGGTGCGGGTGACTATTTGTTGCTATTACTCTTACAGTATGATAGTCTGACAGCAGAGGAGGCAACTGCTGCCCCAACTATCTAGGCTAGAATTTGATTATAGTGAATGTCTTGCCCAAGTTACATCCCCATTGTCTTGGCTGAGAGGTATTTAGGACAGTCGATGTTTTTGGGTTTTTTTTTCCAGAGAAACAGACAGGTCTGATGCAAGTTACTTCCCTTCAACCATTCAGTGATAGGTCTGACATGAGTTATTTCCCATCAACAAGTCATTTGACATATCTGACAAGTTGCTCCCCTTTGACCAGTCCAGTTGACATGTCTGACACAGCCTGTTGATGATCTGTGGCTGGCAATTGGCGATTAACTCTCTCAATACGAACGGTGAAAGAGACGACGTTAACAGCGTTTCACCCCAATTACCATCATCAAAATATTGCAAGTGGAAGGCTCTTATACTGAAGAGGTGAATGTTGACAAAGAATACCACAATTCTGATGATGGAAGCTAAAGGTTGGGTCAGTCAGACACCCACTGGACATCCGAGGGGTCTATGTAGAGGAGAAGAGAGGACTGGCCGTACTGAGTGAGTTAAAAGCTTGGGGTCAAAATGATAATGGCATTCTCTGGTTACAATCACATGCTGCAGCACCCTTGTGGAGGGCCTTGATAAAAGATGAGCTCCCTTTAAAGATTTCCTCTTGTTTTGACAAGATACACCATTACCCAAAAAAGTTTGGTAAATAACTTGACACTTCACTATATGTATTTTTCCCAGAAAAAAAAAGTTTAGTACATAACTTTAAATGTTTTTTTACCAGAAAAATATCTGGTTGACAACTTAAGACCCTTGTTAACAGAAAACATGGCAGATGACTTCCATGCTTAAGATGCATATATATATATATATATATATATATATATATATATATCAGAAAATAACATTGGGTAGATACCCATAGTCAGTTGCTAAAGATGTCTTTAACAGATAAAAACACTCAAAGATTCAAAGATAACTTACGATGGTTGACGAGATGTATCTTTACCAGAAAAGTACTTCATTGTAAACAGATGCTTTGTGAGATATATCTGTTCGCTGCTTACCAAGATGTATCTTTACCACAAAGCATTTAGTTTATTTACATGTATTGTATTCTACTGTTTGAATGGTTAGGCGATGTCACTGTCACTGTGTCATTTCCAACACACTGTGGGCAACTGTTCCAGACAAAAGCTGCAAGTCTGATGAACTTGCTCAGGACTCAAAGACTTTGGGCTCAGCAACAATCAGCGTGACGGAGGGGAGTGCTCATTCCAATGAACAGGCTGTGTCTCAGCATTCTGTCCATCAGGTCAGTGGAAACTGTGCGGTGCCAGTGGCAGCGGAGACCCCAGCGTCTGTGGTCAACATGGAGGCACCAGCACCGGAGACTGTGCCTTTGCTGGGATCAGGTAAGTGCTTCGTGTCTGAGTGGTATGCAGCTTATGTGGTGTGAGTGGTATGTGGTTTACATGGCATGAGTGGTTTGTAATTTATATGGTATGTGGTTTTTATGGTATATAGTTTACATGGCATGGTTGGTGCGTAGTTTATGTGGTATGAGTGGTATATGAAAGTACTAAATACTCATAATACAAACATAACCTATTAACTTAAAGAAGAGGCAGGCTTCAGCATTGGTGACAGGTAAAAGTTAACCCGGAGAGCGCGATGAGCCACGATCGTGGCTTTCCCGGTAAAGTGCGATGGGCCACGATCGTGGCTCTGTTTACATAAGGTCCGACATCGTACGGCTATGCTCGGCAGCCTTCGTAAAACTGCCTCGTTCTGGTGTTACTGCCTCCCTGCTTGTGTTTGCACAAACTTTGACCAAGTTTATAAGTCCAGATCTTCGTATTTTTTGTAAACAATGAGTGACACTGAAGTTGACAAAGCTCAGGAAATGAGTGACCTTGTCACTAGTGATGATTCATTTGCTGACAGGGATTCTGGTGAAAACGGCTTTGTTATTTTGACACTTGGGCATGCTGGCTTGCTTGTTGTTCATTCAGTTTTGTGTCTCCAGCCACAAAAACTGGGGGGTGGGTGATGGGGGTGGGGAGGGGTGGTAAAGTGGGTTAGGCATGGGTCTATTGCAATTTCTTGACCAAATCAAGCTAGAAAACTGGAAATTATTTTGATTTAAAGCATTCTTGCTGCTTTTGAAAGCAACATGAGCTAAAAGAAAACATTTATTTATGTTTTTGCCTGTGATTGCATAAAGTATTGTAGATGTGCGCGTGCGTGGCGTCGGTGGGTGTGTCTCAAACAAATAATACAGTGCTTATAATTTCATTGTTTCAGTTATATTCATTTCATGATTCTGCAGCCAGAACATTTTCTGCACAGTTTAATGCCAATTTTGAGATATTGACTCTGTAAAAGATGTGAAAATACCTATAAACATTGTGGTTGACGTTTTTGGAAAACAAGTTTGCAAAATTTGTTGTTTATATCCTGTGGAATATCTCCAACTACTTACAAGGTACAGCCTTTTTCTTACTTTTATCCGATTCTTCATTCACTCTACTTTCCAAAAATGTATAGGTTTACCTATTTATTCTTACTGATAAGCATACAAATGCCCCAAATCAGAGCACAGGTAGCGGAGGCAAACTATCCCTTTGTTTTAAGCATGATTTCTGTAAGTATGTTTTATTATATCCAGCACTTTGAGGGTTAAAGTTAAGTTATATTGAAGCTACAGGTGAGAGTGGTTTAGTCCTGAAAACCCTATAGTTTCTGAATAAAATGCAGTCAAAGTCTTACGTGTTTTTAGATATGCCCTTCAGATCTATATACACATGAACCTCTAATATATATCTACTAAGGACATATAGTTAGCGCTCTGCTACATTAATACATAAAATATTGAATACACAATTGATATATTCATGATGCATATTTATGTTTTATGTCTTTGTCTTCTGTATTCATGTAAAAAATGTGAATGCAAAAAATGAATTAAAAAAAAAAGTTTCGAAAAAAAAAAATCTTAAGTGTTGGACTTTCAGACTGATGGTCCTGGGTTCAAACCCCAGTCATGTCACCTGGTGGTTTAAGGGTGGAGATTTTTCTGATCTCCCAGGTCAACACATGTGCTGACCTAGTTTGGGAATCGTCTGTGACTATACACATGCAGAAGATGAAATATGCTTGATAAAGACCCCATAATCCTTATCAGTATGCGTTTGGGTTATGGAAACAACATACCCAGCATACACCCCTCTGAAAACCTAATATGGCTGCCAACATGGCAAAGTAAAAACAGGTATTGCATGTAAAAGCCTGTTGTACATACAAGTGAACATTGGAGTTGTTACCCCAAGTGTGTGTCTTAATGCCAAAAAACACACCAGAAAAACAAAGTGAAATAAAAGGAAAAGAAAAAGACTGCCAAAATGCCAATACAGATATTTATATGATACGGAAAACTCCCTCTCATGCTATTCTTCATGGTGCTTTAAAAGCATAGTGCAATGGTTAAAGGGGGATACTTGATGGTGCTTTAAATGCATAGTACCATGAATTATGTGGATTTTCAAGAATAGTACCTTGAGTAATATGGATTTTCAAGCATAGTACCATGCTTAATGTTGATTTTCAAGCATACTTCCATGGTTAATGTGAATTTTCTAGCATAATATAATCATTAAGGATGGATTTTCAAGGATTAACTCTCTCCGGACAACGGAATACATGAGCATTCCTACATAAAATGTATTCAGATTCGGACGATGGAATGGAATAGCATTTTTTTAAAATAAATATCCATCACACGCTGTACACATGATTTTGTGATTAGCCAAGCAGGGTGCGCTATTGTGGGTCACTCCACAACCAGCCTGTCATTTGTGGCCTGTCTCACACACACGCTGACAAAGTCGCTGACCGGTCGCCTGCTCGCGTGGCAGCCTGTTAGCAAATGGCGTCTGAAGCGGGTTCTTCTCAAAATGTTGCGGAGCGAACAAGGCAGCAATGGCAATGTTTTAGTGTTGCCGAAGTACTTGAAATGCTGCAAACTGAAGGGTCGGACATTGAAAAGGTGGATGATAACAAAGAAGAAAGTGAATTAAGTGCAGAAAGTGAGCATGGGTATGGTGATTCTGGATGAAAAATTGGCATTATTTTCTACGTAATGGCAAAACTGTAAAAAAAAATAATATGAGACATTTGGGGAGGGTTTTTTATGTAATAGGCCAACACGTAATAAACCAGTTCTGAAAGTTTCATTTTTTCACTCTGTATTTTGTATTTTTTGTTGTTGTTGTTGTTTTTTTCCAACCCTTACAAATGGTGTGTCTGTGGGGAAAGCAAGGGAGAAAACTTGCCATCCCGAGTGTGTTAACTCACTCTGGACGAATAGTTTTTTCCCTTGTTTTCCCTTGCAGACGACCCATTTATTAGGGTTGGGAAAAAATTCACAAAAAATACAAAACACAAAGTAACTGAATGAAACTCCCTGTACTTAACCCACAGACCCCTCTCCTCACGTCGAGTGTATGCCTACCCCCTCCCTCTCTTCACAGCCCTCAGAAGCTCAGTCACTGTCAGTACCTTCTTGCTGGTACCTTTCTTCACTGCAGATACTTTATTCAACATCTTCATCATCCTCATCGATGTCGAAACCTTCAGTTTGAAGCATTTCAATCACTTCAGCAGCAGCAAAAAGCCGCTGTCATGATCTAGTTTGCTAAAAAATATTTCCACTTGCATCGCCTGCGACACCATTTTCGATGTGTATGCAGATCAGCTTGTCATGTGGGGTACCAAAGTCAGCAAGTGTATAGTTATGGAACCTCACAAAGAAACTTTCTATTCAACCTTTGACACGTTCGCAATGCCTGGTGAAGCTGCGATTTTTATGCTACCCCATGAGAAAAACATGGAAAAAGTTTTTAATTGTCAAAACCGCTATAGCGTTCCATCATCCGGAACACTACCTTACGTCAGGAACGCTATAGCGTTCCATCGTCCGAAGTTAGTTAATGGTGGATTTTATTCTTTTGAATTTACCCATTCAGGAACAGAGGGAGCTGAAGAGAGGAGGGTGTACAGCCTGCAGGCGCTGAAGGCATTGCTAAGGGATTACGAGGCCATGAAACAGGTGACCAAGCTGTTTGACCAGGAGGAAAAGTACGACAAGATCACCTGGCACGTCCTTGCCACAGAGCATGCCGGCTGGGATCCTAACGAGGTTCGCAGTCAGGAATATAGGTGAGTCCCCCCTTACCTGCCCGGTTATTATTAGTCATTGCGTGTGTGTGTGTTGTGTTGTGTGCAGTAGAGAAAATAGATTGTGCATGTGAGTGCAGGAGAGAAAGTAGATACCTAGTGGGTGGGTGAAACATTTATAAAAATAAATGGACTAAGTGAGTCACCCTACCTGTCTGGTTATTGGTCTTTTGTAGTAGAGAAAATAGTTAATGGATGAGTGATGCATTCGTTGGCCATATATTTATGCAGAAAATAAGTACTGTCACATATGTTGATGTTGTTCTGTCTTTGTCATTCTGTCACATGATCCTACACTCTGTGTTGTATGTGTGTGGAGGTGTCTGTGTCAGTTTTGGTTTGGGCAATTCCATGTGTGTGAAATCACCCAAATTTTTTGGGGTTTTTTTGTTTGTTTGTTTTTCCAATTCTGCGCCTCTCCTGTTTCGTCCATTATCATGAAGAAATTTTAACTGAATAATAATTGCTACATTCATTCCAAATGACCCATCATTGAAAGTATGTTTTGTTTTTTCTTTTTCTATGTATTTATCTTCTTCTTTTTTTTTCTTCTTTTTTTTTATTTGGTTCATTTACTTAATTTTGTTTACTCTGTTTTCATAGATATATGAATATATATGTTAGAATTTGCTTTGCTCTCAAGGCCTCAACGGCGCTCCATCAGAATATATGTAGATCAGGCATCAGCTTTTTCAATTTTTTTAAAGCACATGTTGTGTGGTGAATGTGGTGTGGTGAATCTGGATCAGTCTGCATGCTCTTCTTCTTCTTCTGCATTCACTCGTATGCACACGAGTGGGCTTTTACGTGTATGACCGTTTTTACCCCACCATGTAGGCAGCCATACTCCGTTTTCGGGAGTGTGCATGCTGGGTATGTTCTTGTTTTCATAACCCACCGAACGCTGACATGGATTACAGGATCTTTAACGTGCATATTTGATGTTCTGCTTGCATATACACACGAAGGGGGTTCAGGCACTAGCAGGTCTGCACATATGTTGACCTGGGAGATCGTAAAAATCTCCACCCTTTACCCACCATGCGCCGTCACTGTGATTTGAACCTGGGACCCTCAGACTGACAGTCCAACGCTTTAACCACTCGGCTATTGCGCCCATCGTCTGCATGCTCTGAAGTCTCCTTCCAGGGCCAGACTACTCCCAAATGTGTAGCTTGGTGACTCTTCCCAACCCAGCAGGTCCCCATATGGCGGATAGGGGTATGGCCCTTACATAATAGGGTTCGTTCGTTTATTTATTCATAGTCTTTTCATCTAAGATGATGATATTAGACTGAAGATATGAGGGTTTTAGCGACAATATTCGCAGCCCCAGACCAACTGCAATGCTCCTGTCAGGACATTGCAGGGTAACAGGTAGCACTGTTGCACTCACTGAAATGACCTGTTTGTCCTACAAAAAGTTCGTCATGCTATCAAATCAAATCAGATTATAGTGCTTGGAGCCTTGCTGGCGGCTAAGACCCTCTCGAGGCTATCACTACATTATTATCTTTTTCCAGTTAAGGGTAAGAAAGTGCAATAAAGATTAATCACCACTTCAGTTTTTTCACTTAAAAGTTGTGTTTGTTTTTTTTTAAATCTCCCAGTGTTAACATTCAAATCTGATTAAAAATGCTCACTCCTTTCAAGAAGTCCACAAGTGCCCATGGAGGGACATCTCAAAACGGTCTTCAGAGAATCTACCACGTAATGTCTATCATGCGATCAAGTGGTGCGCTATGTATAGCCTCTAGCTCCAGGGTGGGATCCATGTCCCCCACCCCCCCAGCCCTCCAACCCCCTCCACCCATACTTACCTGGCAGTTCTTTGGGCCATGAGCTAAGGATGAGGCAGCACTGACAGACACCCTGAGTGTTGAAGACAGAGGCCACTGCCGACTACTGAGTCACCTTCACCATATGAAGATCGCCCACACTGATGAGTGTCCATGTGGCACTGGACCCCAGACCCCTGAACACATCCTCCAACACTGCCCAACCCATGAAGCTCTACGGCGTCAAACCTAGCCAGGGGGCACAGAGCTACAGGCGCAGCTTTGGGGAGACCGCCACGACCTGGAGAAGACCGTGGGTTACATCGTGGCGACAGGGGTGACCGTCTGACGCAGCCAAAACATCGAACGCAGAAGAAGAAGAAGAAGACAGAGGTGTTGGGCTAAATCAAAATATGATATTTGGAGCCTCGCTGACCACAAAGGCCATCTCAAGGTGTTGGGCTTTAACAAATCACAGCACCAGGCATCATCGCCTATAACAATGTCAGTGAAGTCTCCTTGGCACTGAAACTGAAAGTGCGCTGGAACTAAAATGCACCATCTCCAAATGACCCCACTTTGAAATCATGTGCTTCTACAGTCTTTCTGGAGGCAATTCTGTTACTGCATGTCAACCATATAATGACCAACAGAGTGATAAAGGTGTAGAATTGAGTAGGGAGGATTCTTTGTGTATGTTGTAAGGGACACAAGGCTTTGGAAGACAGCAAATGTGGCCAGAATGATGTGAACATGCGCACAGTACATATGCCTGTCCATGAATGGATGTGTGTGAACAAAGCACTTTGCTGGTGTGTATGAATATGCTGGTGTGTATGAATATCTGAAAGCTTTGAGTGTTAAAGTCTGTCAGTATTATTGTTGTTTTGGAAGTGGTGGTGGTGATATTTTTCTTGCCATAGTTGGTGCTTATTTCATCTCATGTTTGCATGTGTATATAGATTACTGTGCTGGTGTTTCTAAATCTGAGTTTTGATAGTTTATTGTTTTGGAAGTGGTGTTATAATTTCAGTCATTGTTTTGGAAGTGGTGGTGTTGTTATCATTTCAGTCATTATTTTGGAAGTGGTGGTGTTGTTATCATTTCAGTCATTGTTTTGGAAGTGGTGGTGGTGTTTTTCTTGCCATAGTCGCCAAGCTTATTTCATCTCATGTTTGCGTTTCCCATTCCTTTGAAGGTTACGGCCGTGTGTAGAGGGAGGTCCAGGAGACTGCTTTACATACCAAGTGCTGTTGCATACCTTCCAGAGTGGGAAGGGGCTGCTGGAGCTGCTCCACTTCCTGAAGAACCGGCCGCACTACAAACATCCAGAGGCAGAGCGGTTCCTGTGGAATTTTTGGGAAACATGGAAGAAAGGGAATCTGCCTGAAAATAAAGTTCCATGCTGAACAGTGTGCATGCCTGGCTGGAAATATTTTCCTGTTGAAAAAAGTATTTCAAATATGCACTCCCAGCAGTCACTACTGGTGGTTATGCCTTAACGAGAGTTTACATAACTTGGCTCTGCCACCATGGGCAACCTCTCTCTCGATATGGAGATAAACAGATTGGCAAAGCTTCTTTCACCCCAGCAGAACTCAAGACATGACCAAACAGACTGTTCCAACATAGATGAAGCCAACTTTGAACAAAGGTGGCAGTCCACAATGTTTTACGTTCCTATATTGCAGTGAGTTGTTAATTCTGACGTTACCTCATGGTTTTCTCTGCTTTGTAATTTCCCATGCCAGGTGTTATTATGCAAGAATGTGTTAAGCAGATGCATTATATCAACATCAGGTGTGGGTTTTTTTGTTTTTGTTTCTAAACATGACCTACATATGTCTCCTGAATTCTATGTCCTGTGAAAGATGCAAGATTTGTGCTGTTGACAGTGATGCATCAGATATATGCAGGTTTTCTGCTTATTAGAGAAATTTGGCCTATCTATGCACATGGGAAGATCATGATGGTTTGGGGAAATGACAACCATGTTTGTGTCTGTCACATCCACTGTGTTTTTAAGGCAACATGACAGCAAAAAAGAACAGGAGACTCGGTGCTTCTGTTAGACATTTTCATCATACACAGCTGATAAGAGATGAAAAGTATGGAAGCTTAAAAAAAAGTCTCAATAGTTATTGTCAGTGTAACAAACCATAACATGTATTTGACATATATTTTGGGGGGGTGGGGTTGTTTTTGAAAGGTCAATATTTCCTCTTTGTGTGTGTGGGGGGGAGGGGGGTTGTTTTTGAAAGGAGGTCAATATTTCCTCTTTGCGTGTGTGTGTGGGGGGGTGTTGTTTTTGAAAGGAGGTCAATATTTCCTCTGTGTGTGGGGGGGGGCTGGGGGGGGGGGTTGAAAGGTCAATATTTCCTCTTTGTGTGTGTGTGTGTGGGGCGGGGGGGTTGTTTTTGAAAGGAGGTCAATGTTTCCTTTGGGGGGGGGGGGGGGGGGGAGGGTTGTTTTGTTTTTGTTTTATGGAACAAGCTGATAGAGAATAAAAAGAACAGACATTAAAGCCTGCTTTGTGCTGAGCTCTACTACTTGAAAGGCAGTACACTGTTTCAGACAGCACTTATTTCCTTTGAGTGCAGCTGCTGATTTACATCCTGTGTAATTTTGCTCACTCTAGACCTTGTATATATATGTGTGTGTATTTGTTTGTGTGTGATCTTCCAGTATAATACTTTCTAAACTTTAGTGTAAAAGTGTTCTCATTATGTTTACACATACACGTAGAACAATAAATTTCTGTACCTGAATACGACAAACCAGTCCTGAGTCTTATTTTTTCTGGAGATGTCTGAGAACACATCAATGTCAACACAGAGACTTTGCAGCAGTTTGGACATGAAGTTGGGGAAGAGTAGATGAAAGGATGGTCGAGCAGGAACCAAAAGCTAAACCTTATAGGTTTGTGTGTGTACATGAATGAACATGGAAATTTATTGCATTTGTTTGGATCTGAAAATTAAAGGCAGAAAGTTTGAGCTGTATCTGTGATTTGAGATTGGAAAAAAGAAGTCTGCAGCCACAGTATGTTTTCCAATCTCCAGAAAAGGCAGCTTTACCAGGAGTATGCAACTGCTGTGTTTTGCCCAACTGACTTCCATGTGTTGAACATTGGATTACTTCTCATGCGTCTTACAACATAACACCACCCTGGTGTTGTATTGGTCTTCATCCAATGGACTGGAAATGTGCAGGTGTACAGATATATATATATATATGTGTGTGTGTGTGTAAAAGGGGGGATGAGGGGGGTTGTAGTGTTTTTCCCCCTCTTTTACTAAAGAGTTTAATGGCTGTGTTTTTGTTATGGCTGTTATTTCTCTGGCTTGTCATATTTTGCCCTTTCTTTGGTTCCATGTTGTAATATTCTGGCTTGTTTACCTTGCCTTTTCATGTATAAATTACAAGATCAGGGGAGGAGGCAGAAACAATGGTCTAGTGGGTTTTTTTTTGTTGTTGTGTGTGTGTTTTTTGACAATGTTTTTTTCTGTCTTTTCGATCAGTCCTGTGGTTTTTGTGCAGATTAAAGTGATTAACTAATGCACTTGCTATTTTTAACATGTGTTTGTAAATTTTAAAATGATAGATTAAAAAACAAAATGAAATTAAAAAGAAATGTTCAATTCACACCATTGTCATTTACAATTGGACACATTCACCCCCCTACACCCCCAATAAGAAAATGTTTTCAATTTATATATATATATGGACTCGGGGTAAGGGTAGGGTTGGAGTGGAATGAGGAACAGTAGAAGATAGCAGGTTCTCGTGCAGGCAGGAGCATATGAAAGCGGACGCCCTTTCAATTGTTTATTTACTACAGTTATTACAGGAAAACAGTGCAGCAATACGTAGCGAGATGTTGCTGTTGTGGGAGCAACACTGACCACTACACGGCAAGAGACAAAGAGAGCAGGTGCTGACCGCGGTCAAAAAAAAACAAACGGTCATACACGTAAAAGCCCACTCGTGTGCATACGAGTGAATGCAGAAGAAGAAGTCTCATCTCCATAAATCTAAACAAACAGTACAGACCACATTTTTTACAGTTTTCATGTGCTTGGATACATGTAATAAGTTATAGCATGTACAAACATTGTGATATCTGGGGCTAGGGGGTATTCAAACATAGTACAGGGAGATAGTATGTATAGACACATAAATAAACGGATGTTTGAAGCACAAGTGTAAATAAATACAAGTAAAACAACTTGACACATGCTCAAAACTTGACTGCCTACACATTTTAAGCAGTCTTCAAATCCTGCAGCAGTTACCACTTAATTTATTGAGATTCCACATACCTCAGCCTGTGTTGATTGCATTCTAAAACTACTATTGACAATTCATTTTTCAAAATGTACTGATTCATTCTTTCATGTCTGAATTCATTTGTCTTATATTGGTCATTTGTGAAAGAATTGATTTCACTTGAGACGTTTTGTGAGTATACTGTAAAATGTTAATTTTCATACTAATTTTACTGTTGTAATTTGATATTTTCTACCTTTATTGCTGAATCTTTGTGTTTTCTATCTTGGCATTTCAGTATGGATTTATTCATTTGTTTACTATGTTGTGTAAGTGTATACACAAAATGTGTGCATGGCTGCAGAGATATCCATAATTTGTTAGCATTGTGTGCATGAGCAACACGATGTGAATTTCTCTTTAGAAATAACAAAGGTGACATGACTGTTGCTTGTGTATAGATTCTGAAATTTCATACTGTTTCCTAATTCATTTGCCAGTTCTTCTATTTCTTCCTGTACTATTTCCTTATTTGTTTGCCCATTCTTAATCTTTTATTTCTGAATTTAAATGCATTTCTTGGGTTTTTTTTAATTATTTGACTTGGTTTTATGCATGTGTATGTGTGACAATGTGTGTTGTATGGCGTTTTCTTGAACATGTATTTAAATGTTGGATGTACTGTATACACAAACTGTTTCTGGAAATGTTTATGTACTTCATACCCAATAAATGAAGTTCTATACAATTCTAATGAATATTTTCTATGTTCTTATAACCATGTATGATAAAAGGTTCATTCTCAAAAGCTCCCCTTTTGGGAATGTTTTCACAGAAACTTGTGATTCGCTTTAAGTCACGTTTTGTGTGAGCATGCATTGGTTTGTGTATGTGTGTGAATATTTCTTGATATGTTCATCAGCACTGTGTAGCAGCTATTGTGCATGTGTTTGTGGGGGAGGGGAGGGGGGCATGCATGTGTGTGTGAGCATGCGTGTGCGTTACAAATACAGAAACCTAAAGCACTCATTCAAAATGACCACAAAAAAAATCAAGCTGTTTGATCCCATAGCTGACTAAACTCTGGTAGGAGCTGGTCACAAGCTGAAAAAACACACAGCCTCTGATAGGGTAATATAATATATATGTGTATTATTGTGACAATGAACATTTGTGAATGTTTTCAAGAAATGAACTTACAAGCAGTGCTCTTTGGTACAATACTTTTTTCTGTCTTTGCAACGCCTTAAAGCAGCTAAGTGGTTCATTACATCGTTTGGTATTCAGAGCAGGCACTTGGCAAGCAATGTGTGCTACCTCAGTGATGGAGCCGTTTGCGAAAGCCAACAAATATGTAGACCACAGAAAGCCAAGAAGAAAAAGTTGTATGTTTTCATTCACTTCTGCAATAATCACTGTGCTCTCTCTTGAGGCAGAAGCTTTGTTCCTATTGAAATGAAAAGTGGACGCGACCATGACAGAGATTTGTAGAGAAGGTAGTTGATGGTTTAGGGCTGGCATCCTCAGCATGGCCCAGTCTTATTTGCCGTAAGGAGAGCTCTAAATGATTGGGATACTGTGTCATGAACTGTTCATGTTCTGTGGATTTGTCTTAGTGTTTTGTTGGGTTTTTTTTGTTTTGTTTTTTTTTAGATGTGAGTTTTGTATTGATGCGGTTGATAATTTGTATGGTTTGACAGTCCTGATATGGCCCTGTGCGGTCAGCTGTACTATAAGCAACAAGAATAAGAATATGGCTTAGGGCCCCCATTGGGCAAGTCTGGTGTATGTGTTTAGGATCTCTAGTGTCTGTGATGACTCAGTTGTCTACAGAAACAAAGGCATAAGGCAACTGTATCACAGACTGGTTTTTATCCTGTAGTTTTGGTTCTTTTTATGTTGTTGCTTATTGTCCAGTCAACCACACAGGGCCATATCAAGACTGATTTATCCAGTAAATTCTAGCAATACATTCTCTTAGTTCATAATCACTCCTCGTTATGTGGACAGGAGTGGACAAGGCTCTCCATGTGAAGCAAACCACTTTGTGGAGGCTCTGGAAGACAAAGAATCAGTGCCACGACTCTGACTCCATTTAGAGTTCCTTTTCAGTATACAGTTGTTCAACATGGATGGGTAAGGTGGATGAAGGCAGTGCAGTGTGCAGCAAGAAAAGTGAACGCTTGAACCAAAGTCACAACCCGGCAGTTGACAGCAACAAAATATTGCAGTTGATGGCAAAGACGTGGACCAGGAAGATACAACCATAACTGAGCTGCTAAATGTACCCCTTGTGTTTTTTTTGTTTGTTTTTTGGTTTGGTTTTGTTTGTTTTGTTGTTGTTGTTTTTTTACTACAGAGAGACCCTGATGTTGCACCAGTGCAGCTTTCTTAAAAAAATTTAAAAGACTGGATGCTGAAGGAAACGATAACGAGGATGTGTCTTTATTTTCTGCAAAATGACAAATGGACACCAAGCTGCAAAGTACCTGAATCAAAGCTATTCCACGGAAATTAATTCACCGTTCCACATGAAGCAATGGAACTGAACAATTTATTACTGTGAAATATTTTCCAGAATTTCCTTGCAGTTAAGCAACAATTAAGTGGGTTGCTTGAGCCAGATAGTCACAGCCTGGCAACTGACGGCAACAACAACAAAAGTTGTAATTGATGGCTAAGACAGACAAGATTCACCCTTGTTGAGCTGCTTGACGTGCCTCTTGCATATTCACGTAACAGAGAGACCTAGGTATGTCCAACAGATTGCTAAAAGAATTTTTAAAAGAGCAAACTGGACAAGGAAGACAACGAGGACGTGTGTTATGTACAATTCTGTAAAATAAAGAATGGAAAACGAGCTGCACAATACCTGACGTAAAGCCATTCCAAGGTCCTTCCACAGGTCCTGTATAAGTTAATTCACCGTACAAAAGAATTGGACCTTTTTTTGCAATATTTTCTATAACTCTTTAAAGACAGACAATTCAGTAGCATGTAATCACCATGCAACAGAACTGGACAGCGATATATTTGCCCAGAATCCCTGTTCGAAGAAATTGCAGACTTCGACATTGTAAACCCCATTCTACATTAAACAAAATATATCTTTTCAAAAATGACAAGGATCAATAGCACATGCTTCTGACATCCCTACAATTATTTGTGTGTGATACAGAAATTTGCCATGAATATTGCAATGAACATTGCCCATGTACCTTCCATAAGTGACTTTGGGTCAGCATCACAGATCCTTGGGAACGTGTTTAAGACAATTAACAGGTCCATCAAAACCAATGATGCAAAAAAAACAAAAAAAAAGAAGAGGGAAAAAAGGGTTATATCCATCATAATGGATATCTGATGCATGTGTATGTTATGCTGAACAATTACCAAAAAACAATAGATTCGCTGTTCGGGAATGGGTAGATGGGGTAGTCATGGTGTTTCTATCAAAGTGGACAAAATAGGGTCTATATGCGCACTCTTTAGTAATGTCAAGGCTGATTCATAACAAATAAATGAAAGGCTGGGATTAGCAGGATGCAACCTGGTATACCAGAACCGACCAACAAGTGTCAGACTGTATAATTCAAAGGTAGTATGCCCTTGTCACAACATAGACCTATAGACCTGTCAAACCCAGAAGTTAAGCTACAGCAGGGTCCATAGTCCATAGCCCATGGTCTACTGACCAAGGAAATCACACAGGTCAGCCAAGTTCGCTCTAATTGTTCTGAGACCACCCAGCGGATAGGGATTGCAAAGAGGCTCAACTGCCAAGTCCATGTCACGAGGTCCCAGTGATCTGCACAGAGGCTGAACTGACAACTACACGTCACGAGGTCCCGGTGATTTGCACAGACTGAATTGACATGTCCACGTCACGAGGTCCCGGGGACTACAGCTTCTCCAAGATAACAGCCAACAAGACACCTATGTATTGTTCAACTGCTATACAAGATTATTTCCAACATCCATATATAAAACCCTGACTAGAGATTCAATCTCTCTTTGTTCCGCATTTCCCCTGAGCACTTGCTACTGGTGGGCCGACTTCTGCGGTCTCTCACAAGCAGGCACTTGCCTTCTTCCCCGAAACTTAAATGCCATGTGACTGGCCACTTGAAGTAAGTTTCCTGGTATGTGCGACCTCTACCTTGTTCGTGTTAGGGCATAGGAAATTGTAGAATGATGACAAATGAGCATAAGCCAAAAGAACAATTGATGTAACTACAAATAAAATATGTTGGGCATTTCATTCCTGCCGGGTTTCCAAAGTTCTATCAATACTATGCTTTTCAGTGTGACCGAAGGTTTGAAGAGCCTGTTAGTTCACCTTCACTATTTCTTGTCATGTTAGTGATGAAGTTCTCATCTCATTCTCTCAACCTGTCGCGATGCTCTATGTCATACAAGTCCAATTCCTCTCGTTGCCTACTCGGTGTCAGTGGAGGTGATGTTGGATAACGGTGGTACGTGCATGCATCTGGATAGAACAGGATGATTCTATGCCCGAGAGTGGTCAGTCTTAATGGAACGGGCCTGAAATAAAATGACAGAGGCATAGGGAAACGCAAGATTGTAGGCCGTTGATGGACAAACTTGAAGACAGATATATGTCTCAATGATACAGAAGTTGCAGGAACAAGAAGAAAACCTGTAGTGCAAAGTTAACTCTGTCATACTAAGATTATATAGGCAAGATAAACTTTCGCAATCTAATAACTCAACATGCCTTAATGTTCGCCTTGCCGTTCAACAACAGTTGAAGAGCTAAACTCCCCATCTTTCCCCAACAGTTGAAAATATTTATCACATTGTGATAGGTTATAATCCACGAAATCCTTTGTGATGAAACTTGTGTATGTGCTATCTTTTTTCTGTCAAATCCTCCTTGTCTCCATTTTAGAAGTTTTCTTGTGGGTTGTATAACTATTCGTTGATACAATTGTTACCACTATGACTTGGTCGTGTAAAACCGAATTTCAAAAAAAGAGCAGGTCTCATCTCAAAACAATCAGTACCTACTTTGTGATGCAGCATTAGATCCCTGCCGTTGTTCAGATGCTTGGCATGACCAGCTGATCAAAGTGTGCCATGTTGAACTGTCCCACAGAAATACAAAAACACATTGCGAGTGGTGAATCGATGGTTCTCCAAGTGGACGCTTTTCCGGAACAATCGAAGCGCTAATGAGACGGGCGGAATAGCCGAGTGGTTAACCTTCACCGTACTTTGTGGGTCTGACAGACCCATTTTTGCCTTAAAAAATGCCTTTAAAATATATTTGGTGTCCGATTAATTTGAAATTTCATGACTTTTGTTGTCACAACATATGCATCATTTTAGTAAATTAATGTACACTTTAACTGATTAGTTAATCAGTTACGTAATTGTGAAAATTTTTACCTGCATTCCTACGTTGTGGGTCTTACAGACCCATACTCCCCAAAGAAGAGAAAACACTAAGTACCCTTATTCGTAATTCGTGGGTCTCTCAGACCCATACTCGCAAAAGAAGGGAACAAACCAATAATCCCTTTGTACTACGTGGAACGAAGTGATTGTGCGTACATGACTGATGACACATAGGCTACCTCACTGCTTCTGTAGTTGGCTGGCACATCGCATCCGGTTCTCACGGAGAACACAACAGTACAGCAGGCTACCGGTGTCATTGCCTCAGGCAAGTTATATTTTGATGATTATCAAGTTTATTAATTGCCATCAAGTTAGCTTGCCATCTGTTCGATACTTTAGGTCGATTCCAACATCGCCATCTCTGAAGGCATCAGTAAGCATTGCAGAGAACATGAGGCTGAACAGCGTTGGAGCCAGGACACAGCCTTGCTTGACACCATTTGTGACAGCAAAAGGAGCAGATGTTTCGCCATTGTCCTGGACTCGAGCCTGCATGCCTTCATGGAATTGGCTGACCAAGGAAATAAATTTCCGAGGGCATCCGTACTTTTTTTTTTGTTTTTTGTTTTTTTGTTTTGCTGCCCCATCATCTGCGCCGTTTCAGTGGCATTACTCCCATGCCGCTCATTTAGATTCCCCCATACACGGCCACACCCGGGTTCGTCCGTTGCAGTCCCAGCGTCGGCAGTCCACAGGGAACCATCGATGTTAGGTCGCCTGGAGGCCACACACCAGAGGAGACCCTGCACTGCTGCTGAGTCACTTCAGTGGTGTTCAGTGGTGCCTGTTCTGTTTTAACGTACTTAGGACACCACCTACTAAGCCCCCTACTAACGACAATAATGGCTTAGTCGCGGAGCCAGACTGAGCGAGCGTCTCTCCCAGAGTGGAGACCGCCACCACGTCCCTCAAACAACAGCCCCCCCATGAATCTGCCGACACTGACGACATTGACAGGACTCACCCAAAGCACGGAAGTGGAGGGGTATCGAAACTGAGGTCACCATGAGAGCAGGGCATGAAAGGTCACAGACTTTGAGACTATTTTGTTTATATTGATGACGATGAAGGGGGAGGAGGATGACGATGATGATGACGATGTTGCTATGGAGGTCCATTTTGGTTTGGGACTGCGTGACAAGGCTGTACTCTACGCTTCCTGTCATAATGATATCCCGGCGTTAACCAGGCCCGAGAGATACAGACACTTGCAGTGTTGGTCAGGTAATTAGAGCAACACACCCAAAGACGCATCCTTGAAGTGGATGACACTCGACTGTGTGGTCCCAGTCTCCCCATTTAAGCCCACAGCACACTCAACTCTGGGTAGGAGCTGGCCACGGGCCGAAAAACCCACCTCCGCTGGGATTCGAACCCGCGTCCTCCCAGCCGTCAGTCCGCGACGCTAACCACTTCGCCACGGCGGCTGGTAGGGCATCCGTACTTGGCCATGATCTTCCACAGTCCCTCTCTACTCACGGTGTCGAAGGCCTTGGTGAGGTTGACATAGGTGGAGAACAGATCAGCATTTTGCTCCTGACATTTCTCTTGCAGCTGCCTTGCAGCAAACACCATGTCGGTGGTTCCGCGCTCTTTCCGGAATCCACATTGGCTCTCAGGCAAATGACCTTGGTCAAGGTGTGCTGTGAGGCGGTTTAGTAGGATCCTGGCAAGTATCTTGCCTGCGATGGAGAGCAAGGAAATGCCCCGATGGTTATCACAGGCTTGCCGGTTCCCCTTTCGCTTGTACAAGTGAATGATAGATGCATCTTTGAAATCCTGGGGGATCATCTCTTCTTTCCACATGAGTGAGTACAGCTGATGGAGCTTCTCAGTCAGCACAGTGCCTCCATCGTTGTAGACCTCTGCTGGTATGGAGTCTGAGCCAGGTGCTTTGCCACTGGATAGCAGATGGATTGCTTTCTGGGTCTCAAGAGGTGTTGGCGGATCGTCCAGTGTTTCGTTGATGGGGACTTGTGGGAGACGGTCTATGGCTTCATCATTTATGAAGGAAGGGCGATTTAAGACACTGTTGAAGTGCTCAGCCCAGCGTTCGATAATTTTCTCCTTCTCGGTGATCAAGGTATTCCCATCTGCACTGAGGAGGGGGGATGATCCTGAGGATGTGGGGCCGTAGACTTCTTTTAAGGCATCATAGAACCTCTTCATATCGTGCCTGTCAGCATATCCCTGGATCTCATCAGCTTTGTCACTCAGCCACTTATCCTGCATCTGGCGTAACTTTTGCTGAACAGTCCTGCGGATGGCATCGTACGCATCCTTTTTTGATGTGGACTTTGGGTTGCTGAGGTAGGCTTGATGCAGACGGCGTTTCTCATCCAGAAGCTGCTTGATTTCATCACAGTTTTCATCAAACCAGTCTTTGTGCTTTCTGGTCATGGGTCCCAGGATCTCTGAAGCTGTACTATAGATCAGCTCACGCAGGGTCCTCCAGTCAGACTCCACATTCTGGTTGTCCAGAGAGGCGGATTCCAGACGATCTTCCAGCAGCTCCACAAAGGACTGTTTGATGGTGATGTTTTTCAGCTTAGCGATGTTAAGCCGTTTTGGAGCCTTCTGGCCTTGGGGGCGTCTCTTGGGCTGGATTCGAATATTCAGCTTCGAGACTACAAGGCGATGGTCTGTCCAACACTCGGCGCCGCACATGGTCTTTGTTACACGTACATCTTGCCTATCCCTTTTCCTGACGATGACATATATATATATATATGTGTGTGTGTGTGTGTGTGTGTGTGTGTGTGCGTGCGTGCGTGCGTGTGCGTGCGTGCGCGTGCGTGCGTGTGTGTGTGTGTGTGTGTGTACACCCGCACATTCCAATATTCCGTTGCTCCTACAGTACACATGCAAACACACACATACCTCATCCTCTACACACACACGAACACACACACACATGCGCGCGCGCACAGAGCTCTCCTGACGTGTATACTTACACGCTCGCGCACGCACACAAATACACACACACACACACAAATATATATATATATATATATATATACAGAGGCTGCCACACATACACACACACACACATACAGAGGCTGCCACACACAGACACAGACACACACATACAGAGGCTGCTATTGATTGGCCGGAAGAGGGGTGGGAAAAGATCTGATGACAGGAACGTGTTGCTCAGTCTATTGAAGTTGGAAAAGCCCACATTAATTTGTATGGGTCTGTCAGACCCACGATGTATGAATAGGGGGTAAGCTCTGGATTCCTTCTTTAGCGAGTGTGGGTCTGTGAGACCCACAAAATATGGATAAGTGGGAAAATAACCAAGTACGGTGAAGGTTAAATCGTTTGACTGTCAATCTGAGGGTCCCGGGTTCGAATCACGGTGACGGCGCCTGGTGGGTAAAGGGTGGAGATTTTTACGATCTCCCAGGTCAACATATGTGCAGACCTGCTAGTGCCTGAACCCCCTTCGTGTGTATATGCAAGCAGAACATCAAATACGCACGTTAAAGATCCTGTAATCCATGTCAGCGTTCGGTGGGTTATGGAAACAAGAATATACCCAGCACGCACACTCCCGAAAACGGAGTATGGCTGCCTACATGGTGGGGTAAAAACGGTCATACACGTAAAAGCCCACTCGTGTGCATACGAGTGAACGCAGAAGAAGAAGAAGCGCTCATGAAATTGATAAAGAAAGGGTGTAGAGCTTTTGCTCTAGCAGATGAGGCAACATAACATGGGGAACAACTGCAGCGCTCATCATGCCGGGAATGGCAATGCCTATTCCGGAATAGAGCAGCCTGTGTGCAATTTCACATGACAGACGAAAGAAATTCCTCGAGATATGGATGTGTTTAGAAGTGTTTGTCGCCAGTTTGAGTGTTCCGTTTCAACAACCTACCTTCCTTTGTAACTATAGGCCCATTTCATCGACTGGATGTTTGCATATTACAACGAAATGCATGGTGATTCTCATCTCAGCAGGTGGCATGAAACTTGTCATGGTAATGACCATTTGTCTGATTTTGAGAATGATGCACCGATTATCTGGTGGGTTTGAGATTATGATATATTCTTCTCCGTCATCAGTGAAGTTTGTTCATCAATGAGGAACATGAGTTATGAATTCTTCGCATTCACCTTCATGGGGGGCAAGGGTCTGAAGTGAACAAACCATCTCGTCTTTCTTCAAAGCAGTCTCCTGACGTCCTGCAAACTTCGACCGGCTTGCCCCTGACCGAACTCTTCTTACCTCTAACATACAAGTGCACAACATCTCTGCCAGGAGAAAAGACGCAAAAGAACGGGTCCAGTTCTAGCAGCTTGGTTTGGTCTTCACGGCTCAACCGGTACAAACCATCCATTGGTTTTCTCGGGGAGTAAAGGTTTGTGACAACGTTCGTCAGACCCTTTCCAGTTGTTGGGAACCGACGTGTGCAGAGAAGACTCACCCCTCCCTTGTAGACTGGTCTCATGGCCCATATGCCTTCTGGGTACACTTGGGTGTCACTCTGTTCTGTGCGTTTTGCACGTGCTTTTGGAGGCCTTTGAAAAAATGAGGTGGGGGCCTGTGTGCAAGTGCAATGTGTGAGACGAGTGCTGGTGCGTTCAAAGTTCAGCTCCCGCGTGTGCATGTCACACACACACACACACACACACACACACACATCATACAAAACGTGCGTTCACACACATGCATGAGCACACACACACGCGCACACACGCGCACACACACACACACACACACACACACACACACACACACACACCTTCAGAGAGAGTTGATATCATGATCCTTAAAAAAAAAAAAAAAAAAAACCGTGAAATTTAAATCTTTTTTTTTTTTTTTTTTTTTTTTTTTAAGACAGTGGCTATACTGTTCTTACAAGTCAGACAGACAACAGCTGTAGGCCATGGGAAAGTCCGCTTTCTCGACACTGAAACTGAAGTGAACCCGGAAATTCGCATCCTGTATAAAACATAGACATTGAAACCTGCTTTTCATTGTAACTGTTCTATCCGCTTATGTTCAGGATAGCAGGGACTTTAATTGTATGTGTACGTGCATATTATGCACGTGCGCAGAGCTTGCACACATTTGTGTGTATGACTCTGTGTGTGTGTGAGTGTGTGTGTGTGTGTGTGTGTGTCTTTCTGTGTATCTGTGTGTGTGTGTATGTGTGTGTGTGTGAGTGTGACTGTGTGTGTGTCTGTGTGAGCGTGAGTTTGCCGCGAGTGTGTGTGTGTGTGTGTCTGTCTGTCTGTGTGTGTGTCTGTGTCTATGTCTGTGTGTGTCTGTGTGTGTCTGTGTCTGTGTGTTCTTGTGTCTGTGTGTCGTCAGATATCAGGATAACTGCTTTGACTGGACCAGAAACTTCACGAGTTAAAAACTAGCAAAATCCGTGATTTTTTTTCTTCCCCATCGTTCTATTGGAATATGCTCACACCACGCTTATCCCAAGTTTCCAAAACACCGCCACACTCGGGTTCGTCTGCCACAGTCTTAGCACCGTCAGTCCGCAGAGAACTATCGATGTTTGGTCGCCAGGAGGCCCACACACCATTGAAGATCCTGCACTGCTGTCGAGTCA
>NC_134899.1:17159026-17171526 GCF_041734735.1 Babylonia areolata
CCCACCTCGAAAAGTCTCTTACGCTGTGTGTGTGTGTGTGGGGGGGGGGGGTGTCTGTGTGTCTGTGTGTGTGTCTGTGTATGTCTGTGTATGTGTCTGTATGTGTCTCTGTGTCTGTGTTTCTGTGTGTGTGTGTGTGTGTGTATAGGGGGGTGGGGTGTCTGTGTGTGTGTCTGTGTATGTGTATGTCTGTGTATGTGTCTGTATGTGTCTCTGTGTCTGTGTTTCTGTGTGTGTGTGTGTGCGCGTGTGTGTGTGTGTCTGTGTGTGCGCGCGTGTGTGTGTGTGTCTGTGTCTCTCTCACTCTGTGTGTGTGTCTGTCTCTCTGTCTGTGCCTCTTTCTGTCTGTCTGTCTGTCTGCCTGTCTATCTCTGTCTCTCTCTGTGTTTGCACCTGTGTCTGAGTGTCTGTGTGTGCCTGTGTCTGTATGTGTGTCCAGTTTCTGTGTCTTTGCTTGTGTGTCTGTATGTGTGTTTGTATGTGTGTGTGTGCGTGCATGTGCCGTTTACGTGTGCATGTGCGTGCATGCGTGTGTGTGTTTGTGTGACTGAGTGTGTGCATGTGTGTCGTGTGTATATATATATATGTGTGTGTATGTGCGTGCGTATGTGCGTGCGTGTGTGTGTGTCTGTGTGTGTGTGTGTCTGTGGTTGTGTCTGCGTGATTGAACGTCCCATGTTTCCTGAGGCTGTAACCTTAAACGTGGCAAGCCCCAGGTCTGTCAATGGTTCAGTTCCAGTTTCGGATTGAAGGAGGCGTTTGTATAATTGTGGAAAGTGAAACAACTGTCAGAGCAGATATGTCAGAAATGCTACTTGCGTATTCGGTAGCCAGTCATCCACGTAACAGATTATTACGTATCAACATGTCATGTACTGAAATGTCAGTTCCCTGTCCTGTCACCATCCCCAAGTGTCGGCGTTGGTATTTTGTAATGCATTGTTCTGCCTTCACTGAAACGCCCCATTCGGTTCCTTGTTGTGTGTGCGTGTGTGTGTGTGTGTGTGTGTGTGTGTGTGTGTGTGTGTGTGTGTTTTGAATTCCAAACATGTTTCTTTCCCAGTTAGTCCTGTTGTACGGATCCACTGCACTGTCAATTAGTGAGGTGAGCTTTTTTTTTTGCTTTTTTTTTTTTTTTTTTTGTCACATACCACTTTCTGCGAATATGCATAAAATCAAATTGAATACACAAACAACGACCCCTCCACACACACGAACACACACACATACATGCATACATACATACATAACACAAACATACATGCACACATGAAGAAAAGATGCATACAAACATTACACATACGCTACACACATACATGCACAACACACACACACACACACACACACACACACACACACGCACACACACACCGACACACACACACACACACACACACACACACACACACACACATCAAGGAAATGTTTTTTGCAAGATTCAGTCACGCACGCAAGCCAACATATATACCCATTTTTGTCCGCCGAGGAAAAACCCCATGATTCAGTTCGTGTGAAACAACAGTCCTCTTCTTCAACTCTCCAAATCTAAAGTGCACTCCAGTTTGAAACACACAGATGCGGATGCTGTTTTTTCTTTTTTTTGTGAAGGGAACCTTGTGTAGAGGTCCTCAGAACCTTTGGGTGTCCCCATGACAAACTGAAATGTTCAACATCAATCAGCCGTTTAAACAGGCCACAACAACTTGACAAGGAGAAATGCGAAAGAAGACCAGGAGAGGAATTCCCGATCGTCTATTTTTGGAGACACGTAACTGGTTGAGGAAGGCGTACGGACTGAGAGAGTGGTGGGGAAGGCATAATGGTGGAGGAAGGGGCAGGAAATGGGGGAGGAGCCAAAGCAACTTTTATATTTTCCGTCCTTTCAACGACCCTCTCCCCCACGCCTCCCCTTCTCCCTTCGCTCCACGAGTTCACAAGCTAACCTGATCGCTGATATTATTAGGACGCAAAGTCATTTGCTGTTGGACGACTTACGAGTTCTGTGTGCTAGATGTTCACTGGAAGCACTGACAAAAAATGGCTCCCACCGTGATTGTGCATTCTGTCGTCTGTGTCTGTGTGTTGGTGTGTACCAGAGTGATTCTTGTCTTCAGCCAGCATGTCATCACCGTCAGTTCCAATTCATCGGTATGTAGTGTTAGTGTTAGTGTTAGGGTTAGTGTGTGTGTGTGTGTGTGTGTGTGTGTGTGTATCTGTATCTGTGTGTCTGTGTCTGTGTATCTGTATGTTTGGGGCTCTGTCTCTCTCTCTCTCTGTAGTGTGTGTGTGTGTGTGTGTGTGTGTGTCTGTGTCTGTGTCTGTGTCTGTGTGTGTGTGTGTGTCTGTGTATCTTTATGTTGTTTGGGGCTCTCTCTCTCTCTCTCTCTCTCTCTCTCTCTCTGTAGTGTGTGTGTGTGTGTGTGTGTGTGTTGTAACTGAATGCATGGTGTTCTGTCTCTCTCTCTCTCCCTCTCTGAATGCACACACACACACACACACACACAGACACATTTGTTTGCGTGCATGCGTACGTGTGTGTGTGTGTGTGTGTGTGTGTGTGCTTCGCGCGCGCACATGTGCTGCATATATGTGTGCTGACATTTTCCTGTCTGGAAAAGGAATGGAATCACAGGGAATAAGCAGCACAACTATGCAGGCAAAATGGATTGAACATCACTCACCAACTCTTCGTGTTGAACATTTTACTCATGAAACATAGCAAAAAAAACGCTACAAAAAAACGTGGACAAAATCATATCCGCTGTATCTGTTGCGAAATACACCGCTTGGAGTTATGAGCTCGAAAGAAGCTCCAAGAACGCAATGAGGAACGCACGGCAGTATGAATAATTCTGGAATGTATATTCCTACCTAAATTTAGCATCTAGTCAGCTAAGAACCTGTCTGCCAAGCTCATAATCCCGAAAATGCCGACCACATTCCAAACTGGATCTAGCAGAAAGAAGATCACGGGAACTGGACAGGGTATGATACAGGTATAATGTAGAATAGATATCATCAGTGGTTATCTTGTGTGTTTCGCCCCTTCATCCCCCAGTATTGAACAGTTTCGGTTTGTTTCTTGTTGTTGTTGTTGTTGTTGTTGTTGTTTTGCGCGAAGTTGAAGCATACTGTTACCGAGCGCGTCACCGTTGCCTAGCGACCTGCATTCCATTTGTGCAGCTGCTCAGTAATATTCCAACCATTCATGCAATGTGCGAAACTGCGCCGAATTGGTTCTTGCACTGAGAACGGGAGAGACAGCAGATTTATCCAGGTAGGCCATAATTATTCCCTTCTGAAGGGGTAGAAAACTAAACAAAACACCGCCCCCTCACAGCTACACACTGTGGGTATATATGTCTACCAGAAGATTATTGCCGTTTAGGCAGAGAAAAACAACAAAACACATTGTCAAATCAAAATCGGAGAAAGGGAGAGGGAAGGGGTGGGGGACAGTGGCAGATAAATATGATAATATGATAAAAGGTTCGTGGGAAAGGTGAGGGAAGATAACAAGTAAAACATTATGTTCACACACACACACACACACACACACACACACACACACACACACACACACACAGGGAGAGAGAGAGAGAGAGAGAGAGAGAGAGAATGAGGTTTAGGTACAGACTCAGATATTTTATTCAATCTGAGGCCTTGACCCCGTGTGAAGAGGGGCGGAAGACTTAAAACAAAATCGACAAACAAGAGGGAGACACACAGAGAGGCAGAGAGACAAACAGAAACAGACACAGACACAGACAGCGATACAGAAAGAATAAAGTAAGGCACAGAGCAACAGACACATGAGAGAGACTGGGGCAGTCAAGATCAACCAGTCAACATGAAGATACTGGAGAAGAAAATCTGGAACTGAAATGTCGAAGTAAACCAGTTTAAACTGGCGACGCTTTTTCAACTTCCAGTTGTTGTTTGTTTGTTTTTTAAGTTAAGTATTATGATAATAATAACAGCAACAACAAGAAAAATGCGTGCGTGTGTGTGTGTGTGGATGGGATGCGAGTAGTAATGTGTAATGGGGAGGTGGTTATTCGTGAAGTGGTGTGTGTGTGTGTGTGTGTGTTGTGTGAGTTGGTAGGTGTGGCGTGTTTATCAGACGAGTCACGAGGAGAGTGCCTTAAAACTCGCACAGCCGTTACAGCTTCTAACCTAAATCAGCGACCTTGGGGCTTCAAACTTGAAGGGAATTACGCAATCACAACGCTCAGGCTACATGACTTGAGGAAAATTAGCTCCACGCCCACCCTCCACTCATAGTGGCCTTCATAACATTGTGATGTAATAATGACTGATAATTATGGTTTTGTGGCGTGACATGTATCTCGAAACAAAACATAAGGCGTTTGAAGGGAAAAAATATGTGCGGAGATTTGGAAAGAACGCATTACTTGGTGTCACGTGTGTATGGGGGTGGCCTACTCGGCGAGGACACTTTTGCAGTCATGCATAAACGCGTGGTGTTTAGTTTCGTTGCGAAGGGGGTGGAGGTTATTGCATACTTGTTATCTTAGTCGCAGTTTCAGACACTTCAGGCCAGTCATGTCATGTCCTAAACAGTTAAAGTTTGCCTTACCTGAAAGTTTTCCTTTTTTACTGAAAGAATGATGCTGCCTGCAGAGTAAGTTAGGAAAGGATGTACGAGTTATTCATTTATTGTTATTTCAATTTATGTCTTAAAATGTCATATTTTCTTAATGAATAGTTTCCTTTTCTAAGTTGATTGAAATGTGCATTGTAATCAATGAAGAGGGCTTTTTTTCTTCTTTTTTTCAATTTTTTAATACCTTTGTATTAACAACATGCATGACAATTAGAGAAAAGTTTAGTGGGTTTTGTTGTTGTTATTGTTTGTTCGTTTTGTTTTTTGTGTTTTTTCCCCCTCTTTGTTATTTGTTGACGGACACCTCGAGGCAGACAGTAATGTATTTTGATTCACTTTTCAATTGAATTAAATTGGAGTGATGCCACTGAAACAGTGTATATGAGTGGAGCAGCAAATACACACTGACTGACTGAAACCATTTATTGTCAGATTAACTGTTTGTTGTACTGACATTTTCGCAACCATTTGAATAAAATATTAACTGAGCAACACAAGGAAATTCTGATTTGAGGAAGGTACGATTTTAAAAAAAACAAAAAAACACAAAAAAAACCCACACACAAACAAACAAACATATTTAACAAATCAAGATACCAAATTTCATTAATATCATTATCTCCAAAAAATATTCTAACGCACCCACATACTCACATACGTTTCTCCCCCACCCTCTCTCTACATACATCCATGCATGCACACAAATGCCCATTATAATTCCCCTACCTCATTCCCCTGCCCACTCACTCATACACACTCACACACACACACACACACACACACACACATTCACACTGTCTCTCACTCTTTCTCATCAAATTAAGGTTTCGTAATGTAATCAAGACGACATATTACAAATACACACACACACACACACACACATTCAGAGATAGAGAGAGAGAAAGAGAAAGAAAAAGAAAAAATAATATGATCAGCTTTCACTGACTCTGAAATGAAGACAGTCAATGCGTCTCTTCAATGCCTGACTAGCCCCTTGGATTTACACGTAGGTCACGGATCTATCCCTTTGGTTTTTTTTCTCTCACCATTTACCAGATGTGGTGTAGCGACGGTGTATATAGATCAGTCCGCATCTGTACCACATCTGCTGTGGAAAAAAAGAAAGAAGCAGATGCATGACCTTCACATAAACTGAACACGCTGGTCAGGCCTTGGCAGACCCCGAACCTACCGTTCATGTTTAATGATAAACATTATCAAGTGGCATTTTTTGGTCAGCTTTTAATACAGAACAGTGCATGCAGTATCCTATGCACATCGGACAAAATTATACATCCAGTACATTGTCAGTCTAACCTTCCGTTGTGATATCTGTCGCTGTCTCTCTGTCTCTGTCTTTGTCTGTCTCTCTTTCTCTCTCCCCCCCCCCCCTCTCTCTCTCTCTCTCTCATGCACACATACAAATGCGCGCGCACCCGCACACTCATACATCCACGCACAGACATTTGCCCAATGCAGAGAGAGACAGACCGAGAACATTGGCGACACTGTGACTCACAGGAAATTGCATACAAGTCGATTCATTGTTAAACATCAAGGAAGTCTCCACTTTAAAAAAAAAAAAAAATTCAGGATTTTCCAACAATGTACAGGCGGAAATGTCGACTGCACACACACACACACACACACACACACATGCACGCGTGCACGCGTGCACGCACACACACACACACACACACACACACACTGTGATGTGGCATGATAGTAAGAAACGTAACCATGACATCATCAGGGTATGACCCATAAAAAACGTAACTGTGACATCATCAATGGATGATGTGGCATATTGGAGGAACACTATTTTCTACATTTTTGATGAGGAACAGCCAGAAACGTTGGAAAGCTACATGAGCAGGTGCCCTGTCGAAGAAATCAGAGACAGTGTAATTATGTAATAATCATCATCGTTATTGTCGTCGTCGTCGCCATGATAATGGGTATTTCTAATATGCTCCACTTCCTCTGCACACACGGGGGCTCAGGGCTATGATACTCAGTCAAATTAATCCAACAATCAGAAAGAATTTTCTTGGAGGAAAAAAAAAGTCCTATGGGAGATGAAGGGTGCGGCCAAATACAGAAATAAATTGACAATGAATTCCCAAGCGCAAAAAAAAAAAAGAAAAAAAAAGGACAGAAGCCAGATAATGAATTTGGTCATTAGGAGCATGGATCTGCAAGTGGGAAGGTAAATTACGGTTAGAGAGGGGTTGGGTGAAGGAGGAAGGCGATGACGACGACGACTTCGAAGACGAAGAAGTTGGCTATTATTATTATTATTATTATTATTATTATTATCATTATTGAAGAAGACGAAGTTGGCTATTGTTATTATAATCATTATTGTCATCATTGTTCTTGATTTTTGTTGTTGTTGTTATCATCATCATTATCATTATTGTTATTTTAATTAGTCTTATTTTTTATTATTGATAGGTAGCAGTAGTAGTGGTGATGGTGGTAATAGTCTTGTGCGTGCACCTCTCCTCTCTCTGCCACCCCTCCCACTCCTTGGAAACGCTTTAACACTCCCTCCTGAAACAGACAACCGCTTGCAAGCGGATACTATCATACAGCCAGTGCGGATACTATCATACAGCCAGTGCGGATACTATCATACAGCCAGTGCGGATACGACAACGCCGATTTCATTAGCATATTTCTAACGGTCTGACTGCGTTCTGAGATAGCATCGAAGCGTGTATACTGGCATTTATTAGGCACCAACTGGAGAGTGATAGTATCAACGCCGACCCTCAGATTTCCTGCTGAGATTTCCGGTGAGGGAACTCCCAGGACTTGTGTGCATGTTCTTAATGGAAGGGGATGTTCATGTGGCGAGTTTAATTTCCTTGCTCATTAGAAACAGAGGGCTGAATCCGGTTTATCCGTGTCTAACTTACCTTGTCCTGCTTGAGTGTGTGTGTGTGTGTGTGTGTGTGTGTGTGTGTCCGTGCGTGGACGCGCTTGATTATACATTTGTGTGTGAGACAGACCGAGAGAGAGATGGAAATATAAACACACAGAGAGAGGGCGGGTGGAGGTTGAAAGAGAGAGAGTGTGTGTGCGTGTGTGTGTGCATGTGTGTGTGTGTGTGTGTGTTTTCGCGCACGCGTGTTTGTTACGCACACACGCGGTTGTGTGTAGCGGACGGAGGGGGAGACGGATAGATAGGAAGTCTATTTAATCATGTGTCAGCATGTCCACTCCCCCATTCCAACACACACCCACACACTCCTCTAAGAAAAGGCATTTCCTGAAACCTTTCACTCTTTCCTCGATAGCACTGCCTTGTAGATCATGCACCCAGTAAGGATACATCGTGTTTGGTGTCGACGCTTTTATTAACATCATTTTCTCTTTTTCAGATTTCCAGGTACGACTACTCTGTCTGTTGCAGCCTTTCATAGGAAAAGAAATTTTTTTTTTTTTAAAGCAATGTTTGACCTTAATAGCATACCATAACTCTTCCGACTCGCAGAACTTTGCCCACCACCCTTTGGACCCTTAGTGAGACAGAAAGAACACGCTTTTGGCAAGACGTGCGGCGCCTCTCGAATCCACACTCGAACTTTGGCCCGACGTCCTACCCTTTACCATGCTTAGTCACGATGGATGATCTAAAAATAATCTTAGATCAGTGGTCACGATGTAAACTGTGATACTTATTTCAGTGTTGCGATGTGAACTGTGATACTTATTTCAGTGTCACGATGTGAACTGTGATACTTATTTCAATGGTGCATCAATTCTTTCGGATGAGACAATAAACCGAGGTTCACTTAGCGCACATATAAGGATACTTTCAAAAGTAGTGCATACAATATTTGATTATTGATAATTTTTTTTGGTCCTAATCCCGCTTCCCCCGTCCCGCCTCTCACACACACCCGTCCAATATTATGTTTTTTCTTTCTCCAATCACTGACACTCACCCTCTCCATTTTAGATTTTGTACTCTCTCTTTTCCACATTCTGTTCTCTCTCTCTCTCTTTCTGTCTGTCTGTCTGTCTGTTTCTCTTCCTTTCTTAGTCCCCTCCTCCTTGCCCCCCCCCCTACCCCCGCCCCTCCCCTCCACCTCAACCGCCCCCCTTTTCATTCGAATATACAGAGATGTCGATTTCTAATTAATAATAACAATTATCATTATGATAGAAATGATAATAATCCAAATGATGATAATAATATCATTTATTTTCAGTCTAATATCATCATCTTAAATGAACAGACTATAAATAAATAACGAACTTTCAGAAACGTAATGTCCTATTTCAACATCCAAAATAATTGCACCTATTGGTTACATTTCCATGGTTTGTGGGGCGAAAAACGGAAAAAGCAAGATGGTGGCACGTTAATTTAGTGGCTGAATCTGCATCAAAACTGGTAAAATGACGTACGCCACTAAACTAACATGCCACCATCTTGCTTGGGGTACAATACTAATGGTAATATCGTTTCATACATACACAAAAATTGCCAGTAAGACGGGTGCAATCATTTAGGATGCTAAAATGGGACTTTGCCCAGAAATAATAACGCCTGTAAATGACTTTTTTTTCTAAATCTTTTTTTTTTTTTTTATCTTTTCACTCAGGTTGCTCCCGAGAGAACGAGCGCCGGAGATGAGTGTCAGCCCGGGTTCTACCTGAAACAGGAAGCTGGCTTCACTTCCTGCCAACCATGTGCGGTCTGTCCTTCCGGCTACGAAACAGCGACGCCGTGCAGCGCAACCAACGACACCCGGTGTCGCACATGCCCACAGGGCAGGTTCTCCCCAGGGCAGGGGCTGGACTGTCAACGATGCACCAAATGCCGGCCAGGGACCCAATTACAGAGAAAATGCTCCCGAACCGTGGACACCGTCTGCACGCCTTGTAAGCCCGGCACTTTTTCGTGGGGGAGGAGCGAGGAATGCACACCGTGTAGAAAGTGCCCTGAGGGGAAGTTCGTGAAGAAGGCATGCACCGCCAGGCGAAACACGCGGTGCAGAGGCTGCCGACGGGACACATTCTCCCCGGAAGGGAAGATCTGCCAGGCGTGCACGTCCTGCGCTCCGGGCACTGGCCAGACCAGACCCTGCACGAAAGCCGCCGACGCGGAGTGCCAGAGCTGCCCGCTTGGTTTCTTCTCCCCTGGCGGGAAATCCCCTTGCCGGGAATGCTCACGATGTCAGCCGGACCAAACGCTCTTGGCGAACTGCACATCCGCGACAGACGCCGTCTGCATCCCGTGCCTTCGCGGCTTCTTCTTCAACACGGAGACTTCCCGCTGTCAGAAGTGCAGCTCCTGCCGTCCGGGATACATCCAGACAGGGGAATGCAACGAAAACAGCGACACCTTGTGCTCCAAGTGCCCCCAAAACACCTACTCCAGCCAAGATCGGCGCACGTGCTTACCGTGCTCCACGTGCCGCGCAGGGTGGGTCGTGACCTCCGCGTGCTCCGGGGATAAGGACACGTCGTGTCGCCGCTGCTACCGCGGCACCTTCGCCAACGAGGACGCCACCCGCTGCCTCTCTTGCACGTACTGCCCGGCGGGAACAGAGACGGAGCGGGAGTGCACGTCCAAGCGGGACAGGGTGTGCAGGAAGTGCCAGGACGGCTACTACTCGCCGGGCCACGGGTTCGCCTGCCGGATGTGCTCGCTGTGCGCGCCGGGGCGGTACGTGGCCCGCAAGTGCACGCGCCAGCGGGACACGGTGTGCGCGACCTGCCCCAGGGGCTCCTTCACTACCACCTACTCCTCCCGCCCCCGATGCGTCACGTGCCGCACGTGCGGCGCGCCCCAGGCCCTGCTCAAGGTGTGCACCGAGGAGCGGGACGCGCAGTGCGGCTTGTGCCCTTCTGGTGAGTGAGGGTTTTAGAGAGGTATTGGTGGTGGTGGTGGTGGTGGTGTGTGTGTGTGCGCGCGCGCGTGCGTGTGTGTGTGTGTGTGAGAAGGTTTGAGGGGTGGGGAGAGAGGGGTGTGTGTGTGTGAGGGTGGGGGAGAGAGTTGTGTGTGTGTGTGTGTTTGAGGGGTGGGGGAGAGGGTTGTGTGTGTGTGTGTGTGTGTTTGAGGGGTGGGGGAGAGAGTTGTGTGTGTGAGGGGTGGGGGAGAGGGGTGTGTGTGTGTGTGAGGGGTGGGGGAGAGGGGTGTGTGTGTGTGTGTGTGTGAGGGGTGGGGTAGGGGGTTGGCAGGGTTGTGTGTAAGTGTGTGCTTGTGTGTGTGCGTTTGTTTGTGTGTGTGCGTGAGAGAGGGAGAGAGAGAGTGTGTGTGTGTAAGGGGGGGGGGACGGGGGTAGATTGGGGTGCAATGCCAGACTATTTTTATAACCTTTTTTTTTTCTCCAGCTCGTATTTGTATTTTCAGTCAATAATGAGAAGAAAATCACAGCAGTTGGCTAATAATCTTGTCGAAGGGAAAGTGTTTTCTCTCTGTAACACCCTCCTTCGTCAATATTGTGTGTGTGTGTGGGGGGGGGGGGGGAGTTGGGTTTGTTGAGTTGGGGTTTTTTCCGCATCGTACGTGACTCTTAGTGTCTTGATGACGCCATTCAGTGATGACGTATTGTTTCCATTTCGTTCTTATTTGGTCTCCAGGCCATTACCGTGACGCGGACACAGGGCGCTGCTCCAAATGCTCCTTCTGCTACCCGGATCAGCCCGGAGTGGGGGTGAGGGAGGAGGGGTGCTGGAGGGAGGACATGGATTGGCAGTGCCGTCCCCTGGTACACGGCCACAACATCACGCTCAAACTCCTAGGTATCAGTATCTGTACCTGTGTCGCCAGGAACCAGTTCTGGCATGATAGTACCGACGGGAAGACTTAAAGCAGAGCACCTCCCCCCCCAAAAAAAAAATATATATATATATATATATATATGTATATTATGTGTATATATATACACATATGTGTGTGCGTGTATAATAAAAAGGTAATGTGATTCCAACGGAAGCACACACACACACACGCATACACACGCACACACACACACACACACACACACACGCACACGCACGCACGTGCACACACATTCCGATGTGTTTCATATTTCGCGGTGCAGTTGTCTTAATGAAATACAATAGAAGCAGATGTGGGTTTCAAATCACCCATAAATGCTCATGTTTGTCAATTCGTTTTCCAAAACTAAGGGGAGTTTGGTGTGTGTGTGTGTGTGTGTGTGTGTGTGTGTGTTCATTCGTTCGTTTGTTCGTTCGTTCTTTCATTTGTTCAACGTCAATCCACAACTGTTATTTTACAAGAAAATCCATTCCATTCCATAAAACTGCACGCAGGAAAAAATACAAAAAAATGGGTGGCGCTGTAGTGTAGTGACGCGCTCTCCCCGGGGAGAGCAGCCCGAATTTCACACGAAGAAATCTATTGTGATAAAAAGAAATACAAATACACCTATGCCTCACATCATCACTACTTGACCAATTCCTCTTTCCGCAATGTGTGTGTGTGTGTGTGTATGTGCGCGCGCGCGCATGTGTATGTGTATGTGTGTGTCTGTGGCTTCATGTCTCCGAACGCTGACTGGGCCATCACACGAGTGGCCGGTCAAAACCAAAGCTATGCAGGTGTCAGAAAAATAACAACAACAGGTGTTAGAGGACCGCTGTGATGATTATGGGTGGGGGAAATAAACGAGAAGTAGACAGACAGGAATACGTTTGGTTCATTCCTGCAGCATCTGGTGGCCTTTCAAAGACCGACCAGCTCGTTGGGTATATATGTTGATTCATTGATTGGATACTTATATAGCGCCTGTCCTCTGTCAGAGACCTAGCTCTCAGCGCTTTACAAACACGGGGTCATTTGCACAACAGGCTGCCTACCTGGGTAGAGCCGATGCCACTGGTGGGT